>NC_139388.1:43695000-44115000 GCF_054392235.1 Sus scrofa
TGGATGGACTGCAGGGCAGGGCGGGCAACTCTGGAGCAGGAGGGGCTGCTTAGCAATGGTGGGCGTTTATGGAGGGTGGAAGGGCCCACTGCCCAAGGTGTCCCTCCTTCCAAACCATCCTTCATCCCCAACAGCCACTCAAAGATAGGCCTCGGAGGTGAGCTCAGCTCCGGTGCTCATTCTCTGTATCTGATTTGAGGCACGTCACTCCGTCTCAGTCTTATTTGATGCATAGAGAGCATCCCTATGGGCCTTGCAGCACCTGGAGCCTGGGCTCTGGGACCATTGTATATAAACCTTTGGGGAACGGGGGCAGCGTGGAGCACACTGTCATCCCCTACTCTCATGGTTCTCAGAGCACAGACCACCTGCCATCAGCATCAGAGCATGCTAAGGATGCAGGACTCTCCTGCTGAATCCAAGGAGACAGGCATCCTAGCCTCCCTCCCTGGCTGATTCTAAAGCCTTCAAACAGTTGAGACCCTGCCAGTTTGTCTTTCATGTCAGTTCACTTGTTTCTTACGCAGTTATACTCCCTGCGGGAGCTTCTCCATGTAGCTCAGGCCCCTGGCTGGATCTGGAGGCCTCATTCCTCTTAGGCTCCCCCAGGCTGTGGGGGAAGGTCAGTCCGCTGAGACCCTGGGGAGGGCCCCGCCCCAAACCTCCCATCTGATTTGGAACTTTCCCCATGTTAGATTAAGATAATACCAGTTGCTGTGAAAAACTCCTAAATGCCAGAGGCGTATTAACACAATGCAAAGTATTGTTTCTGATTTTATATCATGCACGGGCGGGGGGCTCTGTTCCGTGCAGTCATTCAGGGACTCAGGATGACAGAAACTCTACCATCTTCAAGAAGTGGCTTCTAAGATCACTCTAGGCATCAACATAGAGCCCATAGACAAGAGAAGAGAGAATGAAAGCAGCCCTTCTCAACCCTGTTCCCCGAGTAAACCAAGCGCTATGGCTCTGAGGCACACGTGACATGTGATGAATTGACTCCTTTCTGATGCATTTAGAATGGGACTTGGACGATTGAGAAAATAGTCAGATCATTTTGGTAGGGCTTAATAGAGAAACGCTGATATGGAGAATGGCGAGGGGAGTTTTTAAAGGCTAGGCCTAGAAGTGGTAAATTTAACATCTCTGGATGTATTTTTTTCAGAACTATTTCAGTAATCCCTGACCTCAGTGAGAACTTAGAATGGAAGTTGCTGGGAGTTCCCGTCATGGCGCAGTGGTTAACGAATCTGACTAGGAACCATGAGGTTGCGGGTTCGGTCCCTGGCCTTGCTCAGGGGGTTGAGGATCCAGCATTGCCGTGAGCTGTGGTGTAGGTTGCAGACTCGGCTCGGATCCCGCATTGCTGTGGTTCTGGCGTAGGCCATTGGCTACAGCTCCGATTTGACCCCTAGCCTGGGAACCTCCATATGCCGCGGGAGCGGCCCAAAGAAATAGCAAAAAGACAAAAAAATAAAATAAAATAATAAAAAAATGAAGTCTTTGGTCAGGGAGCACTATGTGAAAAGAGAGCTTTGAGAATGAACTTGATAGTGCTCACAAAAATGGTAATGAAGCCAAGGTCACGCGCTCTCTCCTGCTTGCTTCTCCCTCTCCCCCCGGCCAGAGCCAGACTGAGGCTGACCTGACTATGCCTGGCATGGTAGGTCAGATGGCCAATCTCTTGGTTTGACCACAAGGAGGCTCCATGGAAGGTAGCATGGACAGTGCCCTTCTTTCTAGAAGATCTGGAGGGCCTCAGGTCAGCTCAGTTCTGTTGGCACAGTGCCAGGGCCTCCCAGCAGGTGGGGCCTTGGGCACCTGCCAACTACAGGGCAGCCTATTAATGCCCACATAATAGGCAGGGCAGCAGCCCAGGCGGGGGATTCCTCTGCCCTCCTTGCAGTGGGAAATAGCATTCATTTCCCTCCAGAAAACACAACCAGCTGACAGGGCAGTGCAACTAAGATGGGGTATGGTGGCCCCTAAGGTCTCTCACCCCAAAACCCTTGCTAGCTCCTGAACCATTCAGATACATCTCAGAAGGAGCCCCGAATTTCTCTCCGCCTCCCGTTTGGAGAGCCAGGAAGGTGGGGCTTCAGCTGGGAGGTCGTCTCAGAAGGCTTGGGTCCTCCACTCTCTGGGTGAAGCTCTTGGGAGAATCACTGTGCTATGGGCCCCTCTGTGTCCTACCCTGGGCATGGAGAAGTGGGTTAGAGGACCCACAAACATACCCGAGTGGCTTGATCCCAAGGAGAGATCCATGTCTGCTTTTTGCTTTTTAGGGCCAAACCTGCATCATATGGAAGTTTCCAAGCTAGGGGTCAAATCGGAGCTACAGCTGCTGGCCTACACCATAGCCACAGCCAATGCGGGATCCAAGCCATGTCTGCGACCTACACCCCAGCTCACGGCAACGTCGGATCCTTAACCCACTAAGCAAGGCCAGGGATCGAACCTGCATCCTCATGGATACTAGTCGGGTTCATTCCTGCTGAGCCACAATGGGAACTCCTATGCCATCTTAATTAAGTGGCCCATGCCCCCCCCGCCCCCCCGCCAAGGCCACCCCACTGAGGCTGTGAGCTATTGGTTGAATGAAGACTGCAGACTGAGTGTTGAGTCATAGACATTAGGAACTGTTCTGTAGGGTCGTGTCATTGAGCAGGGCTTGGTCCTGCGGAGCCTCACTGGACTGCAGCAGGCCAGCTGTCACTCAGAGCTACTAGCAGCACAAGTCAGAGAAGGAGCGCCAGATGATAACCTCAGGCTTGCCCAACCCCACACCCACCCCTGCCCCACAGATCTCTGCAGCTTAGAGAGAAGGGGATGAGGAAGGACTGTTGCCACTAGGTTACCAGGCATGGATGTTTGCAGAGTGTAGCAGTGAGGGTGCTGGGGAAGCAGATGGCACATTCAAACAGGGTCATGGAGGAGAGGCGATGAGAATTTTTTTTTTTTTTTTTTTTTTTTTTTTTTTTTTTTTGTCTTTTTAGGGCCGCCCTCACGGCACATGGAGGTTCCCAGGCTAGGGGTCTAATCAGAGCTGTAGCTGCTGGCCTACACCACAGCCACAGAAACAGCAGATCCGAGCCAGTCTGTGACCTCCACCGCAGCTCACGGCAACGCAGGATCCTTAACCCACTGAGCAAGGCCAGGGATCGAACCCACAAGGCCAGGGATCGAACCCACAAGGCCAGGGATCGAACCCACAACCTCATGGTTCTTAGTCGGATTTGTTTCTGCTGCACCACGATGGGAACTCCGATGAGAGTATTTTTTAAAGTGTGCAACAGATAGGGCAGCCAATGATGAGAACCAGCCCCCAGGGCTAGTGGGAGCCATTAGCACCTTTGGCCTGAAGAGGCAAGCGAGGGAGCAATTAGCAGAACCCGAACTTGAACCTGGAAAGAGGCTAACTGGGCAGAGGTCTCACTGCAAAGAGCTGAGGCCTTGGGAAAGGAGCACATTGGACCCATAGTGGCCCAGCAAGGGCTTTGATCTCCTCCTGCCCTCTAGCCCTCGCCAGGGCCTCCCATGGGCCAAACCCTCCTGGGAGCTGATGGAGCTGGGTGCCTGGGTGATGCAGCCTACACCAGCCAGCCTCCAGGGACTCAGAGCAGAGTGGAGAGAGGGGGAGGGTGGATCTGGGGGGATAAAGGGAATAACCCAGCTCTCAAGGGAGGGAGATGAATTCTACCCTGCTCCAACTGCAAGACAAACCCAGAGCTGAGCTTCTGATGGAAGAGGCCCTCTAAGGCCCCAGTGGCTTAGCACTGGCTGTTTTGGATCAGCAGCCTCAGAGATGGTCCCAGCTCACCTCCTCAGACAGTCACGCATCAAGTGATCGCTCCTGGGAGAAATCAGAAGTCCCCGACAAACACTGCTCTGTGTTTTCAGTGAGCTGTTTTGGTAATGCCAGGAAAGGAGTGAGGGGACTTACTCAAAACTTCATCCTTTAACTCCTACAGAGCCCAGCCAGAAAGGCCTTCCTGTGCCCTGTGTGTGCCCAATGTAGCCAAATACATATTTGCACTAAAAGTTGATGTGCAAAAACTCATTCATTTCACGTCTCATTTGTCAAGAGACATTTTGATATTTGTGCTTAAAAATAACACAGGCTAGATTAGCACAGCAGAACTGCACAGGAGACCAGGCTTTTTCTTAGCCATGTTCATAAATCTGGCTCCTAATTAATCTGAACACTGACCTATTTTTCATGAACACTTTGTTGCTGGTTGCCATTTCCAGAAAAAAAAAAAAAAAAAAAAAGAGAGAGAGAGAGAGAGAGAGAGAGAGAGCAAGCAAGAAAGAGAAAAAACAAAACGAAGTGTCTTCCAGACCAACCCTTCTAACTGGAAAGGTGCCATGGTGAAGACAAGTGTGGCCTCAATAGAATACAGTTTGCAACTGAATGGCTTGTATGTTGGCAAGAGGTTCCCCTCTGCAGAGACCTGGGGATCAGATCTGTGGCATGTGAACCTCTAATTAGCCTCGGGGCTCTGGCTCCAAGAAAAGCTGCCCTGGCCCCTACGGAGAGCCGGCTGGTCGTGGCAAACTGCTGCCTGGTGCCCGCACAGAAAACTGGCTCTCAATATTTCAATTAATAATGAGAGAAAGACAGCCAAGGCCATAGGTGTGACGGCTTTAGAGAAACTGTTATTACTGGGAGCCATCAAGGGGAGCATCCTTGGGTGTTGCCATGGCAACCGTAAACCATGACCAAAGGGGGCTATGGACAAGGTGAAGGCACTCACTTTCCACCCATGCCCCTGGGGGATGACAAATCAGGTGGAAATGGTGCCCGTGAGCCCAGGGAGAATCTCCATGCAGTGGGCAGAGTCTCCAACCAGACTGGCAGAGCCAGGCGGCAGTCACCTGGTCTTTCCTCTCCCTAGACCCGCAGGGACCCGAAAGCCATCCCCTTAAACAAACAACACCCTCTTTCCTCAATTGCTGGTGTGACACGAGGATCATAATTAAAGAGGAAGTACATCTAGTCAGAGATGTCCCAGACCAGAGACGGGAGGGTGAGGCTCTCTGCGCATCGTGAAAGAGAAAGATCAAAGGGTTTCATAAAGGACAAGGCTGAGCCTCACAGCTGGCAGCAGACACCCGCATTGGTGGCAGATGTGTGTGATTATCGACTGCATGGCATCCGCATCCTCATCAGTCAGTCGCATGGTAGCCATGAGCAGCAACCAGTGATGGCACCACAGACGTGGCTCGGGCCATCAAGTGCACCCGGGGGGCTCCAGCGCAAAGGTCGCTGTCAGCAGGAGTCCCAAGGGAGAAAGCCCCCAACCCCACCGAGGCAGAGGAGGTCTCCTGTAGGCAGTGTGGGGCTTTAGGCTTGAAAGAGGCGCCTGGGGCTTTGTCCTCCTGCTTAGGTGAGTTCCGGGGAAGTTTCTGGAGGCCTCGCCTTTCCTGCCCACCCCTGTGCCCCATGGATTGAGAAAGTCCCACCAAACAGAAGGGCCTTTGTCCACCACCGAGCAGTGAGTCAGCTCACCATGCACCCTTTCTCTCAGCATCAGGGATACCCCAAATGAAGGATGAAACAGCTGCATTAGGGATTGTGATAATGAGAAAGAATCACCCGTGCCTTCCACGGAGCACCTGGTGTATGCCACGCGTGCCCCTCACTGGTGTCCTTCCTTTCTGCAGTTCCCTGCGACGCCGCCTGCCCCACGTCCTCAAACAGGCCCCTCCCTGGAGCCCAGACCCTTTCCCAGCTGGGGTGGCAGCCCCACAGGAGGAGCAGAGAGCCAGGCTTTCTAAATGTCACCAGCAGCTGAACCCACCAAGGAGCGTCTCATTAAATACGCCAGGCGCACATTTTTCAAGCTCTGCATATTAAGGATTCCCCAAGCATCCATGGGAATAAATGAGGTCAAGTGCTTTTGTAATACGATATTGATTACTTCTGCCCCATGTGGACAGAGACAAGGGCTCGACTGTGGGCTAAACCCCTTAAGCTGTACGGGAGATGCTGGCTTGGCTTTAAGATACCTTTGCAGCACAGGGGGCAGAAAGTATCATCCTTCCTACTCCCCCATGCTTTGCTGACTGTTAGCGTGCATCTCTTGGAAACTCATATCCAAAGCTGTTGAGAAGCTTCACCTTGTCTTACGTAAGGGCTGCAAGAAAGTTTAAGATGATAGGCAAACAGACCCAGACCCTCAGCTGCTGAGTCCTGCCTTTTCCCTAAGAAGGGTGACAAACCTTCTTCTCTGGCGTGTGTCTTCTGGTGAAAACAGCCTGCTGGTCGGTGGCTTTGGTGTTCTCAGGGCAGGTGTGCTATAAATACAAGATGCATTACCCTGTTCGGCCTCCTGTGCATTGGGGTTCAGCTGCCTTTAGCTACCATTGAGCAGAGAGCATGGAGGGGGGCTGCAGAGCAAGCGGCAAGGGTCTGAGGCCTGTACCATGCTCGGGCCCCCTATCCCACCACACCCTCCATGAGACAGCGCTGCCAAGGCAAGGCTGTGAAGCCTTGTCCCTGCGTCAGCAGTCCTGGGTGAGGCTATTTCTGGAAAGTATTGGTTGTTCCGCTCCATGATTACTGCTCTCCAGGCTGAAATATCAAAGCTACTTTGGACTGGCTACTGTTTTTATGGTTCAAGGAGAGTGGTTTTTTTTTGGGAGGGCCACCATTCACCTGCTCACCCACACACCCATGGGCCCTGCTCCATCCAGCTCAGAAGTGACCACCCTGCTGGAAGGGGGACAGACCACTCATATCCATAAAGGCCAGATGCATCCGGCTCAGAAGTGACCACCCTGCCGTGGGGGGACAGACCACTCATATCCGCAAAGGCCAGCTGTCCTGAGTGCACCCAGCTGAACACCCAGCACCTGTGAAGGGTCAAGGCCATAGGCAGTCTTGCTGTGGTCAGCCAGGGCCGAGGCAAGACCAGTCCTCTCTTAAAGGAGCTGGTGGAGGAGACAAAACAAACTCGAGAAAGGGCTGATCCCAGTTCGGGAGGACGTTTTACTCGCCCCTTTTCCAACCATTTTATTCTCCCTCCTGACATTTCAGATGTTTCTTATCATTCAGCTCTCGCCAGCTAGTAGGCAAGCCAGCGTTTGAATGCCAGCAAATCTCCCCATTGCTGGGCCTGATGGAGCGCCCACCACCCAGCAGTCGGCGTCTGGGCTTCATTTTCTCACCCTTCCTAAGTACTCTGCTTCTCATGTTCCTCTCCCATTTGAATCCTGACCGGTTGCTTCCTGCTGCCACCTCGTGCAGGTTCCCACGACTCTTATCATCTGGATGCACCAGTGCCCAGGCCAGAGAGTGAGGGATGGGATCGGAGGAGAAAATCCACAGAAAGAGTAGAGTTTCACACAAGGCCCGACACCTAAAAGATGGCACCACTTGGAGTTCCCGTCGTGGCGCAGTGGTTAACGAATCTGACTAGGAACCATGAGGCTGGGGGTTCCATCCCTGGCCTCGCTCAGTAGGTTAAGGATCCGGCGTTGCTGTGAGCTGTGGTGTGGGTTGCAGATGCGGCTCAGATCTGGCGTTGCTGTGGCTGTAGTGTATGTAGGCCGGTGGCTACAGTGCCAATGAGACCCCTAGCCTGGGAACCTGCATGTGCCGCAGGTGCAGCCCTAGAAAAGGCAAAAAGACCAAAAAAAAAAAAAAAAAAAAAGCCCCATTTGTGGGAATGGCACTGACTGCCCAGGGTCATTTCCTGAGGTCTGGGGGCTGGACCGGGTGCTGCTGTCTAAGACTTTGCTCTGAGACTTGTCTCCGTCGGGCTGTGAGCCTGATGGGGCTAAAGGTGAGGGAAGGAGCGGATGGCGATGTAGAGCAGCAAGCGCCCTCAGATTGCAAATGGCTCTGGGAGGTGCTATTTTTATCCTTTCTCTCTCGGTGCCATGTGGAGGGGGGAGGACAGGACATGGGGGTGGTGCCATGTCCTTCTCCTTGTCTGGTCGCAGCTGTGGTCCATGCGTCAGGAGCTCCTGGGTGAGCAAGGTTCACTGCGGTTCCCACCGCACCTCGCACCACCACGGTGTACACCTGCACCTGCACACGTGGGCCCGGCTCTGCGCCCGGGTAGTGCCTGGTCTTGCTTCGCTGTTGTACAGGCTGCCCTCCGCAGGGAGGCCACTGTGAGGGGAGGAAGTGGGCTGACAAGGAAGTCACATTCTGAGGAGAGGCTCTTGTGTACAGCACAGGACAAGGGAGCAGAAGGACCAAGGCCCCCTAGTGACAGTCAAGCAGCCAAAGAGCCTCCAGGGTGGCCTGGATTGGAAAGGATGGAGCCACATGTGTGGGAAGCTGGGTTGGCATGGCAGGGGATGAGGCCAGGCCACTGTTACAGGATCGGGCCTGCACTGTCTTCCATGGGCTCCAGCATCTTGCCTTTCGTATTCACACCCGCCCAGATGTTGTCACTGTGGCTCTCTTAGCCTGATGACTGACAATAAAGGTGCTGCTTGGCCCCCAGGGACCAGCGGGCAGAGGGAGGATAAAGAGCGGGCTGCATGAAGGTCCAGGGGGCCAGGACCCTCCAGGTCCCACATGAGCCTCCCTCCTGCCCCCACCTAGCACGAAGAGCCCACTGCAGGCTCGCTGAGAAGGCCCTCCCACCTTTAAAAGACAGATGTTGGAGTTCCCGTCGTGGCGCAGTGGTTAACGAATCCGACTAGGAACCATGAGGTTGCAGGTTCGGTCCCTGCCCTTGCTCAGTGGGTTAACGATCCGGCGTTGCCATGAGCTGTGGTGTAGGCCGCAGATGCGGCTCGGATCCCGCGTTGCTGTGGCTCTGGCGTAGGCTGGCAGCTACAGCTCTGATTCGACCCCTAGCCTGGGAAGCTCCATATGCTGTGGGAGCGGCCCAAGAAATGGCAAAAAGACAAAAAAAAAAAAGATAAATAAAAGACGGATGTTGCCAAAGAGAGAGAGTGCCTCCCTCTGCTGCCCCCTGGCCCCTGCATGCAGCCCACTCTTCATCCTCCCATCCTCCCCATCCGCTCTCCTCGGGGAAGTCTCAGTTTTCTTTAAGCCAGGAAAGCCCAGCTACAATGTCAGTCCCCCTACAGTGACTCTTTTTTTTTTTTTTTTTGTCTTTTTGTCTGTTTAGGGCCACACCCATGGCATATGGAGAGTCCCAGGCTAGGAGTCCAATCGGAGCTGTTGCTGCCGACCTACGCCACAGCCACAGCAATACCAGATCTGAGTCGTGCCTGCGACCTACACCACAGCTTATGGCAAAGTCAGATCCTTAACCCACTGAGCGAGGCCAGGGATCGAACCCGCAACCTCATGGTTCCTAATCAGATTCATTTCTGCTGCATTGCAGTGGGAACTCCACAGTGACTCTTATTATAATGGACTCTCACACAAATGCCGCTTAGCCCATAGCAAGGTTTCTAATAAACCCTGGAGGAGAGGGAGCTGACATGGTGTCAGGGCTCATTCTGAGCCAGGGTGGGGCCCTGGGCTAACTCTCTGGTCTGGCCGGGGCAAGGGGCAGGGGGCTGCCCAGAGCATCAGGTGGACCCAGCCCCTGCTTCAGGGTGGAGCTCACCACCCAGCTGTGATGGCCACACTGAGCAGGAGGTACCCTGAGAATGCCCTTGGGTTTCAGCTGAGACGCAAGAGGGGCTCAGAAGAGGTGGAGCCAGGGTGGGCTGGTGGTAGGGGTCACTTCACAGAAGGGGTAGGTTTCCCTGACCTTGCAGCCTAAGGGTTGCCTCCATCCTGAGCACTGAAGCGCCCAGGCATTTACCATCCCTCTGGCACTGGAGTCAGTGCCCGACAGAGCACCCCACTCAGACTGATGCTCTGGGAAGGCAGGCCCAATTCTTTCTCACCATCTATCCCTGGCACCCCACATTCATGGGCATTGGGCCTGGCACTAGTTTGTTCCATCAATCATTTCCTCATTCATCCAGAAAATGCCCATTGAGCCTCTTTATATGCAGGAACTGGGCTGAGCACTGAGGATACAATGTGAATAAGACCAACAAGGTCCTGAGAGCCTGAAGAGGAAGGGACAGACATTGACCAAATAGTCACATGGCAAATAGAAATTTGCAGCCATTGCTGGCATTCTAAAGGAGGGGCCCATGGGCTGTGGAACTTAGAATGGGGGGACCTGACCCAGTCAGAGAAGGGTCCTGGAGGAGATGGCATTCAAGCTGGAGTCTGGGAGATGATTAAGAATTGGCCTGATAAAGAGAGAGAGAAAGGCCTTCCAGGAAGAGGGGACAGCATGTGCAAAGATCCTGTGCAAGAGGGAGCAGGGGAGTACAAAGGCCTGACAAAGTGTTAGTATGGCTGCAGCAGAGAAAGCAGGAAGTTGCAAAGGGGTTAATTAAGTCAGAAGGAGTTCAGGGTTCAAACACCATGGGGTAGGAGCTTTGCCTTTGTCCTAAGGGCATGGATGGGGAGCAAGTGGCTGGCAGGGCAGGGTGCTTTTTGAAATGACACCCTGGCTGCTCTTGTGGAGAATGGAGAGGTGGGAGCAGAGTGGATGTGGGGGGACCACTCTAGAGCCAGTGATCCAGCCAAGAGATAAAGGGGATTGAACTAAAAGTTTGGATGGATGGGTCATGGATAGATGGATGGATGGATGGATGGATGGTTGGATGGATGGGTGGGTGGATGGGTGGGTGGCAAAACAAGTGGATGGTCAAAGGAAAGGTGTGATTGAGTGGAAGGATGGATGAATAGGGGATCAAAAGAAGGATGTGTGGATATGTGGATGAAACACAGATGGGAAGATGAGTGCATGTGAGATGCAAAATGGGCCTTCCAGAAGGAGAGGGGCTGGGGCTACACACGTGTCCAGGGTCGGCATCCCTCATACCTGAACTCTGCACCCTCCATCCACATCTTCCAGGAAAGAGGCCACAGAGAGAAAGATCCAGGTGGTGGCATGGCACAGCGGCTAGTTCCAGAATTTCATGCCGGCTCATGCTTCTGTGCTCCATATCTGGGCCACAGAAGAAGTGGGTAGAGTAAGTGGTCACAGCCCCAGCTCCCAGCTCCCTGAACCCCTCATCCTTCAGGTGGTACCTCCATCACTCTCTGGGGAGGGGTGGAAGCAGGGGACCCTTCCATCTGCTGGACACCAGGCATTCTAGTGGATGCAGCCTGGCCAAGGCTTCATGATTATCGTCCCTGTAAAAATTAATGTAGATACATTTTTTCAAGCGTTTAAAAAATCAGATCTCTGGGTGGAGAGATGAATAACCATATTCATGTTAAAGACTCATGTAACAAAAAATACACAGGGCAATAATTCATAATGCATTCTATTCTACAGAGTCATATTTTAATGCGTGACATATCCTGGGCAGCTCCTCTGTGCTAATTTTGTTTAATGAGCACATGTTATAGAATTTTCAGAGCACTATCCCTGGGCAATTAAAATGTGTTAACCTTTTTGGTTAAATTGTGCTGCTGAGGAAAGATCCTCAGTGTGAAACAGAAAGAAATACCCTGGTGTCAGCGAGGTGGAATCTAGAGGAAGGAATTGCCGCTGTGTCCTGGCTGCCTGGCCTCGGGGACCTGCAGCCCTTCTCTCCTGGCCTTGGGCCTCTGGTCTGTCATTCCTGCTTTTTCTTGGCCAAACCCAGCTCTCCTGAGCAGGACAAGGAGGCTGAGGCCTGGACCCACACACTGAGCGGCCTTCGTTGAACAGGCATTAATTGAGTGCCCACTGTTGTCCTGACCTGGGGAATCTGGGTGGCCTCAAGGGACACAAAAGTGATGGAGGGAACAAGTGAGATTTAACTGGAGCTTCAGTGCCTTGAGGAGGGCCAGGGACCACTCATTTGAAGTCCTGGCAGTTCTCCTTTTCCTCATCTGTAAAATGGGCATACGACACCCTTAAGTCCATGACTTTTAGATCCGGAAAGGACCCCTCGAGAGCCTCTAGCTAATGAATGGTTCCCAAACTTGGTTCCTTGGAACCCTGGGCCCCCAGCCCTATCTCCAGCTTCAATCAGAGCAGTTCTGCCTCTAATGGTTTTACATATTAAGCAATCTTATTGATATTAAATAATGCGGTAACATCATCAGCTTGAAAAAGGAGTTTTACTGTTTTAAAAGATTTAAATACAACTGATTTAGTCCAAATATTTGTATCTATATCTATATATGTGTATATATACTATATGTATATACAGACAAAAATATATAAATATATAAATTATACGAAATATATGAGTTATACAAATATATTTTTATCATATGCATTATACACATTATATGTATGTGTGTATGTGTATACACACGCACACACGCGCATATTATTTTTTCCCAAGGGAAAAATCTGAAGCGGTTTACAAAGCTGCACGTGGCATCACAGTGGAACAACAATTATTTGATGAAGAAATTGGAATAAAGGGAAAATGAAGGTAAAATGGTGAAACTACCTTGAGAAAATTTTGACCAAGAGATGTGTGCAGGAGTTCCCATCGTGGCTCAGTGATTAACAAATCCGACTAGGAACCATGAGGTTGTGGGTTCCATCCCTGGCCTTGCTCAGTGGGTTGGAGGATCTGGCATTGCCGTGAGCTGGGGTGTAGGTTGCAGATGCAGCTCAGATCCTGAGTTGCTGTGGCTCTGGCGTGGGCCGGTGGCTACAGCTCTGATTAGACCCCTAACCTGGGAACCTCCATATGCCGTGAGAGCAGCCCTAGAAATGGCAAAAAAAGACACACACACACAAAAAAGAGAGAGATGTGTGCACATGATCTTGGGCCATTAAAAGGTCAGGTCACTGTGCCCATGATGGGCCTCCAGCCCCCGCTTGTGTTTGAAGATACAGCTTGTGTTTGAGATGACAAACGTGAAGCCTCTGGCCAGTGCCTGCTGCATCATGCCTGCTCAGGCCCGCTGGGGGCATCTAAGAAAGACTGCAGTCATTCAACAAATGCTTTGAGCGCACTGCAGGGTGTGGGCAGGGTGCTAGGTGATGGGTTTGGGTGTAAAGAGAGGTGCTTGGTGCAGAGAAGACAGTGGTGGAAACGTAAACGGCCGTGGCCGCCCAAACACAGCCCCGAAGAAATGTGACTCATGGGACAAAGGGAGCCTCTGATGGGGCCACGGAGATGCAGTGTCTGAGGGAGCCCTGTGGGGGCGAGGGGGCAGCTAGTGAATGGGAGGCCATGAGATGAGCCATGTGGATGGATGATGGAGCCGCAAGGGAGATGTGAGGGTGGGGGCGGGTGAGGAGGGGCCCAGCGAGGGATTAGGTCTTCAGTCTAGATGAAGCCTCTCGGGGTTGGGGGGTATCACGTGTACTTTGCCTTTGGAAAGGGCACTCTGGCCTCTGGCTAGGCAGTTGCCCGACTAGTTGGGGTCAGTGGATGTGGAGAAGCCAATCAGGAACAGCGAACTGCTGACATCGTGGGGGGGGGCAGTTAAAGGGCCAGCACAGGGGTGAGGCTGGGGCCATGGGGGTTTGGGGGTGAGAAGCAGACAGATTAAGAGCTGTCCTGGAGGGCACCCTGTGTGTGTCCCTGGGCAGGAGAGAACAGGAAAGACTGTCTACCAGCATGAGCCAAGGCCTGGGGGCAGGAAACGGGAGTAGGGCAGCCCAGTCTGCCTGGAACCTGGGGCACCTGAGGCAGTATGGAGGTAGGTAAGGCAGAACTTTCCCGCAGGGTAGGCTCAGAAAGAGCTTCCTCCAGGCAAAGGAGTCTGGATTTGATTTGCAAGTTCCTGGGTGTCACTGGAGATAGCTCCTCTTTCTGCCTACCAGCTGTGCAACCATAGGCAAGTCAGTTAACCTCTCTGTGCTTTACCTGTTGACAAGCACAGTGGTTCCTACCTCCCAGAGCGCCTGAGGGATTGAAGGAAAAAATTCTCTTGGCACCAAGAACCAAGACCCACAGGCTTATTAGCATCCCACATCTTCAAAATTTAAAGAAGCTGAATGGGCGGTGGGGGCTGCTCCCCTGAGGACTGGGCCCAGCACTGAGGGAGCCCCCACCACCATCCCTGCCTAGGAAGCATCCTGATACTCGCTGTGGACAGGGCTGCTCCTGGCCCTGCAAGACACCAGCCACCTGGCCATAAGGAAAGGCGTGTTAACTGTTTTCACTAAGTGGCAACATTAAAGGATCATTTGGGGCAAGATTTCATTTTAAGAAAATTAAGAAGCTAGAAAGGAGCTACCAACAAAGTTAGCCACATTAAAAAGCCATTACAAATGTTAAAATATTGGCAGTTCCCATTGTGGCTCAGCAGTAACAAACCCCACTAGTATCCATGAGGGCGTGGGTTTGATCCCTGGCCTCGCTCAGTGGGTTGAGGCTCCGACGTTGCCATGAGCTATGGTGTAGGCTCAGATCCCGCGTTGCTGTCACTGTGGTGTAGGCCAACAGCTGCAGCTCTGATTTGACCCCTAGCCTGGAAACTTCCATATGCTGCAAGAGCACCCCCCCCCAAAAAAAAAAACCTTAAAAACAAATGTTAAAATACAAAAAAAAAACCAAAAAACAAAAAACAAAAAAACAGAAAAAAAACCCAAACCCACCTCATCACCCAGGCTCTCTTCCTTGGAAGCCTGGGGCTGGGGTAAAGCAGAAGCACTGGAAGAAGGAGAGTTCCCGCTCTCCGGCCCTGAGCTGGTATATGTGGTGCTTCACAGACAGAAGCCACCTCATCTGGGTTCATGTCCCAGATCTGCTGTTTATCTTAGTGTGGCCTTGGGAGGGTTGCCAGATCTCGCAAATAAAAATATAGGACACTTGGTTAAATTTGAATTTCAGATGAATAATCAATAGCATTTTAGTGTCAGTTGGTCCCAGGCAATATGTGGGATTAACATAAACTTAAAATTCTCTCTTGTCTGTCTGAAATTCAAATTTAATTGGGCACTCTGTATGTTTTTTGGCAAACCGAGGCCTTGGGCAAGTCCCTTCATCTCTCTGAATCTCAGTTTCCCCATCTGTAAAATGGGGATAAAATAGTAACTCCTGCAGTGCCGAGGCTGGGAGTTCACGTAACAGGCTTGCTGCAGAGCCTGGCCCCAGCGGGAGCTGGCTGGGTTTGCTTTTCTTTTTTTTTTTTTTTTTTTTGTCTTTTTGCCATTTTCTTGGGCCACTCTCACGGCATATGGAGGTTCCCAGGCCAAGGGTCCAATTGGAGCCGTAGCCAGTGGCCTGCGCCAGAGCCACAGCAACACCAGATCCAAGCCGCATCTGTGACCCACACCCCAGCTCATGGCAACACCGGATCGCCAACCCACTGAGCAAGGCCAGGGGTCGAACCCGCAACCCCGTGGTTCCTAGTCAGATTCGTCAACCACTGCGCCACGACGGGAGCTCCTGGGTTTGCTTTTATTAGCCTGCCTGTACTTGGCTCTCCTTGCCATACGTGGCTCTCCATCCCCTCCCCATTGCTGGTCCTCAGCTCCAGCATCAGGTCTCCATCCCTGGATGTGGGTGGGGCTGCTAGCTGGGGGCAGAGGAGAGAAGGACGGAGGGGCAAAGGGAGCCTTTGGGCACCTGGGCTTCCACCAACTAGAGAGGCAGGACGTGTCGTGAGGGAGCCATTTGTGGGGCTGGAGGAGAAGGGGACATGGGCAAGGGCCACATGAACAGCAGGCATTCATTTATGCCAAGCCCCCTGGGCCTGGCTGCTCAGAGAGGGCTTCCTGGAGGATGTGGCACTTGGTGAGGTAGGGCTCAGACCTAGACAAAGGGAAAGGAGGAGGGAGTGGGTCTGCAGGGTGAGCTGCCAGGGAACTGTGGACTGGAGGGCAGGGCTGGTGGCGGCGGAGCGGTGGGGGGTGAGGCTGTCCAGGAGGATTACGGAGCAGCCCCCATGTGGTGTGAGACAGTGACTTTCGCCTGTGGGAAGAGGGGACCCATCCAAGTTGCGTGCCTTAGGGAGAGGTCTCTAAGGTGCCTCGGAAGGAGGCGGATGGGCACCGGATGGCAACGGAAGCAGGAAAGTGCTTTAGGAGGCATGGTGAGGCTTGGTTAAAATGGGCAACAACACGGGTCGCTGCCCCCAGATTGCTCAGGCTCCTCCCACTGCCCAGACACCAAGGCTGTCCTGTGGGCATCACCCTCAATGGACATGCTGTCATCCACCAAAAGGATCAGCTCGTCCTGCAACCCAGGAGCCAGCTGCCGGAGGCTAGGATAGGACAGGCCAGCAGGGCAGGGTCCACACAGGACCAGGCTACCCCTCTCTTGTACGTCCTCTTGCACCTCTGCATCCCACGCTTCGAGTTTCCTTTGAAACCCATCAGCATCGGTTGCTCCTAGTTTTTGCCCTAGTTACCAGCGCACATTAATTTTATGGCAGAAATTAATTCTATCCACTTCCATTAGTGCTCGATTATTCCTTGCTGACTCCCTTTGAATAAACACCCATGAAGAGGCTTTAATTAAAACGTCAACAACGGAGCAGCAGCCTCCTTGCAAGGTGGCACCTTCCAGCTCTGCTGTGGCTGGGCAGCTGGACCCAGCCAGCATAGTGTCCAGGAGACAGAGAGCCAGGGCAGGGCAGGTACAGGTGGCCATCAGGAAGCCAGGAATGTCAGGGCAAGGAGGGCTCACCCCATCGTCACACAGGGCTGAAGGCAGGGTGAGAGCAAGGCCCCCCCTGGATCCCACACCAGAGCTGGCTCAGCCAGCCACCCAGGGCCAAGTGTGGGCGATGGAGCTGAGTGAGGCAGGTGGGCAAAGGGCTGCACGGGGGGTCAGAAGGGAGCAGTGAGAAGGAGATTTCTGCCTAGAAGCTGCTGGTCCTGTTGTTTGGTGGAAGGGCAGGCCCAGGGTTGCTGGGCCGTGGGCTTTTCCAGTAGACATATGAATCTGTGCTGTTATGTAAAAGTCTCCCACGTTTTCCATGTTCAATTATAATTTACAATTTTTAGAACTCCACACGCACCAAGCCAGACGCCTCTGCAGTCCAGACTGAGTCCTCAAGTGGTGACTTGGTGCCTTTCCGTTGTCCCTGGGCTCCGTGGGAGTTGTTTTTGCAACCAGCAAGGAGAAGATAGAGAAGTAGGGACACGGTGAAGAAGAGTGAGGGGCCAGCTCCAGAGCCTCCAGTCCTGACACTGCTCTGGGCACTGGCCCCGTGCTTTGGACCCTCTGCATCTCCCCCACAGATATGGAAAGTTCCAAGACCCAGCAACCCTGGGCCTGCTTCTCTACCAAACTGCAGGACCCGCAGCTTCTAGGCATGGTGCTAGATCAAGGCCAAAAGGACTCCTAAGTGCCTCCCTGCTTTGCTCCACAAGGCCCTGCAAACCCACAGACAGAGTCCCTGTACCCTGGCCCTAGGAGGCCCCAAGAGGGAGGCTTCCTTGGCTGGGCTTGGCCATCACCACACTCACTGGCAATGGGTCCAGGATGGAGCTGGGTCAGGGCCGGGGGCTCAGGGCCAGTGACGAGAACAAGGGGTAAGAACTGATCGGGAGTTCCCGTTGTGGCGCAGTGGTTAACGAATCCGACTGGGAACCATGAGGTTGCGGGTTCGATCCCTGGCTTTGCTCAGTGGGTTAACGATCCAGCATTGCCGTGAGCTGTGGTGTAGGCCGCAGACGCGGCTCGGATCCCGCGTTGCTGTGGCTCTGGTGTAGGCTGGCAGCTACAGCTCCGATTCGACCCCTAGCCTGGGAAACTCCATATGCTGTGGGAGCGGCCCAAGAAATGGCAAAAAAAGGCAAAAAAAAAAAAAAAAAAAAAAAAAAAAGATAAGCTTCAAAAATAAATAAATAAATAAATAAATACAGTCTTAAAAAAAAAAAAAAAAGAGCTGATCGTTTCCCAGCTGCCCCAGGCAAACGGGCCTCGGTCTCCAAGCTAAGTGGGTGTCCACGTCCAGCCCATAAAGGCCAGCCAGGCTCAGACTGTTGCCCCTTGGGGGCTGGCCCTCTTGTCTCATTCTCAGACGGCAGCAAAAGGGAAAAGGAATAGAACTGATCATCCGTGATGAAAGAACTGTGTCCAGGGGTCTCCCCTTGGTTTTCTAACTTTTTTAGCCAAGAAACCCTTATTTAAGAGACCTGGTTTTTGGTCTTTTGGTTTTTTGTTTTTTTGTTTTTGTCTTTTGTCTTTTTTAGGGCCATACCCACGGCACATGGAGGTTCCCAGGCTAGGGGTCTAATCAGAGCTATAGCTGCCAGCCTACGAGACACAGACACAGCAACGCAGGATCCAAGCCCCCCCTGCGACCTATACCACATGCCAGATCCCCAACCCCCTGAGCCAGGATAGGGATCGAACCTGGGCCCTCATGGATGCTAATCAGATTCGTTTCTGCTGAGCCACCATGAGAACTCCCCCAGAAGACCTGTTAGGACAACCCAAAAGGCTGAATAGATGGAAGTGGCCTTGCTCTGCTTAACACAGCCGAGTGACCTGTCCTCAGACTCTCGTCATGGTCCTTAGGTTAGGAGATCTGTGCTTATCAATGGAGTGGCTCTGTCCACTGAGGCTGGACTTGTTCTTCTCTGGCTCCCTGTCCTCACTGTGGGAATGTTCTGGTGCAGCGCTGGAGGGGACAAGGCCAAGCAGTATGGTGTCAGCGTATTGAGTGAAACTCCAACTTAGCACAGGTCACCAGAGCCAGAACCAGCCTGTAACCTATTTTGGGGGTAGAACCTCAGACCTCAAATGTATCTGAATTTTACTTACTCTTCTTTTTTTTTTTTTTTTTTTTTTTTTTTTGGTCTTTCTGCCTTTTCTAGGGCCGTACCTGCAGCGTATGGAGGTTCCCAGGCTAGGGGTCCAATCGGAGCTGTAGCCACCAGCCTACACCACAGCCACAGCAATGTGGGATCTGAGCCGTGTCTGCAACCTGCACCACAGCTCACGGCAACGCCGGATCCTTAACCCACTGAGCAAGGCCAGGGATCAAACCCACAACCTCATGGTTCCTAGTTGGATTCGTTAACCACTGCGCCACGACGGGAACTCCTACTTACTCTTCTTTAACCTGAAATACATTTCTTTGTTTTTAAGCTATCGTCAAAGCAAACAGAACAAAAACTAACAGCCTCTGAGCCACGCCAACCTCTGAGGGGAACTATTTTGCAAACTCCTCACCCAAATCGGCTCCCAGGCTAAGAGTGGGCCTGCAGTGGGGATGGAGAGGGTCTGGGGCCCCTCAACCCCCAGGGGAAGGGGCTGCAGCTCCCTGCTGTCCACAGCCCGTGTGACAGGTGCTGCAGGGATGGAAGTTACCCTTGGGGCCAAGACAACCATCCATGCTCCTGGAAGCATGGGCACGGCAGGTGGAGGGAGGCGGTAGCTGTCACTGGTCAGCTGGGGAGCAGCCCACCCATGCTCCTGAGGCCTGCAGAGCGGGGGTAGTCCACTCTGGGACCTGTGGGAGTACAGGCCAGGGTGGGGCTGACCAGTTTATTACCTCTGGATCCCCCCATAACCAACTCACAGGCTTGGCCTCCAGACAGGGTGGGCAGAGCAAGGGTCCCAGGGGGTGGCCTGAGCCAAGCTGCCTTCATTTTCATCACGAGCCCATGAATGGCCCCAGAGAACCCCTGTTATTTTCTGACATGGCTCTTGGCCTTCTGCCACTGCTGGGTAAATAGAGAAGCAGGATTTCCCAGGCAGAAGCTGCCGGGACTGGCACCTTTTCTGTGCCCTGTGGGGCTGGGCACACCCACAGTGGTCTTTGGGAGCCCCTTGCGAGTGGCTCCTGTGAGGGTCTTATCCTGCACCCCATCCAACCGATAAATGTTAATAGTCACTTTCACGGAGCCCAAGCAGCTTTGGTTTCTTTACGAATGATTAACCAAATGGGGATATTTGTTCAATACAATCAGTGACTCTGGGTGAAGGATCTGGCATTGCCATGAGCTGTGATGTAGGTTGCAGACGCAACTTGGATCCCACATCGCTGTGGCTGTGGTGCAGGCCGGCAGCTGTAGGTCCGATTCATCCCCTAGTAGCCTGGGAACCTCCATAGGCCATAGATGTGGCCCTAAAAAGCCAAAAAAAAAAAAAAAAAAAAAAAAAGGAGTGAATCAACCATTATGCCATCACCTCTCCAGCAGCCCGATTCTCCAGCTTACCCTGGAATAATAAACATCTGCTGGTTCTTGAGCTCCTCCTGGTCCTCCCTTAGGAAAGGAGAAAATAGTCATCACAGCAGCCTCACCTCCTCAGGATCAGTGACCTCTCCATGCCTCGTAATTAAACAGGCCTTGGGGAGTTCCTGTCGTGGCTCAGTGGTTAACAAATCCAACTAGGAACCATGAGGTTGCAGGTTCGATCCCTGGCCTTGCTCAGTGGGTTAAGGATCTGGTGTTGCCGTGAGCTGTAGTGTAGGTCGCAGATGCGGCTCAGATCTGTCAATGCTGTGGCTCTGGTGTAGGCTGGAGGCTAAGGCTCTGATTGAACCCCTAGCCTGGGAACCTCCATATGCTGCGGGTGCGGCCCTAGAAAAGGCAAAAAGACAAAAATAAAAAAAAATTAAAAATTAAAGAGGCCTGAATTTTTTTTTTCTTTTGGTCTTTTTAGGGCCGCACCCGCAGCATATGGAAGTTCCCAGGCTAGGGGTCACATTGGAGCTGCAGCTGACGGTCTACACCACAGCCGTGCAACATAGGATCCAAGCCATCTGCGAATTATAGCCCAGATCACGGCAACGCCAGATCCTTAACCCACTGAGCGAGGCCAGGGATCGAACCCATGTCCTCATGGATGCTAATTGGGTTCGTTATTGCTGAGCCATGATGGGAACTCCTAAAAACTTTTAAACGTGAGGAGTTGAGACTTTAATAGTGGAAAAGACAAGTCGATACTATTTGGAGGCATGTTAAAATTTCTCGTCGCATCTCCTGTGCCCACGGTTCTGCAGTGTCCACCTTGCCTGGCTCACTGCCCAGTTGCCATACCCCCTGCCCCTGAGTGCCTTGAGGAGCTGGAGTTCTTTGCACAAGTAGATCCACTTTTATTTATTTTTTTATTTTTTATTTTATTTTTTTGCTTTTGAGGGCCCCACCTGTGGCATACGGAGGTTCCCAGGCTAGGGGTTGAATTGGAACTACAGCTGCTGGCCTACACCACAGCCACAGCAACGCCAGATCCTTAACCCACTGAGCGAGGCCAGAGATCAAACCCACAACCTCATGGTTCCTAGTTGGATTCGTTTCTGCTGCACCATGACGGGAACCCCTCTTTTTTTTTTTTTTTTTTTTTTTTTTTTTTTTTTTTTTTAGATCTACTTTTTAAACGCATCACACACACTAGTTTCTGTCTTGCCTATATGGGCCTGAGTGTCAGGGTTTGCTGGAGCAGAAAGATCTTCACCAGGAGACTTGGCCTGGCCACTTGAGGCCCGCATGCTCAGGAGGCAGCACCCTGCTGGCCGCCTCCCTGTTTCCCTGCATCTGGGCCTCATTGAATTCCACCCAGGCAGCTGGCAGTCCATCACCTCGCCCGAGCCAGAGACGCGAGACATTGAGAAGCAGCAAAAGAAGACCCAGGTCTTTGAAGTGACTCTGCCATAGTCTTTCCTGATGATGGATGGCAAGAGTCAGGATGTCAACTTGGGCCAAGCTGCAGGGAGGGCCAGGAGTGACAACAGTGTGAAAAATTAATACCCCAGGGGGAAGCTTAGCACATTTGGGTGGTCCTGATCTTGTGCTTCTAATCGTTTTCAGAAGCGATTGACCATGGATAAGATATGCACAGGAGTTCCTGTCGTGGCTCAGTGGTTAATGAATCCAACTAGGAACCATGAGATTGTGGGTTCGATCCCTGGCCTCACTTAGTGGGTTAAGGATCCGGTGTTGCCGTGAGCTGTGGTGTAGGTTGCAGGCATGGCTGAGATCCCTCGTTGCTGTGGCTCTGGCGTAGGCTGGTGGCTACAGCTCAGATTCAACCCCGAGCCTGGGATCCTCCATATGCCGAGGGAAGCTGCCCTAGAAAAGGCAGACAGACAAAAAAGAAAAAAGAAAAAAAAAAAAAGACATGCACTGCAGATGGCTTCTGCCCCTCTTTCTCTTCAAACACAGCCCTCATTTCCAAAAAAGAACAGGTAGGAGTTCCCGTTGTGGGGCAGTGGAAACGAATCCAACTAACATCCATGAAGATTCGGGTTTGATCCCTGCCCTTGCTCAGATCTCGTGTTGCTGTGGCTGTGATGTAGGCAGGTAGCTGTAGCTCCCGTTTGACACCTATCCTGGGAACCTCCATAAGCCAGAGGTGCGGCCCTAAAAAGCAAAAACAAACAAACCAACCCACTGATGGATGGCTAGCATCTCAAGCCAGAATGGTCCTGGCTTGTTTGTCCAGCCTCCTCTTTGTACAGAGGGGAGACTGGAGTCCAGGCCACAGTTATTTTCAGAACAAGAATGATTCAAGATTGAGGGAAGCACCTTGGATAGAAAAAAACAAATGGCTCTTATACCTGAAAAGAGGAGGAAGTCGTGGGTTCAGGCCCAGCCTTGCCAGGGAAGCCACAAATCTGGCCAGTCTGGCAGCAGGCAGCTAAGTGGAGGTGGCCACAGCCTCTGTACCATCTGCTTGGCTAGGGAAAGAGCCTGCTGCATCTCTCCTCCCAGGTAGAGCTCCAGCCTGGCTCACTGGTGGGATGGGGGGGTGGTGTGAAGAAAGGAGAGGCCTCCATATGGTGCCAGTGAGCAAGGTGGGGCTGGAAACTGCTTCTGTGGATGCAGCTTAATTCTATGCAGGCTAATAGTGATGTCTTCGAGATTTGGGCGGCACCTGGGGTGTGCATGGTGTTTCTACACTGGCTCCTCTCAGTAACCCTGGAGGGAGCATCCCACCCCCAGGTGAGAAGCCTGGGACTCATGGGTGGGCTTATTATTATTTATTTGTTTGTTTCGACTTTTCTAGGGCTGCTCCTGCGGCATATGGAGGTTCCCAGGCTAGGGGTCAAATCGGAGCCACCGGCCTACGCCACAGCCACAGCAATGCTGGATCTGAGCCGTGTCTGCAACCTACACCCCAGCTCATGGCAACGCCGGATCATTAACCCACTGAGCAAGGCCAGGGATCGCAACCTCATGGTTCCTAGTCAGATTCGTTAACCACTGCGCCACAACGGAAACTCCTCGTGGGTGGGCTTTTGCCCAGTCGCACAGAAGGCCTTCCAAGCAGATGAAGACCTGATGGCAGATGGGGAGCCGGGCAGGCAGCCCAGCTGAGGAGGAAGAAGGCATGAGTATTCCCATCCTTCTAGCGGGCCAGGGGCTCGAGTTAGTGGCCGCATTGAAGAAGCAGCTGGAAGTGACCTCCCACCGGAATAGTATGAGGTTCCCTAGCCCACTTACCTTCACCTGCCAGTGACTGCAGAGCACCCTACTTTGATCCAAAAGACTGGACTGGTAGTTCGTGGAAAGAAGACCCTAGTCCTAACCCTAACCCATCAGGGTGCCTCAGGTCAGCTGTTCGTGAATGCAGAACTGTGCAGCTCAGGTGAGAGATGGAAGGGTGACGTCGTGCACACTCGTGGGGAAGCTGGGCCTTAAACACTGAGGGCAGGAGTTCCCATTGTGGTGCAGCAGAAGTGAATCCAACTAGTGTCTATTAGGTTGCAGGTTCGATCCCTGGCCTCGCTCAGTGGGTTGGGGATCCGGCGTTGCCATGAGCTGTGGTGTAGGTCACAGACGCGGCTCAGATCCCATGTTGCTGTGGCTGTGGTGTAGGCTACAGATCCGATTCAGCCCTAGCCTGGGAACTTCCATATGCCACAGGTGCAGCCCTAAAACAGCAAAAAGAACCCAAAAAACAAAAACCACCAAGGGCACTTTGCAGCATAGTGTTGGGGGTGTAGTTTTTTTTTTTTTTTTTTTTTTTTTTTTTTTTTTTTTGGCTATGCCTGTGGCATGTGGAAGTTCCCTGGCCAGGGATGGAACCCATGCCACAGCAGTGACAAAACCAGATCCTTAAGCCACTGGGCCACCAGGGAACTCTGAGCACATCACCTTTTTATTTAACTAAAATAATAACTTGGACTTTGGATTTCCTCTCCAGCCCACACCCTTCAGGCAGGGGCACCCGTGTCTGACCACTGCGGGCTGCTAAAATGTACAGTCATAAATAGGGAGCAACCACAGAGCAGCCAAGCCCCCGCTGAGTAACAGCCAGGCACTGAAGTCAAGAGGCCTGGCCTCCGGAAGACTCATCCTCCCAGATCTGCTTGGTGGCTGCTGGGTTCTGGTGACTCAGACATTAATTCCGCCCATCCTCTCATCCCCCTGCAGGCACCGGTCCTAACTTCGCCACAGACCCGCTCCTGTCCCTGCTCCTGTTAGCTCTGCATAAGTTCCTCCGCCTGCTGGTGGGGCCCTGACAGACTCACCGTCCTGTGCTCCTGAGCGCCCCACACGGCTGCCCAGCCCCTGGCTGAGGACCGCGTCGCCAGACAGACACAGACAGACTCAGAGAAGCATGACCAAGTCCACGTGGAAAATAAATCATATTTTTGGGGAAGTTACAGAAATGTAGAACACCTAAAATAATGCATCTAGTTTCCAAATAAGATGGAGTTTGGACCATGCAGTATGCATGGGCTCAATGATTTCTCTATTTTAATGTATTTTTCTTTTCTAAACTTTTTCTCCAGGTCTTCATTTTGCACGAACTGTTGAGCAGTTATCTTTAGGATACCCTGTAAAAATGTTGGGTCAAAGCCTTTCTGACAAAGCAAAATATTTTTAGTAGATGATTGCGTTTAGGAAATTTTTTAATTTACTTTTTCCTTTGGGGGCTTTTCTTTTTTTATTAAAGTAAATTATTTCTTTTGAGACATTTTGATTAAAAAAGATACATCTTATCATAAGTAAAATTCACTGTCAATAATATTTATTTTTAAATAAAGATTGGAAACAAGGTCAGACACTTGTTTATAAACTGTATTGTATATTGCTGAATAACAGTTGAATAAAAAACCACTTTGAAATAACCTTTCTACAGACATGTATGAATGTTAAGCCTTGGTGCCCAGAGCAGCCTGAATGCTGAATGCCATGACCTCGTGGTCTTTGATGCCAGCTGCACCCCCAGCTGGCTGCAGCCCAGCCTGGAAGACAGCCCAGGGCACCTGGCCAAGGCCACACTGAGTAGACAGAGCACTTGCCCAGCCTCCACTAGGGACAGGGGACTTCATGGAGCCAGGAGTGAAAGACACCCCCAGCCTGGGTCCTGAAGAAGGGAGCTGCTGGGAAGAGGGCTGATATAAATCAAGACACCCCCAGCCTGGGTCCTGAAGAAGGGAGTTGCTGGGAAGAGGGCTGATATAAATCAAGAACGCTTCTTTCCCCTTTTGCTTTTAAATACTTGTGCAGTGCCCTTGTCTGCTTGGAGAGGATGCGTCCAGGTGTGTTTCCTGTTGTTGGATTCACTGCTAGCTTGAGGAGAGACTTTAGAGAGAGGGTGGGGCATTCTCCACTCTGCATGCATATGGATGTTGCTTTGAGCCTCTGAGATGTGTGTGTGTGTGTCTGGAGTAGGTTACACAGGTCTTAAAGCAACAGGCAAGCCCTGAAGGCTGTTATTCTTCATGCCAGAACAGAATCACATGAAATAGCCAGATTCATTTAAAATCTAGCCAGGTTTTAAACAAATGTGTTTGTCACTGATGATGTTGGCTCACCAAACATTTCCATCTCTCCCCTGGCTGGCACGTGGTTAAGACTGTGCTTCCGGGCATCCTGCAGCAGGTGGGGCTTTGTCACCAACTCTGGCCAATGAGTTGAGAACGGAAGGGCCATGCATGGCTTCCAGTCCCAGACATTGGATTGCTAGTGTGAGACCCTCTTAAGCATTCTTTTTCCCAAGTAGGGCAACTGGCAATTTTTTGCCAAGTTCCTTTTTTTTAATGATCTTTATTTTTTCCATTATAGTTGGTTTACAGTGTTCTGTCAATTTCTACTGTATAGCAAAGTGACCCAGTCATACACGTATGTATATTCTTTTTCTCACATGATCCTCCATCATGTTCCATCACCAGGGACTAGATATAGTTCCCTGTGCTACACAGCAAGATCTCATTGCTTATCCATTCCAAAGGCAAGAGTTTGCATCTGTGAACCCCAGACTCCCAGTCCATCCCACTCCCTGCCCCTCCCCCTTGGCAACCACAAGTCTGTTAACTTTCAAGACAGCAAATACTCTGCTAGCCTAAGTCTCAAGTTTCTAGGATGGGCAGAGCCTCCTCTGCTGGCCAGTACTGAAAATGCAGCACAAAGGGGAATCAACCTTTGCTGTTCAAGCCACAGAGCTTTGGGATTGCATATTATTGCAGCAGAATCCACTCACCCTTACTTATTTGGCAAGGTACTGCCATACTTATTTGAGAGGAAAGAGAAAATAAAAATGCCTTTGGACAATCCTACTTGTTCAGAGAGCTCTAGTGTGGAGCTGACATACTGGGATACCTGTGAGAAGATGTCCTTGGGCCAGCTGTTTCTAGTGGCTGCATTAAGTTGTTTCACATTTCATTTATTGAATGGCACCAATCAAGTTGTAAATTTAATCATTTTGTCTGATGGATAGTGATCCTGTCCAGAAGGATCATCTGTTTTTATAGGTAACTCAATACTGCAGCTGGCTGTCACTTTAAATGCGGGCTCTCTGGGCTTGAAAAGAAAAAGACACTTCTCCCAGAGCCGGTTGAATGGAAACAATGTGTCAGTGATGGGCTGCTGTTGTGCCTGATCACTCCAGGAACCAGGAGCCGGGGAGCCACTTCCCATCACCAAAACCAGATCCCTCTGCCTGTGTGCGATCAGCCAGGTTCCTGCCTGGAAGCAACCGCCCCTGGAGTGATGTGTGTGGGGAAGAGGAGGCAGGTATGCTTTGGAGAATGGCTCCCACGGGCTGCCCCTTTTTCAGCACAGAGAGGCAGCACCTCTCGCCCAGAGGAATAAGCTGTGAGATCTCTTCCTTGGGATCAACAGCTTCTGAGAAAGAAGGTGTGGATGACATCAGGCAAGTTCCCTAAAATGGGAGCTTCACTGCCACCACCACCAGACACAGATGGACGTCAGATTAAGGAGGACTTAGGGTCCATAGGAGGCAAAAGCAAATCCCTCTGAACCTGGGACCTCCATGGACCAGCATCTGTGTTGGTTCAGTACCCTGGACTCAACGGAGGGAGCGGTGAAGGGTGCCCCTGCAGATCTACAGAGCAGCTTGGTGGCGATCTGGGCGTACACTCTCTGGGGTCCCTTACGCAGCCCTCCAAAAGTGGGTAGACTGCACTGAGCTGTCTTGGATGCATAAAAACCAGGAGGGCCAAGCACCCACCAGAAGGGGAAAATGTGGGATTGGACTCAGCAGCCAAACCATCTTTTTCTTTGGATTTTGGTTCCAGCCCAGGGCAGATAGGGGTCCAAGGACAAGACAATTTATTGCAATTTGAGAAGAGCACACTGTGGGTGATTCAGGAGCTCCAGCCTCAGCCTGGAGACTAGCTGCTCTGCTTGCAGGGACTGTGCAAGGGGCGGTCGGCATTGCAACCAACGTCAAAATGAGAGTGGGCGAGGAGGCAGGAGGGGAGAGGAGGGAGGTGATGGCAGGGCAAACTCCACCCCAGTGAGAGGGTGGAGGAGGAGAACAGCAGGGGAGGTAAGGGGGAGCCAGTCATGTTCGGGAGCAAACCCCTGTATCTACAGGTGTGGGTGGTAAGGGGCTGCCCCAGGGTGACAGCACCTCATGTTGCTGACCACATGGGCCCCCAGGCAGTGGCATTTCAGGGCCTCGTCTTGGAGGAAGGACAGGAATTCTCAGAGTCCCACAGGAGGTGATGTGACCCGAGGCAGTGACATTCTGAGTGTGGATTCTTTTTTCCTTTTCTTTTTTGCTTTCAAGGGCCGAACCTATGGCAGGTAGACGTTCCCAGGCTGGCGTCGAGTCAGAGCTGCGGCATCGAGTCAGAGCTGCAGCTGCCGGCCTACACCAGAGCCACAGCAACACGGGATCCGAGCCGCGTCTGCAACCTACACCACAGCTCTCGGCAATGCCAGATGCTTAACCCACTGAGCAAGGCCAGGGATCGAACCCACATCCTCCTGGATGCTAGTTCATTACCATTGAGCCACAACAGGAACTCATCTGAGTTCTGATTCTGTCTCCACCCCGCAATCTTAGTTACAGCTCTGACACTGATTCAGTGCTGGCCTTGGTTGGACTACAACAAACGGAGCCATTTGTGAGCTGAGCTTGGGGCTAAGGCGCTCTTAACACAGCCAGGCAGGGCTACCGTGCTTGCTTATTTTTGCATCGCTTCCCCATACAGGCCCATCCCCACATCAGGTAACTTTAGGCATCCACTTTTCCAGGGTTCAGATGGTGCAACCCCTTCTTTCCAGGATAATGAGCAGCACAAGGCTCAGTGCATTTGCCCTCTGTGCACATGCACCTGTCTGCTTAGAGGTCGGCTGCTCTAAACGCTTTCCTTCCAGGGGAGGATGTGGCAGCTGGAGTGAGTTCAGGGGCCCTAGAATGCGTGGAAAACCCATGTCCTTTAGGAGGGACCCGTGCTATTTTGTGGCTGCAGACACCACATGAGGTAAAGTCTAGAAACAACACTGGCAGTGACCCCTTTTAAATGACAAAAATCCAGGGAGCACTAAAAATACATTTCAAGTCAGAAAACATGGCTTCACACCAAATTTAATCTGCCAGCAACTAGCCAAAACCCAACAAAAATCAGATTTGTTCTCTGCATATGGAAGTTTCCAGGCTGCAGCTGCTGGCCTAGATCCCAGCCACAGCAAGGCAGGATCCAAGCACATCTGCGATCTACACCACAGCTCATGGCAACACCAGATCCTTAACCCACTGAGCAAGGCCAGGGATCGAACCCGAGTCCTCATGGATACTTGTTGCGTTCATTACCCCGAGTCACAACAGCAACTCTGTACTGCATTCTTTTTAATGAATGAATGAACGATGCCCAACCTGAATCAATGATGAGAGCCCATCATAAAGAAGGATAGTGATTAATCAATTCTGTGCAGATGGAATAAAAAAAAAACCCAAAACGGCCTATGGGGGATTTATATGAACACAAAATAACAACTTTCCCTTTCCACAGCCCCCAGGACAAGTTCACATCTAACGGATCTCCCTCCCATTTCACAGGCCACATCTGGTTCACACAAAGGTTTTTGCTATTACTTTAGAATATTAGGAACTCTCATGTAATAATCAAATTTCTGGCATCTCTTTAAAAAAAAAATCATACTACGTGGCCACCTGGTGTCCGCATTCCCATGTGGTGACAATTGGTGGGTGCCAAGCGGTGCCTGTCCCCTAGGAAAGAACAGTCTTCCCACTTCGCTCCAAATGCTACCACTCCCTCTGGCCCCACCCAGCCTGCTTCATGCTGGTCCACAGTCTATGAGCTGTGCGCTCCCAGGAGGTCCTTTGTTTCTCTCCATCCCGCCCCACCCCTCAGCAGCCTCTGGCGTCTGTGGTCACTCCACTGGCCTTGCAGGACTGGAAGGCAACCCTTCAGAAGGCTCCTCAAAGAGGCTGCAGTAAGAGAAGGTTCAGGGTTCACCAGAATCCCATTCCTGAAGCAGGTAATTGATGTTTTCGAATAACCTATATCCAGTTTTTGATTTAAGCACACAGCAACGAAGTTAAATTGGATTGCAGATAACCTGAGTTTTCTTTTCCTTGCAAATGCTAATTTTTCTGTGCCTTTTTTTTAAAGTAAATTACAGTATACAAAATTTTCCATTTTGCTTCGGAGAGTCTGCAACGTGCCTACAACATAATCTTACCAACACACTGTATCTATATAACTGACTAATTCAGTTTGCAGCTGAACACATCCCTGCTCCTTAAATACCAAAAGGCTTCGTGTTGTTATTCAAGCTTCCTCCACTGACCCAGCTCTAAGCTCTTCCAGGGTGAAAATCACCTCCCACAGCTTCTCCAAACTGGGTGCTAATGGATCGGTGCTTCTAACGAAGGCAGACCAGAGTCCTTTTTCAGAATGTTAATTCTCATAAAATGGAATGTCAGTTTTTACACAGAAGGCTCTCCTTATCAGTGAAAACTGATTCCATTTGACTGATTAATTGTCCTTAGAACTGTCAAGGCTTCCAGACTAAAGGTGACGGGCCGGGGAGGAGGTGGCCATGCAGCCCTGTGATGTGGGGCACTCCTGGGCTGGGGAAGCCAGGAGATTACAAATGCACGAATAATTAATTCAAATCAATACAGCCAGGGGTTCAGGCTGAGAGACATTCAATTAAATTGTTCAAAGAGAAGATGCTCATCTTCGGCTCGTCCGCTCCATGCTGCAAATAATGGAACATTTTTAATTTGTGCAGCAGGGATGTTAATCTTTTGCCTTGTAATCCAGTCCCTGGGGCACGCCATAAATATGTGGCACTGAGTGCGTGGGGCTCCCCGAGGAGGGCACTCCATCAAGCCCGTCCTGGCCTCGCTGCCTGTCTCTTAATGTCAATCTCTCAACACTTGATTAGGAACCATGTGATAAGCTAATAGACGGTGGATAAATTGGATGGATGGATGGATGGATGGATGGATGGATGGATGGATGGATGGATGGATATGGAAGCAGAGAGAGCGATAGAAATTTTCAAAAGTTGTCAGACATACACACCCCCAACCATAAATAGTTTATGACTTCCAGATGTCACCTAGTCTGGCAGCACAAATAAGTCCCAGAGGAATTATTCCCATCCCCAAAAGAGTCACCTTAGAATCCCTTTAAGCAGCAAGCTCCTGTACCACGTTGAAACCAGGACTCGAATCCCACTTTTATTACACAGAGAAAGTGAAGCGCATACACAAAGTTTGGAAGAGTATATACATCAGGGTGTTAAAAGCTTACGTCTCCGAGTTGGGTGGGATTGTGTGTACTTTAATGCCTAACTGAGAGGTTCAGCTTTTCTGTGATGAACATTTATTACTTCTGTAATAAGATAAACGCAGTAAAGACAAGACCATTTTGGAGCTCTCTTTGTGGTGCAGCAGGTTAAGGATCAGCCTTGTCACTGCAGCAGCTTCGGTTGCTGCTGTGACACGGATTTGATACCTGGCCTGGGAACTTCCACATGACCCAGGCTCAGCCAAAGAAAAGAAAAGATAATTTCACACAAACACACACACACACACAGAGAGAGAGAGAGAGACAGAGACAGAGGCAGAGACAGAGACAGAGATTCAATGTATAAACGTGTAACTTCCCAGTGGTTTTCAGAATAATATTTGCCCTATGGAGCGGCTCTCCAGGATGGGCGGCTTCTCAGACCTGGCTCCTTGGTGGCTGAGTGTGGAGCAGACCTCTTAGGCAGAGAGCTTGCAGCACACCTACGGTGGGTGATCAACCACCCCTGCCACCCCCCCAAATGGATCTGTTTGGTCCAAGCTTGGGAGAGATGACAACCAGGACTCGGAGGGAGGGGAGGCTAAGGAGATGGGGTGTCTTGGGGTTCCAAGACCGGGGTTCCACAAAGTCTGCAGGGCCTAGACATTAGCTACTTGTACTCATTCAACAAACCCGAGTTGATGATTCTTCTGTAATCTGTCCCACCCACATAGGAGAGGAGAGGACTGTGGGAGGATTTACTTCCAACGCATAGAAGAGCTGATGGTCCAGCAGAAGGTGTAACACCTCTGCAGTTAACACATCTGGAATTTAAGTTGGACCATGATAAGCTCAGAGATGGGGTAGAAAGGGACCCAGAGGGAGGAATAATTAATTGCGAGGAGGTGTGGGGAAGGCATCATCAAACATTCATGGAATTGAATTGAGCTGGGACTCAAGAGGCCTCCCTTCCCCTCCCTGACACTTGGAGGGTCCTGTCCAACAAGACACAGCTGGATTTCTGGATTTCCCCTACCACCGAAGCTGCTGTCATTTGGGCTAAACTCTGTGCTTTTCCACGAATGGCTGTCACCCCAAGTGGAGGCCTTATCACATCTCTTTCCAAGACGTGCTGAGATATGGAGACAAGGATCAGCAAGTCTGAGGGTGTCTGAGCAAAAGACAGTCAGGTGGGAGTCTCGGAGCCCACTCGTGAACATGGATAGATCTCTGGACGGGGCTGTGACAGGCACATATGCAGGGGTGAGTCAGCCACAGGGGGTGGGGCCCGTTCTGAGCCATTCCAAGCAGGCTGTGCCTGGGAGAGACGGGTGCTGCACCGCATGAATCAGAGGGCACCTGTCATGATGGAGACAGATGTGGGGGAAGCCAGGCACACCACAAATCAAAAATAACAAGGAAAACTCTGGTCAAATAAGACTGAAGAAATGTCAGCTCTCTGCTCCTAGCTTTGCCGGAGCTGGCCCTTCTGTGCACAGAGACTCACCCTGGGACCACAGAAACATGAGCTGCATGGAGATTTTGCAAATGAATAGACAGATCCAGGTCCAAAGGATGCATTTGTTGACTGTGTAGAAAACTAAAATCGGTCAAATAAATGAGAAATTTGCTGTTTCCCTCCTAAATTTTACAAGATAGAGACGAATAAAATGATCTATCAGGCAGGAAATATTTCAGCAATTGGTTTTTATTTATTAAAGAGATGCACGATGTTCAGCAGGGCACTGTGCACATTTTCTACAAAATAGGAATTATAGAAAGAAGTCCATGAAACCAGGGAGAAAATTCAGAGATTTTTGTCCTGGCTTGTTATTATAAATAAACTCTTGATCTCCCAATATATGCAGTAGAGATTAAAAGGGAATTTTCACTGTAAGGTCAGATGCCCCTTGAAGTGGTCATTCCAGACCTCCAGTTTGGGAGCATCTACTATGTTCACACATCTGGAATGCTTAGGCATGGAGGGGACGGAGACACGATCGTCAGTCTTGTGTCCTGACTCTGGTGGACACCTTCTGGGTCTTGCAGGATGTCCCCTCAGCCCTCCCTGACTTCATGCAGCTGTGGTAGATGCTTCTAGACGCTGACCGAGGCTCCACCTCAAGGGAAAGCCTGGACTCTCTGCTCTTCCACCAAGGGCTTCCTCTAAGCTGCAGAGTCTGTTTGGTCAAGAACAGATGCAGAGAAAGCCCCTGGGGGTGGGCAGTAGCCTGGAGGATCCCGTGCGTGAATGCCCCTGCCTCCCAGCCTGCAGGCAGATCATTCTGGAAGGCATTCTGCCTGCTCCTCAGGGCACAGCCGAGCTATACATTGTCACACACATCTGCTTTTGTCTTCTCTCTCTACCAGCTGGCTCTCTGTGCTCAGGGCCCTGCAGCCAGTGAAAGATGACTCACTCCCAAGTATACCTGTTGCCCAAGAAGAAGGTAGATTTCTCTCTCTCTTCCTCCCTCTCCCTCTCTCTCTCTTTCTCTCTCTCCCTCACACACACACACACACACACACACACACACACACACACACACACACACCAAGAAAAAGTCTTATTCCAAATTCCCAGAGAAGGGCTCTGATTGGCCAACCTTAGGTCACATGATCCGTCTTAATCCAATCAAATGTGACAAGGAGCTGTGGTCATAGTAGCCAATATGACTGCCAGCCCTACCCCATTCTGCTGGTGAGGGAACAGGGTGCCACTGGGATCCAGGAAGATGTCTCTGTGCCACGGCCACTGGAGAATCTTGTTAAAATGCAGGCTTGGGTGAGGCTTGATAGCTGCATTCTTAACAAGCCCTCAAGTGGTGCTGATGTGTATATACTGTCCACACTTCGAGTAGCCAAGGAGGACATACTCATCCCTCTGCAGTCTCATTATGTAAGAACCTACCCTCCCCACACCCAACAAGAGAAACCCTGGCTAAACAGCAAAGACTGAAAGAAAGATTTCTTGCTGCTTGAGATATGACAAGGAGTGAGTTGTCAGTGACATTTCGATGGAGTATTTTTTTATACAAGGACATTTAACTCAGCCTACAAACCAAACCATTAAACATACAGCCGAGTAATTAGTTTTGCCAACTCATGATCAAATCAGATCAAATCAGAGCTCAACTCTGAGCCTCACCCCATTATCTGCCAGGGATCATGATGGGAGCATCTCTGATTAAGTTAAAACAGCAGTTTTTACATTTCAACACAGCGTTTTTGTCGCAGTCACATAAAACTGGCCAAGTTGGGGAGTTCCCGTTGTGGCTCGGTGGTTAGCGAACCCAACTAGCTTCCATGAGGACATGGGTTTGATCCCTGGCCTCACTCAGTGGGTTAAGGATCCCGTGTTGCCATGAGCTGTGGTGTAGGTCGCAGACGTGACGCGGATCTGCGTAGGCCAGCAGCTGCAGCTCCGATTCAACCCCTAGCCTGGGAACCTCCATATGCCACAGAAGCAGCCCTAAAAGACAAAAACAAACACACACAAAAACCTGGCCAAGTCAGAGTGGTCTGCTTCATCTGTTCCCCTTCACCCAGCCCCTCTAGTGTCCCCAGCTGTGCACCCTGGGCCCCGGCCTCCTGCAATCTCCTCCCCCTGCAGCCCCCTTGTCATCTGAGGTCTCCTACCCTCATCTGTGGTGGATTATGGCCCACAGAGATCCCTCCAGCCCCTGCTCCATCTGCATCTGTCCTATCCTGCCTTGTCTGTGGCCTCAGTGACAACCGGTACCAGGCACTCCTATTTCAATTGCTCCTCATGGCTGCGGCCATGTGCCCTGCACAGCTCAGCCCTTCTTACTAGCCAGCTGGGAGATGGCCAAGATCTCTGGCCAAACCACCATGGGAGATGGGGTGTTCCCATTTGGGGTAGAAACCCAATCTTGGTGGAGACTCTACCACCCAAGTGCTGTAGAACATTTCTGTGAGGCTCCTAGGGGCCCGGGAAGGCCACCTGGCACTGTGCTCCTGGACCAGGCCTGCAGAGGCAGCACAGCCTTGACACCTACCACTCAGCATTTCACATCGCCATGGCATCCTACCCTGTTACCTCTCTTCTGGAAAAGGCATCAAAGGCAAGATTCCCAATACATCCAAACCATCCAGAACTAGGACCCAGCATGAGCCTGCAGTCCTCATAGAGTTTAATCTTTTGTAAGCCTGGCATCAGAGCCTATTTTGTTCTCAGGAACCACACCTCCATTAAGAAAGCAATTTCTGGGAGTTCCCGTTGTGGTGGAGTGGTTAATGAATCCAACTAGGAACCATGAGGTTTGATCCCTGGCCTCGCTCAGTGGGTGAAGGATCTGGCGTTGCCGTGAGCTGTGGTGTAGGCTGTAGACTCAGCTCGGCTCCCGAGTTGCAGTGGCTCTGGCGTAGGCCAGTGGCTACAGGTCTGATTCAACCCCTAGCCTGGGAACCTCCATATACCATGGGAGTGGCCCTAGAAAAGGAAAAAAGAAAAAAAAAAAAAAAAGAAAGAAAGAAAGCAATTTCTGAGAAGGGAACCTCGTACTCCTCCAGAAGAACCCTCATCCCAGTTCTGCAGCTTGGTCAAGACTGGTTCAATGGCAAAACAACTCATGTGATGACGAATGCAGCCATGGCCTAGGGTGACACACCATCACCAGGCCCGACTCTCCCTCCACCTCCCAGCTTTCTTTTCCTTGGGCTTGACAAGGGCCCTGGGCAGTCTCCTCTCAGTCTGGTGACTCCCATGGCTCCCAGCCTACATCCCATTAGTTTAGCAACCGGTGGAAAGACCCCACCTCTCCCTAAAACTCCAGCAAAAGTCCTGGGGTCACCTCTCATTGGTCCAGCCTGGGGTATGTGGCAAACCTTGAGCTAACTACAGGAGCCAAAAAGATGTGACAATCTCATGTGTCCTAAGCCTCTCACTGGAGCTGAGGACCGAGGATGGGAGAAGAGCGCTCCCAAAGGGGAAATTGATGGATGGCTATAGAACAAGGCCAGCACATGACAATTTGGCTAGAGCAACTAGACCTCTGGGGACAAGGCATACATTCTTATAACTATAGTTATTAGACATAATATTCCATAGGCCATTATCCAACATGTCCAAAGAATACTGTGTCCTGGATAATCCTATATTTCCGTTCATATGATGGGGCCACACACACCAATCCCTGATTACTGCCTGGCTTTGTTTGAGTTGCCCCAGATGCAGCTACTGAGATGAAGATGTGAGAAAAAGTAGTTTGTCTGGGAGACCATGACATATCTGTCGGGGAGAGGGAAAGGGAGGTGGGGAAGGCAGCCAGTTAAGGGTATGTTATCAGGCTAGTCACCATCATGGGAGATTGAAACTAATCCCCCCGGATCCCTGGGAGACAGCAAGTCACACCTGAGAGTCATCCCACCCAAGGAAAGGGAGCTGGGGTTTTTATTTATTCATATATATATATATATATATATACACATATATATATATATGTGTGTGTGTGTGTGTGTGTATGTGTATATATATATATATATATATATATATATATATTTTTTTTTTTTTTTTTTTTTTGCTTTTTAGGGCCACACCCATGGTACATGGAAGTTCCCAGGCTAGGGGTTGAATCAGAGCTACGGCTGCCGGCCTACACCACAGCCACAGCAAGGCAGAATCCGAGCTGCCTCGGTGACCTACACCACAGCTTGTGGCAACACCGGATCTCAGACCCACAGAGCAAGGCCAGGGATCAAACCTGCGTCCTCATGGATACTAATTGTATTTGTTTCTGGTGTGCCATGAAGGGAACTCCGGAGCTTGGGTTTTTAGACACTAACTCCTGTCTGTCATGGTTTTATTGTTTGCTTGGGGTCAGGGAGGGGGGCAGTGCTGGCCACATCCACGACATGTGAAGCTTCCAGGCAGCCACTGCAGTGACCATGCCCGATCCTTACCCCGCTGCACCACCAGAGAGCTCCCTGTGGTTGAGAAACTGCTCCTGGAGCTGCCGATTCCCTGGCTCTCTGGCTCACTGTGCCCACTGACAAAGGTGCCCTCAGGCAACGGGCTGCGAGTGCTGGCTATTGGAAGCAGAGCTCACAGCGCTTAAGTGGAAGGATATGGGCAGGGAACCAATAATTTCTGCAATTGCCAAAGACCAACTAGACTGAACCATACTGTCTTGGAATCCTAAAGTCACTGGAGGATGTTTCAATTCCTCCTGGCCTATAAGAGGAATACCATTTTCCACTGTATCAGGCCTTTTAAAAAACATAGTAGAGATTTTTCATAGGTAGAACATTGAGTAAAGTCCCTGCATGAGGTTTAAAAGAAGTATCTTCTTGAAGAATGTTACTTTTTTTCCTCTTTGATATTATTCTCACTAAGAATTTCAAAACATTTTATAAATATCATGGTCTCTAAGCCACCCTGAGAAGGGAAAACTGAATTTCAAGGTTTTATTTTTAAGTCAATTTCCTTTTTAAAAAAGATCCAAACTGGTTGCATAACCTTCTGGAAACAACCTAACTGACAGAATCATTTTTGCACTTTTAACCCAATTGTTCTGACTTTTGATGAGATGCCACCATAGCAGATATAAGATTTATCCTCTTGAAGACGACTCTGGCCAGGCCCCAGAGCCGGGCCCCAAGTATCTTCAACCCACAGAGATAAACCCAGAGTTTAAAGAAGGAACATTTTACTCCCAGAAAGTCCAGGCTGAGGGTTTGACCCTGACCCATAATAATCTTCCCAGCTGCAGGCCATTAACCCACTGACACAGGGCACTTGACCAGTTAAAAAGCACTTGACCTGTGAAATGGGGAGCATTCCACTCCACAAAGTTACCAGGCAAGGGAGTCACCAGGGTCGGTGCAAGAGGTAGAAACCAAACTCGACTATAAGCCCACCCAATCCTCACATAAAGGTCTTTCCAGGATGTCCTGTCATGGCTAAGTGGTGACGAACCTGACTGGTATCCATGAGGATGCAAGTTCGATCCTGGCCTCGATCAGTGGGTTGGGGATCTGGTGTTGCTGTGAGCTGTGGTGTAGGTCGCATGTGGCTTGGATCCCACATTGCTGTGGCTGTGGTGTAGGCTGCACTGGCCCTAAAAAAGGCAAAAAAAAAAAAAAAGTCTTTCCACTACATCGTGGAGTCCCAGATATTAGGGTCCCAAGGACTGGTAAAATTATTAGATTGAATCATCCAAAATTGCCATTCTTATTGGTCAAATGATGAAATGACAGCAAATTTGCCATTTTTATAGGTCAAGACAGTCAAATATTAGCAATTTCACATGATTCAACCCAGTACAAAACCATTTGGGAAACTGATGTTAGTGAGTAAGGACATTGGGAGCAAAAACTCCCTTTCAAATAGGAAAGACCATTTTAACTGAAAATGTAGGACAGATCCTGTCTCACTATGCCAGACATGGTGCTTTATAAAGCCCTTGCTGGGCTGTCTGCCCTGTGCTCTCATTGGACCAGCTTTGGGGGCCAGGGGGCCACACCACTCTGGAGTCTCCAGAGCTTACTTTCTCCATGTGGACAGAGAGATGCCAGGGAAGTTCGTCCTGGGTCCACTGCCATGGACACCCTGTGCTCCCAGGATGAAGCTCTGCTTTGATGGCCCCTCCTCCATCTTGCTGACACTGGCCCCAGGAGAGAGAAGAGGGTATAAAGTACGAGGTAACTGTCACCAGGTCCCCGGGCACTGCATGACAAGGCATTGGAGGGGCCACACAAGTGGCAAGAGATGTGCTCTCCATGTGGAACCACCCCCACTGCAAGGTAGAGACAAGCAAAGTGGATACCACAAGGGAGAGACTCTGATGCCTCTCACAGGAAAAAGCTGCCAACTGAACAGAAGCGATGACTCATAAAACCCGCAAGTGTTTTGAGACAAGTTCCTTTTTAAGGAAAAAAAAAAAAAGAAGAAGAAGAAGGAGGAGGAGGAGGAGGAGGAGGAAAAAAAGAAATATGTCTGTTTATTCTTTCTCAGCACTGAGCTCAATATTTAAATGAAGCATTTTTATGAATGAGCCCCACAGATTATCATCTCTGCTGCATTAGTTCTAATTGCATTATTGCTTAATTGCAGAGCAATAGAGTGTGTAATTTTGGAGCTGTAATGCCTAGGGGGCCAGAGGTGATTTAACTGTTCATGCAAAGCCCAGAGTTGGGAACACTGGACTAAGGACAGCAGCAAAAGTTTGGCATCCCTCGCTAGATACCTCATTGGACATCTCAGCTCTCTCCCCATCAGGGATGTGGCAGAGAATGAAGATCCTTCGGATCATAGCTCATGCTACCCTTGCAGTAGAACTTCATGAATGGATGCAAAGTTCAGGAGCAGCGTGTCCACTGTATGCCTGTGGCCAGGCTGTGCGAGCACCAGAGATGTACAGATGAGTGTGTAGGCGAACCAGTCCAGTGATGGAAAACAGATATGTCAACTGGGCTCTTCAGTGATGGAGACAAACTGAGGAGGTTTCTTTGCAAAGGGAAGCCTAGACCTGAATCTCCAAGAGAAAAAGTTAGATAAATAAAGAGCTGTGAGACTGAGTAGGCACTCACCAGTTTTTGCAGTTGATGTGTTGAAAATGTGCTACTGAATAAGCCAGGAAGGAGAGAAGGCAAACAAGAATGTGATCGCAGGTTATGTCCCAGACTCAGCCTGACCTGTAGGGAGATCTGGAGCATAAATTATACCTTGAAGTCTGACTTACCTTAAGGCAAAGATAGTGGGCTTTTCTTCTCCCATAGCAGTTGGTAATGTCACATAATATTCTCTATATACAAGAGAGGAGACTCTGGTGCCCAAGAGCAGCCCACAGAAGGTTTAGGTGGCATTCATAAACAGAAAGCAGACAGATGCTTGGGGATAGGTACATGGAGTTGATGAAAGTGACCTAAGAGGATCAGGGTGGGCCAACACCCAGTGCAACATGAAGTGATTTCACCCTGGCAATGAGCTGCAGATGGAAGATTTGCCAAATTTGGCCTGGTCATAAAACCCCAGGCACAGTTGGCCATTTATCTGTTCCCTTTCTGTTTTGTGCATGTCCTCCAAATTTGTTGATGCTTTTCAAACTTTGTTAGTTATCCTAGGACCTTTGCAATTTCCATACAAATTTCAAAGTGAGCATGTCAGTTTCTTTAAAAAAAAAACTTCTAGAATTTTTATTAAATTTTTTATCATGTTGAATCTATAGGATCAATTTGGAGAGAATGAATATCTTAACAATACTGAGTCTTTTGATCCATGAACATGGTATATCTCTCTCCATTTATGTAGTCTCAGTTTCTCTCAGCAGTGTTTTGCAGGTTTCAGTTTACAGGATTTGCACATTTTTTTCCAAATTTATCTCTAGGTATGTCAAATATTTAATGCTAATGTAAATGTATTATTTAAAATTTAAATTTATGATTATTGCTAGTATATAGAAAAAGAATGTACTTATAAGTAAATAGAAATGAATATAAGTGGATAGAAATGATAAGAATGGACATGCCTATCTTGTTACTGATCTTATGGGGAAAGTTCTTTGTCTTTCACCATTCAGTATGATGTTAGCAGAAGGCTCTTCATGTAAACCCATTATCAGGTTAAGAGAATGTCTTCTATTCAGTTTACAAAGGACTTTTTAAATCATATTTGGATGTTGGATTTTGTCAAATTATTTTCTGTATCTATTGAGATGATCCTTTTTAAGTTTGCTAAAGGTCAGTTACATTGATTTATTTTTAAATGTTAAACTACTTTGCATTTCTCAGATAAGCACCACTTGGTTGTGACATATTCTTTATATTTTGTTGGATCCAATTTGCTAAAATTTTGTTAAGAATTTTTGTATCTATGTTCATGAGAAATCTTAATTTGCAGTCTTCTTGTATTGCCCTTTTCTAGTTTTGAAATTAAAGGTAATGCTGTACTTACCTTAGAATAAATTGGGAAGTAGTCCCTCAGCTTCAGTTTTCTAGAAGAGTTTGGATAGAATTTATATTATTTCTTCCTTAAGTGATTGATAGAATTCTCCACGAAAGCCACTGGGTCCTGAAGTTCATTTTGTGGGGAGGTTTTTATTTTTTTATTTTTATTTTATTTTATTTTATTTTTGGCTTTTTAGGGCCATACCTACAGCACATGGAAGATAGGCCTGGGGTTGAATCAGAGCTGTAGCTGCTGGCCTACACCACAGCCACAGCAAGGCCAGATCCGAGCCGCATCTGTGATCTACACCACGGCTCACGACAATGCCGGATCCTTAACCCACGGAGCAAGGCCAGGGATTGAACCCACATCCTCGTGGATACTAGGGTTCATTTCCACTGAGCCACAACAGGAACTCCCAAGTGGGGAGGTTTTTAAGTATAAACTTAATTTCTTTAATCATTATAAGGCTCTTTGAGTTACCTACCTTTTTATTTTCCTTGAGCAAGCTTTGGTAATTTGTGTCTTTCAAGAAATCTTATCTATATCATGGGATACTGAGTATTTTTCCACTCTGGCCCCTGGGAACATGACCGAAATCTGTATGAGTTCCAGAGAGTGTACACCTGCTTCTTCCTGGTGGTTCTACTCATGCCTCAAGTACGTTTCTCCCATGCATGCAGTGATCAATACTCAGCTCAAGACTTGAGTAGAATCTGCAGTTATCCAGAGCCCTCGCTCATGCTCTCCATCCCTTCTCTGATATCCTGTCCATAAATTGTAGCTACTTTGCCTCCCTGAATCCTCCACTCAGTCCTTCAACTCAGGAAAGCCACTGGGCTCTGTGTGGACTCCTTCTCCCCGGAAACTTCCTCCAGACAGGAGGCTCAGGTGATCCAAGCCTCATCTAATTGTTTCCTTTCTGCCAGACATCATGCCCTCTACTGCCTTTCATTGGATGTCTGAGAGAAGTTATTACATATATTTTGTCTGACTTTTTTTTTTTTGGTTGTTTGTGATGGGAGGCTAAGTCCAGTCCTTTTGCCCTGTCATGGCCAGAAGCAGAAGTCCATTTTGGACAGTTTGAAAGTAAGGTTCCTGCAGAATATCCAACTATAGATATCTGACCAATAGTTGTAAGTAATGGGAGAGGTTGAGACCTGAGATAAATATTAGGGAGCAAGTGCACAGAGCTAGTAACTGAAACCATGAGTGCAACTGTGGAGAAGTCTATGCTGGAGGAAGGACAGTATCTTAAAGACAAAACCCACAGAGATGGGGTTTTCACCAAAAAACCATGAGGTAGAGAAGTGGAAAAAAGAGGGAAGGAGAAAATAAAATTAAAAATTTTAAAAAGAGGGAAGGAGATGGAAACTCATCAGAGACTGGAGTCATGTAACTTAGGGCTTGGAGAGTGTCAAGGCCATGGAACTTAGGGCTTGGGGATTGTTAAGTAACTGAAAGGCTCCAAGTGTCCAATGCCCTAGAGACCAATACACAAGCACACACACAGGATGGCATACAGAGCTTCGGCTTTCTGCGTGCTGGTTCCCCTGATTTTTGTCCATATGGCATACTGGTCCCATTTACCAGAGAAGACTGAGGAGGGGGTGAGTAAATGAGATGAGAGGAAGTGGTACAGTACCTTACTGTGAAGAAGTTTGGCTGACAAAGGCAAGAGGTTAGTAGCTAAGGAAGGCAGGACCAAGGCCAGTGGAGGACACTTTCTGCTCAATAGCCAGGTCTTCAATCTGTGCATAGGAGGAAAAGACATTAACAGGTAGATCCTGAGAGATGGGAGAAAGGATAATTGATGGAGCAAGATTCCAGAATATGGGAAGGATAAAGGAAAAATGGGTACCAAAGAAATGAAGGTTCAAGTTTAGAGAAAGAACAAAACTGTAATCCAAGGACCATTCTCCCTGTTTACCCAGAGAGGTTGACAAGACACAGATCACATGCTAGACTACGTCAGCCCGATCACACTTTTGACCACATATTTGCTTCTACCAGCCCAATCTGGTAATTCTGAGACCGGTCCCCCACAGCTGCAGGCAGGAAGTTCCAAAGAAGCACGGAGGCAGTGGGCATTTGTGCATGGTGCTCAAGACCACAGTTTGGCACTGCCTCAGGTCACTCAAATGGTGTGACATACACAAGGCCCTAAAGAAATCCATTCTCCACAGCACCTGTTCCTGAAGCGTTAGGTTCCAGGTAGGAGAGGTGGACCCACCTGCTTTCTAAGAAGTATGTGTATCATATTGATAGAATGTGGCAATCCAAACCGGGTCAAGACAAAACAATATTTAAGGCTGGATTTGGCTGCAGTGGGGTCCAGAGCCCAGAAGCTTCAAGGCCTGGCCTCTTCTTTCTCTCAGGTCTGCCTCATGCATAAGTGGCTACAGAGAGTGGTGCTCCAATGGCAACTGGTCCACTGGTTCAACGGAAGTTCCAGAGTTGAGTCCTGCTTTGGACTGGGCTGGCCTGGATCTTATGCTCCCTGGAACCAATCGCTAGGGCTGGAGTGTCTAAATATGCTCAGAATGGACTCACTGTCACTGGATCCTCATGGGTTAAGAGCAAAGGACAGGTAAGTTATGCCTAGGAGGGAGCACATGCTGGGAGGCACAAGTAGCTCGTGTCCCCTATGACTAGAAATCTGAAGGTGCCCACTCTAAGGCATCAGCTCTGGGGGCACTGCCCCAGGAATGGAAAACAGAGACACAAGGAGCCACAGCCAATATGTGCATCTGTGATGGGATCTGATCCTCCTAGGACATTTGTGAGAAAGAGAGAGAGGGAGCCACAAGCTTGGAAAATGACAATGTCCTTCTGGAAACACTGCATTTTTCAGATTGCGCACCATGTATGCTTAGAAAACAGTGTTGATTAGCTTCTCCTCGACCTTTCATTTTGCTTCAGATGAACTCATAATTCCATTTTGAGAATTCAACTGGAACTAATTTCTTTATTAAATAAACTTCATTTGAGGGCTGACTGCCATGGGCCCCAGGAGAAAATGCATCTTGCTTTTGCGGAGACCAATCTAGGTCAGCAATGCAAAAGCTTCTTTCTGAGAGAGGTGAACCTCAGCTTAGATGAAGGGCCCAGGAAGCTTCCACATTCAGGATGTGAGGTGGAGGGAATGAACAAGCTCCGCGGGCAGGGGGTGCGCCCCCTGCTGCTTCCTCCCCTCAGTCCAACTCTGCCAGGAGAGCCCTCTGAAGCAGCAGCAGCAGTTCCCAGGAAGGCAACAGCGCCATCTACAGGGAAGACTCGGAGCTCTGCCCGCTAGTGGGAGGCAGAGGTTCCAGAAGTAGCCCCTGCAGAGACTGTTAGCTTCTTCAAGAGTAAGAACAGACAGGGATGGATGAACCGTGCGTTTAAAAATGGTTAAAATGGTAAATTGTATGTTATGCATATTTTACCACAAAAATAAATAAATAAGAGGGAAAAACATAGGCAGGGAAATGCAGGGCTCTGTTCTCCAGTCCCTCTGCTAGCAGGAGACAGCCCTGGGGTCCAGCCTCCAAAATCGGTCCCCAGGGATCCCTGTCTCCTGGTATTAGGGTTCCCCGCACATGGAGTAGGACTGGCCTGGGCCATCAGAATATTGCAGAAATGATGAGGTCTTTGGAGGGTAGATTATAAAAGTTGCTCCAGCCTCTGCCTAGCTCTCTCTTGGATCATTCACTCTGGAGAGACTCAAAGAGCGAGTGGAAAGGCACACTTGCAAGGAACCAGGAAACCCACACCCCTGGGAGCCCTCCGGGGAGCAGATGCTCCAGCCCGAGTCAAGACTTCGATGATGGAAGCCCCGGCTGACACCTGTGCTGCAGGATGAGAAATCCCGAGCTAGAAGTCCTCAGCGAAGCCACTCCCCAATCCCTGGCCCACAAAAACTGAGGTAATAAATGCTCTTTTAAGCCACTCAGTTTCGGAGTAATTTGTTATGGGGCATTAAGTAATATAACTCCACTTCCGGTTGGAGGCACACAAGTCTTGTCGCCTTGCTGTCTATATTTGCAGGACTTGCTCTCCCTCAGTGTTGCAGTCCCTCTCTGCTGGATGGAAGCTTCCAGAAGGCAGGGACCAGGGTGTCACTGATGCCCTCTGCTTCTCTATGTTCCCAATTCCCCTGCATACTATAAATGCTCAGTAAAGATGTACTAGACAAACTTAAATTTCTGTCTTTCTATAGGAGAGAAAACTTTCAAGCACAGAATGGTTCTCCCAGCAACCTCCTTCCATAACTCAAAATGAGAAATGCAGCTTTTTAATTAACAGAAAACAACTGAACCCAACAAATCAGATCTTGACAAATTTGGTATAATTCAGGGGCTGCATCTTGCAGAGACAGTTGCAGAGACAATAGCTACTTGGGAAAAAAAATCCACAAGTCACTGACATCAAGTTCAGGAAATTGTGTGCAGCAGGCAACCTCCGTACCCCAAGAAGGACCTCACTGCAGCACAGATCGGCAGCCCCCGTCTGATTAACGGTTCCTGCCAAGTCACAGGCTTCAAACAGCTCATCTGGAGTTCCTATTGTGGCCCAGTGGGTTAAGGACCCATGTTGTCTCTGTGAAGATGGGGGTTTGATCCCTGGCCTCGCTCAGTGGGTTAAAAGTCCAGTGTTGCCCCAACCTTTGGCATAAGTCACACATGTGGCTCTCATTCAACCCGTAGCCAGAGAATTTCCATATGTTGCAGTTGCAGTCATTAAAAACCAAAAAACAAACAAATAAAACACAGCTCATCAGTAAGGACTAAACATGTGCCCACCACCACCTGCCACTCTGTGAGGCATCAATGTGGAGCCCTTGGGGAAAACCTTGGGAGACATTTCCTCTTGGGCTGCTCACATTTCTGCACATCTGGGGAGCAGAGGCACTCTCGGCCCTTGTTCTGGACTATGTTTTCAAGGATGTTTATAGAGTGAGCAGTCTTGGAAGACAGAGAAAGATTTGCTCCCCCTCTGGAGCGAAGAGCAGGCACGCTGACTGCACTATAACAATTCAGGCACCCTGATGGCTCCTCTTCTGTAACACAACTGGCTCCAAGAGCAGGTGTCCCCTGGCCCTGTACATTGAAACTCTTCAAGAAAATTCTCACTCTCTGGCTACGTTCGTGCTCTGAGAACCAAGTTCTTCCACTGACCCAGGACTCCTGGGTCTCCTGCCATTGTCCATAAGGCTGTGACAGGCTACCTAGTTAACTCACCAGTAAGGTACACCTGCAGACCCATTACAGTTCCTGACAGGAGATCCTTGAATTCCAGGTTTGATCCTACTGGTTCTTTTATGTTTTTAGGGCCGCGCCTATGGCATACAGAAGTTCCCAGGCTAGGGGTTGAACTGGAGCTACAGCTGCCAGCCTACACCACAGCCACAGCAACGCAAGATCTAAGCCAAGTCTGCAACCTACACCTCAACTCATGGCAACTCCGGGTGCTTAACCCACTGAGCAAGGCCAGGGACTGAACCCACATCCTCATGGCTCATAGTCTTGGGTTTGTTACCATTAAGCCACGATGGAACTCCCATCCTGCTGGTTCTTGAGCAGGAAAATTACATATGTCTTCAGCCACAGAAGACTGTCACTGAGACCACAGGAAGGTGTCCTGATAAATGGTCATTGATCTAGTTGGTTTCGGGGTTTTTTTCCAGGATATACAGAAATTTCCTAAGAAAAAAGTTAAATTCCTCAGATTTTTTTTCTTCATAAACACCTACAGGGCAGAGGGAGTAGGAAACCTGGTGTGCCCAGCCAGAACTAGAGGAAAGTGCCTTTGATGGTGAGCCCACTGAAGTCTCTAGGACAATTGCTTATGGGGTTAACCAGTCTCACCCAATCTCCAAAACAAAGATCCCTGTTGACCCAGATCACCTCATTCCCCTGCAAACATGGTAGTCTTGTTACCAGACTGAGGTTGGGTTGCTTGCCACTCAAAAGCCAATAATCAATGGGCATATGTCAGTAGAAAGGAAAAGTGCTTAATTCAGAAAAGCCAACAATCTAGGGAGAAGATGGACTCACGTCCCAAGACCAACTCTGAAGATTCTGCTCATCCATGACAGTTTTTAAAAGGAAAAAAGGGGAAACAATCTCAGTTAAGCATTAAGGTTGGAGATCAGATTCTTCATTATTTTCCTACTGTGTGCAGATTTACTGCTCCTAACTTCCCTCTGGACACTGTCTTGCCTGCATGGTCCACCTGCAAACTTGCCAAGGGGAAGCTATGGACAGAGAATCAGTCATTCTTTAACTATTTAATTCTTCATTCTTACTCCTTCTAAAACAGAAAAGGAATCAACAGGTTAGGCAAGGCACTGTGTACATTCAGTAAAACAGAAGTCAGGAGTTAGATTAAATGTTACCTGGTGATCTCATTTTCACAATTAAGGTTTAAGGAGACAGAACAGACAAGCAGGAAAGGGGCAAAAGTCCTGCTCACGAACCCACACTTGTTCAGACATCCCTCGAGTTCTATGAGATTGGGGTCTGTCTTCCATAACTTCTTCATGCTGACCATATTCTTACATGGGCCTGTAGAAGTTCTTTGTTGACAATTTTAGCTGCCTGATTACATATATGGGCTGAGTGAGCTACAGTCATTCTTTTTTTTTTTTTTTTTGTCTTTTTGCCTTTTCTGGGGCTGCTCCCTTGGCATATGGAGGTTCCCAGGCTAGGGGTTGAATCGGAGCTGTAGCTGCCAGCCTACACCACAGCCACAGCAATGTGGGATCCGAGCCACGTCTGTGACCTACACCACAGCTCATGGCAACGCTGGATCCTTAACCCATTGAACAAGGCCAGGGATCGAACCCGCAACCTCGTGGCTCCTAGTCAGATTCGTTAACCCCTGCGCCATGACGGGAACTCCCTACAATTAGTCTAATGTCCACAAAGATAGAGATTATTATGAGGAACGGCGTTAATCCCATTCTTTCATCAGACACTGAGTCTGCGATGATTGTCCTAATCGTTTACTGTTCAAATCTGCTCTTTTGTGACTCTGGGAGGCCTGGGAGACTTCAGCTTTTCTACAAACAAGACCCAGGGGACAGAGACAGTTTTGTACTTGGAGAGAGGGAATGACACAGTGTTCTGCTCAGTTCCAGCCTGAACCTCCTTGGGCAGCATCATCATCTGCTTGGGCTGCCATACAAGATACCATAGACTGGGTGGCTCAGACAACAGAAATCGCCTCATAGTTCTGGAGGCTGGAAGTCCATGATCCAGGTACCAGCATGGTTGGGTTCTGGCGAGGACCTTCTTCCTGGCTTGAAGATAACAGCCTTTGAACTGAGTCCTCACACGGTAGCAAGAGAGGGGGCATGCTCTCTGGCATCTCTGCTTATAAGGGTACACCCCCGACATGAGTGCCCTGCCCTCGTGGCCTCATCTACATCTAACCAAAGCCCCCATCTCCACATACCATCACACTGGGGATTAGGACTTGGACATATGAATGGGGTGGGGGGGAATCAGTCCATAGCAGGCAGCCTGAGGTCCTGACTGCCCAGGGCTCCCAGGACACTCACAATACTGATTTATCCTAGAGCACTCACAGACCCCTCCCGCTCAGGGAACCCTGAACACCGACCATCAGTGGGTGGGGAATAGTGACATTATCTATGGTAGGTGACTGGTTATTCCATATTTAAATCTCAAGGAGGCAGGAACCCTTCTCAGCCCTTCTCGCAACCTCTCAGTGTACCCTGAGGGGCAGACTGGTCAAACCAGCTGAAGACGGTCCCTTTTGAGTTCCTCTACAGCCAATTTCTTGACTTTTTGTTCTCATTAAAAAAATAAATAAAACTTGGTTATTCTAACAATAATTTCTGCTAAAAGCCCTTCTGAATTAATTTTTTTTTTTTTTTTTTTGTCTTTCCAGGGCTGCACCTGAGGCATATGGAGTTCCCAGGCTAGGGGTCGAATCAGAGCTGTTGCTGCCCACCTTTGCCACAGCCACAGCAACGCCAGATCCAAGCCATGTCTGTGACCTACACCACAACTCACGGCAACGTCGGATCCTTAACCCACTGAGAGAGGCCAGGGATCGAACCCGAAACCTCATGGTTCTTAGATTCATTTCCGCTGTGCCACAATGAGAACTCCTTAATTTAAAAAAAAAATTCTTTTTATGGCCATACCTGCAGCATATGGAAGTTTCCAGGCTAGGGGTCGAATCAGAGCTGCAGCTGCTTACCTACACCACAGCCTCAGCACAATGGGGCCCGAGCCACACCCGCAACATACACCACAGCTCATTGCCATGGACCCTTAACCCACTGAGCAAAGCCAAGGATTGAAATCTCATCCTCACTGACATGTTGGGTTCTCAACCCGCTCAGCCACAATAGGAACCCCTGAATTGTTTTAGTCAAACAGGCTATCAGGAGAAAGAAATGGTAAGGTGCCCCAAGCCCAAGAGTCATTAGACAGTCTGTCATCCTAATTCACCTTCACGGTTCCCAGTGCGGCTCAGCAGGCTAAGAAACTGACTAGTGTCCATGAGGATACAGGTTTGATCCGTGGCCCTGCTCAGTGGGTTGAGGATCTGGCGTTGCTGAAAGCAGAAGCTTGGATCCTACATTGCTGTGGCTGTAGTGGAGGCCGGCAGCTGCAGCTCTGATTTGACCCCATGGAACTTCCATATACCATGGGTATGGCTCTAAAAAAAAAAAAAAGAAAGAAAGAAATTAATTCAGCATCAGGCAAAGGCAGTAAAGGGGTGAGATGTCGCAGGAAAGGAATCTGTCCAGTCTGGGAATCCAAACTCCAGCAAAAACTGGGGCCTAGAAAGGCTACCAGAGCAATGGACAGGCTGGAGCAGAGTCTTGGAGTCAACTGGGCCCAGCATCTATGGGAGCACCTCCTGCACCCCAGAGCCTCTCAGTCACAGGCCAGCGAGTCCCTTCACAGCAGGGGCTCTGACACTTGAGATTCCAAGGACCTAGGGAGCCAAGGCCTCCAGATCCACTTCCTGGCCAGCTACGCCCTCCTGCACACCTAACAAACATCTCTCACGAAGGTGAAAATAACTCAGATCCACCTTCAAGACCAAAACAAAGCAAAAGAGACACGGAAAAAAAGGCAACTCGTCGACCCTCAGACCAAAACCCTGGAAGCCTTGACACAGTTGTCATCTTTCAAAGTAAAGTTTTCTCCCAGTGGTGACAAGCTATGGGCTTGGAAAAGCAAATGCGTGTCAGAGGGCAAGAAAGAGGAGGTCTTTCCTGGGGTTCACAAGGAACAGAGGGGCTGTGAGTCCTGCCGCCAAAGGTCCCGCAGCACTAAAGGATTAGAAGGGCTTTTCAAGCTCTGTCTTCATTGTCCACTCACCATTTTATTATCTGATGAATCAAATAATAAATCAAATCTCCTGGATGGCCTTTGAGGACCCAGTGGTCCCGGGTCCCACCCAGTGACAAGACTGAACAGGTTTATCCCTTCCAATTAGCGCCTGGTTCGAGTATTGATGTCCTGAAAATTAACATCATTGATCTTCAACCAAGAATATGGCCAACAAGGCCTAATTTTTTTCTGATCGATGTTGCTGATCAATTACCTAATAAAAAGGGGAAAAGAGGAAGGGCCTCCTTGGCATCAGAATGAATTTATGTGCCTCCCAGGCAGTACTTCTATACCTCAGGACTGGTTCTCTGTTCCAGATTCTGCCTTAGTAACAGATGACCTTTCCAGCCCAATGAGAAATTTGTACTCCGTGCTTTCAGGGAGAGCAGGTGTGTCTCCAGGAGAGAGAAGAAGTTGGCACCTCCTGAAACAACCAGCCACACGGCAAACAGAACTTCGCACACCCCCCACTCCCCTCCCCCGCTGGGTAAAGGAGAGCGGCCCACTTGACAGACAGGCTGGCACTGCCACACCCCACACCTGGCCGGGAGCAGTCTTTGCCTACCACTTGAAGGAGACCCTCATGGCTCAGCAGTAACGAACCCGACTAGTACCCATGAGGATGCGGGTTTGATCCCTGGCCTTGCTCAGTGGGTTAAAGATCCAGTGTTGCCGTGAGCTGTGGTGTAGGTCCCAGACACAGCTCGGATCCCACGTTGCTGTGGCTGTGGTGTAGGCTGGAAGCTGTATCTCCCATGGCCTGGGAACTTCCATACGCTGCACCTGTGGCTCTAAAAAGCAAAAAGCAAAAAAAAAAAAAAAGAAGAAAAAGGAAAACAACTGAACAACTGACTTCTCAGTTACATCCAATTGAGATAAGTCATGCTGTCAGGACTCAACCACATCAGACGACAGTCTAGGTCCAGGTTTTCACTGTGAAGACAAATGGGAAACCAACCGAGTGAGCGTCCAGTCTCCCTCCTTTTGATCTCCCCTCCTTGCCCTCCCTGCCCCCACCCCACCGCACCCCACTCCATAGTTAAGACTCGGCTCCAGATGTTTGCCCTGTCACATGGCAGGGTCAGCTCCATAGGGGTATTTGCATTTCAAAAATAAAACTCCTGGAGTTCCTGTCATGGCACAGTGGTTAAGGAATCCAACTAGGAACCATGAGGTTGTGGGTTTGATCCCTGGCCTTGCTCAGTGGGTGAAGGATCTGGCGTTGCTGTGAGCTGTGGTGTAGGTTGCAGATGTGGCTCGGATCCCACGTTGCTGTGGCTCTGGCGTAGGCTGGCAGCTACAGCTCCGATTCGACCCCTAGCCTGGGAACCTCCATATGCTGCGGGAGCGGCCCTAGAAAAAGCAAAAAGACAAAAAGACAAGCAAAACAAAACAAAAAAAAACTCATGAGAAAGCCACACTCCACTGGAAAAAGGACCCTGGGGGCAAAATTTCGGGCACCTTGGATGCCTGGGGGCAGGAGCTTGCCAGTTACTGGACTGTGGAGGGGGTGGAGCTGCAGACATTTTCTGGTGCCCCTGGAATCACACTGCTGAAGGAAACCAGCTCTTCTGCACAAGCCTGAGATGGCCCTTCTCTGCGCCTTTCAGTTGATGTCTGTTGTTCAGTCCGTTGGGCTTCCTTTCACAAATGCTCTCTGCCCTCCACTGCATTCAAACACTGTGGATGCATGAAATCCTGACCCGCAGTCCCACTGGTGTCTCCGCCTCTGACCACAAGCACTAGCTGTCCCTTGATAAGGAGGAGAGACAACTGCCCTCTAGTGGTTCCTAACCCAGAGGTCACAAATAAATGGCAACAGATAGTCTGTAATGTAAAAATAAATAAATAAAGCTTAATTGGTAGCAATTTTGCTAAGTAACTTCATCTTCCTTTGTCTCAGTTTCTACCTCTATAAACACAGAAGAAGACTTTTCACATGAAATGCATGCGCTCAAGTCTACACATCACTCCCTCATGTCGTATCATTTGCTTCACGGTATGACGGTCTCTCTCCATGGCAATGACGAGGTCATTGGACAGAAAATCATTTCATAGTAAAAGAAAGGGCACCTCCAAAAACAAAGGGACAGGAGTGGAAATTCATCATCCCTCACCTTCCTCTCAGCAGCCCAGTCTGTACAGGGCCACGATCTACCTGCAAATCCTGCTCACGGACGGCTCCTCGCCTCCTCACTGATGGTGCCATCAATTTCCGAATGCCATTGACAATCATGCCACTTTCACAGGGTCTCATAACTTCTCTCTCCTCTTAACCTCTATCATATTTAAACCACTTGACTGTGTAACTGTCAGAACTGGCAAGGAAGGTGTTCGTCAAAATCATTCTGTAAGAAGTAATCCCAGCTCCTGGATGTCAATGGTTTCTTTTACCAAGGGTTACGATTCTTTGAAGTGCCTGGTAAACTGGATTTTTACCATAGGCTTGGAGGCAAATTGCTCCAAGACTGGGGGAGGAAGGCAAAGGACCAATTCAATCCTTGTGTTAGACTGCCATCTAGTGACAGATTAGGATATCTGCTGTGGACCGTGCACAGCTTTTACCTCCAACATCCTAAGGTGGGGTAAACCTATAAATCATAAATGCCAATATAACATCTTAGAGTCCACATGGCCAAATTAATATTTATGCCATTCTCCCTCAGGCATCAATAAACATCACCTAGGAAAATAGATGTCACAGCAGGTTCAACCTTTGTCAAAAATCTGACGTATGCTCTGTCATTGGCACCTCCAGCCTTCCCCTCCCTCAGGTTCTCCCACCACCCAACCCTGTGTCAGAGGGACTGAGGCCCTCCTTTTGGCTCTATGGTCAAAGTGTGGGTGCCTCCCTCTTGGCCGCCAGGGCTCCAAAAGCAAAGATCAATGGGCTTCCAGGTGCTACATATATATTTAGCTCCTGTGGATCCTGCTGAGCCCAAAGATCTGAGACAGAGGAGCTGCCCCCAGCTCACAAAGAGGACCACAGCATCCCCGCCTCAAGCCCTGATTGCCCTGAAGACCAGCGCTATGGATAAAGTGTGGCCTGATGCTCTGTTACTGCACTGATAGGCAGGGATGGAGCCCCGTGAATGTGGGTTCTGAGAAGACGGAAAACAGTTCAGAGTCTGGCCTGAACTCAGAGCCACTCTCCCACTGGCATGTTCCACGTCCCAGCTGACTCTTCAGGTGTCTGAGGCCACACAGAAGGTTCCTGGCCCAGTAAAGCAGTACCACGACCTAGAGCACAGGGAGAACCCTTCCCAGGACCTGGCCCCTCTCACACCGGGTCATACAAGGGCTGTAGGGAGGCCAGTAAGAGTCTCCAGGGCTCTGTCCATTTAACAAGCAAGCACAGGGTCAAGAGAGGCCTCAGGGCTCATGGGAGAGAAATATTTATTAGATGATTTAAAAAGAAGGGGTGTGTGGTCTGGGAGCATATTCTTGGTAGTTATGACAAGGTTAAGCAGGCAACCACAACTGCCATCACCGGGAATAGTGAGTCTTTTTCAGCTCAGAATTTCCACATCTCTGATCAAATTCCTCATTTTTTACCCCCACCCCCCTTTTTTGTTTTTTAAGGTCGCACCCACGACATATGGAAGTTCCTAGGCTAGGGGTCAAATCAGAGCTGCAGCTGCCAGCCTATACCACAGCCACAGCAATGCAGGATCCGAGCTTTGTCTGCAACCTACACCACAGCTCATGGCAACACCGGATCCTTAACCCACTAAATGAGAACAGGGGTCAAACCACCTCCTCATGGATTCTGGTTGGGTTCATTACCTCTGAGCCACAACAGGAACTCCCAGTTTTCACCCATTTTTGTCCCTCTTTGCCTCTAAGTTATTTGATGTATTTATAATAGTGTTTTAAAGGCCTTGTCTTTCAGTTCAAACATCTGGCTCATCTAAGGTTCTGTTCCTTTCTCTTGGTCCTGCTTCTTTGTGCGTCATGTATACTATGTTTTTACATCTTAAGCTGTAGGATGGATATTAAAGAGCAAAGGAGATGGGAGAAGACTCTCTGTCCTCTCTGGCTTTGGGACTCAAACACCACAAAACCAGGTCTCTTTGCTTTCCAGCCCATGCCAATTCCAGTTTGGGATGATTTTATATCAGCTCCTTCTTCCTCCCACTTTCCCACATTTTGGACCAGAATGGACTCAACACATGCAACCACGTAGGTCTTTGGCCAAACATGTAGGTTGAGCACAGGGCAGAACAGACAAGGAGAAGTGGGAGCTGCATGTACACATACACGCCCCATGAAGCCTACAGGGATTTCCCTGTAAACTTTTCAAGTGCCTCAAGAATCACCCCAGAAATCCAGTGAAGGAAATCTCTTGGGCACCTTCTGTGTATTTCAGATACGCCATCATGAAAACCAATGCAAAGCTTTCCTCAGTGGGGTCAGCTCAGAGTGAAACTGTTTTGGGAAACTGGAAGAAGCTATTATAGTTGTATCTTAGATCTTTGGGATCAAGGCGGCCTTGGAGAGTGGCTTCTGGATGTTGACCGAGAAACCTGGCTTTCAGACACTGCCGTTTGGCCACACATGCCAAGTACGCCAGTCTGTGCTATTCAGGATCCTAAATGGCCAGACTTAAATTAACTTAGACCACAGTGCTGCCTCTTTGACCAGAAGGCACCGATGTGGCATCCTCCTGTAAGCATCAGTCCTTTGCTTCCTGTAGCCAGAGCACCCAATTTTCCAGCAGGAGAGAGTCTGCCAGGCAGAAATGTCCAAAGTGAGCACTAGCACCTCACAGCCTCGCCTCTTCACTATGTCAGAGTGGACCATCTCAGAGTTCTCTTGTGGCGCAGCAGGTTAAGGATCCAGCATTGTCTCTGCAGTGGCTCAGATCGCTGCTGTGGCGTGGGTTCGATCCCTGGCCCAGGAATGTCAACATGCTGTGTGTGTGGCCAAAAAAGTGGGCAGTCTCCAGGGGCACAGGCTTAATTCCTGAGGAGTGATTGCTGGTGGAACCATGTCCAGGTCCCCCATCCCCGCCACTCTCAGCTCCCTTTGTCAATCCAGCACAGCTGGACCAGTGCACAAACTAAAGGCAAAGCGGGGCCAGGGACGTTCATAACCCTGAGCCTGAGGGACTGGTCAGCTTTGAAAGATGAAGATAATGATGGCTATCATCTCTCAAACCGTGCTGTCTATACCAGGCCCTGTTGGAACATGGGTGTCATCTCACTGGGTGCCTAAAGGCACCCTAGGAAGCAGGTACGGCTGTCAACCTCTAGATAGAAACCAGGCCTTCCTGCTGCAGGAAAGCTGCACAGACAAGGCCTTATCCCTCGTGAATATTCTTTTAAGTCATTTTAAAGAAACATAGAAGAAAGAAAAATGTACATATACACACTATACATGAATATATGTATAGATATATACAATATATAAAATAACATGCTGGCTTTTTTTTTTTAACTTGGAGGAATACAAATTTCACTGAAAACAAAGCCTTCCAGAGTTCCCTGGTGGCTCAGCAGGTTAAGGATCCAGCATTTTCACTACTGCGGCTCCAGCAGGAACTTCTACATGCCCCAGGTGCAGCCAAAAGAAAAAGAAAAAAAGAGAAAAAAAGAAAGACTTCCAGGTCCCAGTGTCAGGTGTGCTGATATTTCTTCAGGATTATTAGGAATAATGTTTTCCTTTAAACCAAAAGTGGAAGGGAGTACAGAAAAAATATTTTTCCACTGTACTGTCAGAGATAAATGATTTCTGTGGATTTAGTTGTGTTTATTTATAAGGAAGGTCCTAACTTTCATAGATATGTACTTATTTACTAGTTGAGGCATAATCTTTTTCATCTGAAAATTTTCTGGAGTACTTAACCTCGCATCCTGAATGTCTTAAAGCAGCAGTCAAAAGAAACCCGCACAAATAACGCAAAATATTAACTGTATAATTGAAGAGCATATGGGTGTTCACGATAGAATTCTTTCCATTTCTCTGTGTACTTCAAGTTTTTCACAATAAGCTGTTCAAAGGCAGGGGAAGCCACCAGCAATGATGCTACCAAAACTTGACTCCCCATGGAGCTTTCAGAAGGTCACTAGAGTGTATGCATTTTTGAAAGTTTACCATTGATAGTTATGAAAAAGAAAAAAAATGTAAGAAAGACTTATTTTCAGAGTACTATTTAGAAAACAGACCCCCCCCCAAAAAAAGAACTTCTTATAAGTGTACTTACATAGCTACTAAAACTTTCAGTATATTATTATAATACTTTCCAATCCTTTTTGTGTGTATACCATTTGGTTTTCTACATTAATATTTTGCAATCTTTTAAAAAATGTATGTAGTTTGCTCACTGGCTGCATGGTATTCCATTGTATAAGTTATATAAAGGTACCATACTGCAGTTCCCAAATTTAATTACTCCAAAACACCTGGTAACATGTTGTAAAAATACACATTCTTGGGACCCACCTACTAAATGAGAATCTCCAAGGATGGTATGGAAGATGAATTTTTTGAAGCTTACCCTGTGATTACAATGCACTTAATTAACTATCTAATTAATTAGCACATGTCATTTGCTTAATCCACCATCTTCAAACATCAAGTAGTTGTCGAATTTCTGCTAAACAATAATCACAATACCAATACCTGTAGAGACAAGTATTTCTCTGCAAACATGGACAATTATTTCCTGAGGACAATAAAGCAGTTTGCTTTTTAAAAAGATTTAGCGATCAGGGAACTATGGAGTGACTACAGCTCTGGGAGTGCTCACCCCACAACCATGGAATTCTAAGGAAGACTGGCAGTCATCCAGGGCTGTCTTGGCTACTCCAGAAGAGGTCAATTGGGAGTTAAGAGTCCTAACAACTCTAGAAAAGCTCTTGATGACAAAGAGGTCTGGCTTCTCCCTTACCTCCATAATCACAAAGGTCCTGTTCAAAAGGGTTCCCTCGAGTAAGCACTGAAATTGGCTCTTGCTGTCTTGTGCTGCTATATTTTTTCTTTCTTTCTTTTTTTTTTTTTTTTTTGTCTTTTCGCCTTTTCTAGGGCCACTCCGGCGGCACATGGAGGTTCCTAGGGGTCGAATCGGAGCTGTAGCTGCCAGCTTACGCCAGAGCCATAGCAACGCCAGATCCGAGCCACGTCTGCGACCTACACCACAGCTCACGGCAATGCCGGATCCTTAACCTGCTGAGCAAGGGCAGGGATCGAACCCACAACCTCATGGTTCCTAGTCGGATTAGTTAACCACTGCGCCACAATGGGAACTCCTTGTGCTGCTATTTTAAAATACCCATTCAGGAGTTCCCTTCATGGCTCAGCGGAAACAAATCTGACCTCCATGAGATGCAGGTTCAATCCCTGGCCTCGCTCAGTGGGTTAAGGATACGGTGTTGCCGTGAGCTGTGGTGTAGGTCACAGATGCGGTTCAGATCTGACATTGCTGTAGCTGTGGTGTAGGCCAGTGGCTACAGCTCCGATTCGACCCCTAGCCTCGGAACCTCCATATGCTGCGGGTGCGTCTCTAAAAAAACAAAAAGAATAAAAAATAAATTAAAAAAATAAAATATACATTTGGTAGTTTACATAGTATGGAACCCCAAGAGCAATTTCTCAAATTTAATCCCGTGGGCTCCTAAGTATTCTCAGACATCTGAAAATATGACATATTTTAGTTTTAATGCTCTGTTTCCATTTTGATAGTAATATACATAGAAGGTAAATGCTCAGTTCCAGGGCCTGTAGTCTTATGTTTAAGATCAAAATGACACAAGGTCACCACCCAAAGAAACTTAAATATTTCTCAAACTCAGGTGTGTGGACATACTCCCAGGATTCCCTGGGAAATTTTTTTTTTTTTCCTTTAAAAGGAGTTTATACTGTACTGAAAGTTGAGAACCACTGGCTTAGAATACATGGACCATATTGCTTTTATTTTTCATTATTTTTTTTCTTTTTGGCCATGCCAGTGGAATGCGTGGAATTTCCTGGGCCAGGGATCAAACTAGTGCCACAGCAGTATCCAGAGCCACAGCAGTGACAGTGGCCAAATCCTTAACCCACTGAGCCACCACAGAACCTCTCTGTATTGCTTTTCTCTCCAGAGCAGGGCCCTACCCAGGCCCAGCTCTCAGCAAAACTTAAGGTAGCTTCTAAGAGGCCTCCACCCAGGCCTTCTTGACACACTTCTTGAACCCAACCCCGGGGCAATGGGAATCAACTCCTTGCCTTCTAACTTTTTTTGTTCAACCTAAGGCCGGACCCGCGGCATAAGGAAGTTGTTCCAGGGCAAGGATTGAATCCCAGGCGCTCAGACCTGAGCCGTAGCCGTAGCAACAAAGGATCCTTTAACCCACTGCCCGGGGTGCCCGGGGGAATCTAACCGCTGGTCACTCTAGTCGGATTCTTAACCCATTGTCCAACGGCAGGAACTCCTCCTTGCCTTTCATCTTATTGACGGAAACTAATATGCCGAGCCTCTAGAAAACTCTGAGACCATCAAGTCCAACCCCACTAAGCAGAACGGGGAAAAGTGAGGCCCAGAGATGGGAAGTGCCTTAAGCGAGGTTGCACACCTAGCTAACAGCAGACAGAATAAGAACCTAAGCCTTCTATCCTTCAGTGCCTCAGATGGTCTGTAGAGAGCACTCACCAGGGACCGCAGAGACTCATTTCCTCCATCACCACCCCCCGCCCCGCCCCAACCCGTTTCCACCCACCCCGGGGGCCCAACCTCCCTCGAGTCCTCTCCAAGTCGACCCGCCTCTCTCTACTCCAGGCTTTCATAAGCATGTCACACCCCAACTCCAACCCTACTGCCTCTGGCCTTCCCTCGCCTAGAAAACACACGAACTGAAAAGAGCCCCACGGCGCTTTGTGCGGCGGAGTCCGCCCCAAGGCGCATGCGCCAACCTAGGTCGGCGCGCGTCGGTGACGTCACAGGGGCGCCAACCTCGAGTTTGGGGCAGCGACTCCAGCTAAAAGTAGGAGCGTGTTGGTATCAATGTAGCATACCGCGCGACTTCAGACACAGGAAACCTCTCCGCCACAAACTTTGGCGAGAGGCTTGGTAGTCGAGGCTGCTGAAGAAAGTAGAGGGAGGTAAAGAGGGAGCGACGCTGAAGGAGACGTCAGAAAAGCGCACCGGAAGCGGTCCGAGAATGAAGAGTAAGCCAGGTTGAGGGCCACGACTTTGGAGAGGGGTGGAGTGAGGTGTAAAGAGTCGGAGACTAGATGTGGGTGCTGGTGGAACTGTTGTGGGAATTATCCCTCCTTAACATAAATAAAACTAAGGCACGGGAGTCCCAGTGTGCCTGGCTCAGTCTCTGAGCTAGGGATTGATGGCAGAGCTGGAAGCAGGTTAATCTCGGGGGCGCTGCCAGTCGTGTGTGGTGCTAGAGGAGGGCCCAAGGCCCTGGCCGAACTTGGCCAGTACCTCCCTGGGTGGCCTGGTCAAGGCCCTGCTCCTCTCTGCAACCCTGTTTACCTTTGTGTAAGGTACTGATGAAGGTGCCTGCCCAGCCTGATGTTATGTGAGGGACTCTTCCCTAGTGTAAAGCTCAGGGAGCGTGCTGGGGAACGATATCACTAAACCAAAGCTTTGGGAGTTGAGCAGAGAAGAGGTGTGCCAAGGAGAGGAGCAAGCACCCAGGACAGTTATAGGCAGGGGAGTGACACCTTTAAAACTGGATTTTGAGGGCCACCTCTCTCACTTCCTATGTATGTGATCCAGTGTCTCAGCGTATCTGAACTTCAGTTTTCTTAGTATAGAATAGGAATAATAGCTCCTTTAAAGGATTGTTCAGAAAGTGTAATGAGATAAAATGTATGTAGCTTTAAATCAGGGGCATGGCAAGTAATGAGGGGTCACTAACTGTTAGATATCTATTGTTACAGAAAGGAAAAAAAAAAAAAAAGACTTCCACGTCTAATGCTAGGAACCTATGACAAGCACAAAGTCATTCCGGGGGTTCCAGGCCCTGCAGATAGGTTTTAATCCCTATCTTCCATTGGAGGGAGAACCAGACTGTGTATATAAAACTTGTAACCCCTTTGGCTTGCTTGGTCCAATGTACCTGAGAAGCACAAAGAGAGCTGGGGCAGAATTTACAGAGTCTAGTATGAACCAGACTTTCTAATCTTTTGGCCCTTAAACCAGGTCTTTGTCTCATTTTTATTCCGTTCACACCCATATTCTGTCCTCAGTGTGTGGTTTTCTTCTTCAGACAAATTAAGAACCAGGAGGGAGTTCCCACCTTGGCTCAGTGGTTAACGAATCTGACTAGGAACCATGAGGTTTCAGGTTCCATCCCTGGCTTTGCTCAGTGGGTTAAGGATCCAGCGTTGCCATGAGCTGTGGTGTAGGTTGCAGACGCGGCTCGGATCCTGCATTGCTGTGGCTGTGGTGTAGGCCAGTGGCTGCAGCTCCGATTCGATCCCTAGCCTGGGAACCTCCATATGCCACGGAAGCAGCCCCAAAAATGGCAAAAAGACAAAAAAAAAAAAAATAAATAAGAAACAGGAGCGTAAGAGTTTTTAAAGATTGAAACCACACTGAGCAATATATATTTTGAGCTTGAAGATCTGTATTTTATCAGGTTAGGACACCATCAGTTGTATGATGCATCTCAATTTCATAGATATTAAAATGTGACAAGTCTTTTTTAAATATCTAAATGTTAACAAAATGTAGTTCCGACCTCCTTCATCCTGGAAATCCCTGTCTCATAACTTTTAAATGGGTTACATCTTTAGACTTCTAGAGCTCGGGCTCCTAACCTGTGGAATTTTAAACCAGTGCAACTCCAAATATGGTCTGCTGAGCTGCAGTAGCATCTGAGAACTTGTTAGAAATGCAGGATCTGAAAGTGGCACCCAAGACTCTTCATTGTAATAAGATCCCAGAGATTTTTTTTTTTTTTTTTTTCCCTTTTTAAGGCTGCACCTGCGGCATATGGATGTTCCTAGGCTAGGGGCGGAATTGGAGCTGTAGTTGCTGGCCTGCACCACAGCCACAGCAACGCCAGATCCACACCTCATCCGTGACCTAGACCATAGGTCCTTAACCCACTGAGCGAGGCCAGGGATCAAACCCACATCCTCATGGATTCTAGTCGGGCTTGTTACACACTGAGCCACAACGGGAACTTCCAAGATCACAGAGGTTCTTAACGTTTGAGAAGCACTATTTTAAAGCACACCTTTGGAACTTCTGGGATGGATGGACAGTAGGACAGGAGGCGTCCAGGAAAGTTTTGAAGCTATGCTCTTTGTACCATTGGTATCTTCTCTCCATGAATAAGCATGGTTATTTTCATGATTAGAAAAGGCTTGGGTCTTATAAGCCATAGTGATCGGAATTGTTTGTTTCATGTTTGTTTGTTTTAAATCCCCCAGGTGTGATCTACAATGCCTTTTCTCAGAAAGAGGCGAAAGAGTTCGATGTTCAGGTACAGTGCTTGGCAGGAGGTCTGGGAGCAACAGAGGTGATGGCAGACATGGCTCCGTGGCTTCTCCACCCGTAGGGCTGTTTTAGCCATCCTTTCCCACGTTTTACTCCTCACGTTTCCAGCAGACATGTTAGGCTTAATCGGGGTCTGTTGTTCCCCTGGGTCTCCCTTTCCATGCTACCAGAGTCAAGTTGGGTTAACTGGAACTCAGGATCAGTGTCGTCTCCCACTGTGTAGGGGACACCGGGCTGCGCTCACCTGGAAGCTGCTGTGGCAGGCACTGTCTTTTGACCTTGTTACTGTGCTCCCTTCACTCCTGAAGAGGCCAGGCAGGTCACATTTCCTAATTGTCATTTATGGATTATATCTGGGTACTACAAACAGAAGTTTCACTGGTGACTCAGAATGAGGGAGTTTTTTGTTTTTTTGTTTTTGTTTTTGTTTTTCCTTCTTTGCTTTTTAGGGTCACATCCATGGCATATGGAGGTTCCCAGGCTGGGGGTCCAGTTGGAGCTACAGCTGCCGGCCTAACCCACAGCCACAGCAATGCAGGATCCGAGCCGAGTCTGTGACCTATAGCACAGCTCACAGCAACACTGGATCCTTAACCCACTGAGCGAGGCCAGGGATTGAACCCAGAACCTCATGGTTCCTAGTCAGATTCGTTTCCGCTGCACCACGATGAGAACTCCAAGGGAGTTACTTTGAAGACAAAACTTTGAAAGACGGATGCACTTTTGGCTTCTCCATGAAAGATGGGCCCTCAGGTATTTAAAGAATCAGAATAATTGTCCTTGTACAGGAATAACCATGGTGATAACGAATTTTTACTTACCATCTAAAAGTACAAAGCTGAAGCTGACGGCCGACTGTATCATGAGCTACCTTGAAGGTGGCCTATATCCCATCTTTATCCCCACCTCCCACCCGCCCCTGTGCCCACTTCTCCCCCATGAAGTGAGAGCTTCATTACTATTGACATGGCCTCAAGATGTTCGCAGCCCTGTTAGTGCAGCAGAGGTACAGGAAGTGACCCAGTTGAGGGAGGACCTCGGCAGGCAGTGCTGCCCAGGACCATGGCAAACATGTGGGCAGAGGCAGCTGAGTGAAGAATAGCCTGGTAGAACTCCAGCTTGAAAGACAGCGGTGCTTGGAGTTCTTTCAAGAATTACACATAATCGTGACAGTTATTTTGCTCAGAAGTCCTCTCGAAGAGCAGGTGCTCAGCCGCAGTCACATGACACTCGGCTCTGTGTGGAGAGTGAACACCCGGGGCCAAGATACGCTTGACAGTTTCTTTGCCCACGTGATGCCAGAGCAGACTTGGAGAGTAGCCACGCCGCATCCACAAGGCTGGAAACTCAACAGTATTGCGATGCGACCACCCTGTCAAAATCCCTCCCTGTGGTGGCTGCCCCCCCCCCCGGATGCTTGGTGACGCCGTTTTTCCTAGTGTTAGGGTCACTTCCTCCCAGGCCATAGCTTGATTCTACTCTAAGCTGCCTTCATCTGAACGTGACTATTTAAAAACCATTGTCATAACATTTCTCTAGCTTTCCTCCCTGCCAGGAATGAGTGAAGTCTTTTCTTCAGATGTAATAGTGTTCTTGGGATCAGAATAACCTCAGAAAAGCAGGGTAGGAAGTTGGAAGTTTACATGGCTGTTTGTGGCAGTCATGCGTTGGCATTTGAATGGGACACATGCATCTGGCCAGCTGGGGTGGTGAACCGGCAGACGAGAGAGACTGTGTGAGCCCGGCTGGGTAGATGGTGGGTCAGCAAAGGCGGCTCATCTGCTGTTGCAGCATGTGCGGGAGGGCCTGGGGGCCTGGGGGCCTGGGTGGCCCCAGCCAGAGCAGTGAACCCCATGCCATCTTGTTCCTGCACAGCACACGGGCGCCCAGCGGGCCGAGGCCTTCGTGAGGGCCTTCCTGAAACGGAGCATGCCCCACATGAGCCAGCAAGTCCGGGAGGACCTCCTGCAACGCAAGGCCGTCGTTCTGGAGTACTTCACTCACCGGAAGCAAAAGGAAAAGAAAAAGAAATCCAGAGGCCTCTCTGCCAAGCAGAGGAGGGAGCTGCGGCTCTTTGACATTAAACCAGAACAGCAGAGGTATGCCAGGCCCTTCCCGCCTTGGCTTAAGATAGGAGAGCCTCTCTCGCTTCTGCCACAAGGGGGCAGCCTTCCTTTACGGATTCAGACTTTGGGTTTGGCTTTTCTGCCGGACTTCTGTGGTAGCTCCACTGTTCAGACTCCTGGTGCCCTGAGTGAGTCTGTTGCCCCTGGCAACAGGCTATTTGTCTTTCAGTTTTCTTAGAAAAAGAGGAACTGGTATTAACATATATCTCTTTGTAGCTTTTAATAGCACTAGACAGAATCACCCATTGGGGTTTTATTGCCAAAGAACATGCTGCCCACATGTTTTGGAAGTTTCTGAAAGAGACACATCACTCTCTGTGGGAGGACACGTTCCATCCCTCCTTGGCCACAGCTCTGCATTTGCATGTCTTAGGACTGTTCACAGGCTCTTGCTTCAAGATCTGTAGCCAAATAGCTTCCTACTTCCCACAAGACAGTCTGTCACCTTGTTCATGGCCCCTCACAAGATCAGCAGCTCTGGGAGGAGGAAGGGACTGCTTCCTGCCCCTGGTGGGCCACTTTGGATAGAGTCCACTTTGGATTTAAGCTTGAGGTTCTCATTTCTCTAACCAGTAGTTTTGGTAAACGGAGTCCCCGTGAAGCAGCAGGAAGGTCCATTCGGGGTCCTCTCAGCTGCTCCCTCCCCTTGGCCCCACTACTTCTCGCTCACCCTCTAGACCCGTCCCCTTGCATAGGAACGTATGACAACCACCAGCTCCTGTTTCCTGAGGGCTTACTGGGTTCCACTTCCTATACAGAAAACCTCAAAATAGCAGTGGCCTAAATAAAATTGAAGTTTATTTCTCTCTTATGAAGAGAAGCCCAGATGAATACTGTCATGGGCTGGCAGCAGTCACAGCCATCAGAGAACCAGGAATGTAGCCCCGGGCACATCCTTCCTGCTCCACTATCGTGAGGGGTTGCTCCATGGTCTAGGATGTCTGCTTGAGCCCCGGCCGTTATGGCTGCATATACAGCAAGAAGAGTGAAGGAGCAGAGGAAGACAGCACCTTCCTCTTCTCTTTAGCAAAAGCTTAGCCTCAAGAGGCTCCTACCAGTGAGTTAACTGAGGTTTGAGAGGTGACAGCACCAGATGTTCGTGCTGTTATCCAGAGTAGAACTAGGCTTTACGCCCAGGCCCCAGTGAGCCAGATCGTGGTCCTTGATATCAAGCCAAGCTCTCTGCTCCTCGGATGTTAGACTCCCAGGCTCACCTTGCTTAACTTTTTACCTCTTTCTGACTTTGCCACAGGTACAGTCTTTTTCTCCCTCTGCACGAACTCTGGAAACAGTACATTCGGGATCTGTGCAATGGACTCAAACCAGACACGTGAGTTGCACTTCTAAAGCCTTGTCCTTTGGGGCCGAGCCCAAGTCTCAGGATCATTGTGAAAGCAGCCTTGGGAGCCTGCTCTCGGAATTGCCTGGCCGCAGAAGCTTGTAGACCTGTTCATTTCTTTCAGAATTCTTTTTCATGGTATTCATTAGGGGCTTCTGTTTATCTCATAGGCAGCCGCAGATGATTCAGGCTAAACTTCTGAAGGCAGATCTTCACGGCGCTATTGTTTCAGGTAATTTGCTTAGAAGCTCATCATCTGGATGCCCAAGCCACCACTCAGCGGCCACTCCTTACCACACAGATATCCCCCCGTTGCCAGCGCTTAGGGTGGGAGATGACTGTCGTTGTAACCAGTTCTCACCACTTGTTGGACACTTTATTTATTTATTTTTTTATTTATTTTTTTTTTGTCTTTTTGCTATTTCTTGGGCTGCTCCCGCGGCATATGGAGGTTCCCAGGCTAGGGGTCAAATCGGAGCTGTAGCCACTGGCCTACACCAGAGCCACAGCAACGCGGGATCCGAGCCGCATCTGCAACCTACACCACAGCTCACGGCAACGCCGGATCGTTAACCCACTGACCAAGGCCAGGGACCGAACCCGCAACCTCATGGTTCCTAGTTGGATTCGTTAACCACTGCGCCACGACGGGAACTCCAGTTGGACACTTTAAATGGCCTCTGTGTACCTTCTCTACACAGAGATCCCAGCTGGCATCCCAAAGGGCACAGCATCACCCACAGCCTGGTACCCTGAACTGGTCTCCCTGGTTTTACATGTCAGCTGTGGAGTGACAGTTCCCGAGTTGTCATCTCTCCAGCACAGAGCTTACCCTTGAACTCCTTGAATCCAGATGTCCACTGGACGTAGCTACCCAGATGTACAGGAAGCATTGTGAGCTTTCCCTGTCCAAAACAGAAGCTCCTCACCTCAGCCCTTCCCCTGGCCTTTGTCATCTTGGTTACTGCTGAGAATCACTGTTAGTGCCACTAATAGTGGCACCACTATCGCCCTGGTTGTTCAAGGCAAAACCTAGGAGGTATCCTCTTCTTCCTCCAGTCCATCAGTACATCCTAACACCCAAACCTAAGCAACTGCCATCTCCCCTCGACTACTGCAAAGCTGCCCAGCCCTCCCCCTGCTGACATAGGGTTCCTCCCTTGACCAGGCAGCCAGAGTGAAGGTTTTATAACAAGTTGAGTCCTTTCTGTCTCCTTACGGTGGTCCACATGGCCTGTCCAACTGCTCTGGGCCCCAGGTCTAACCACGCTGGCCTGCTTTCTCCTTCTGTCCTGGCCTGGCCCTACCTTAGGGCCTTTGCATTTGCTGCTTCCTTCTGCCCAGAGAATTCTGTGTACCCAGAGACTGATTCTTTCTAATTATTTGGGTCCCCACTTGGATGTCACTTGCCAGGGGTCTGCTGTCCCTAAAGGTGACCCCTCTCCCACCTCCTTACCTGGTCCTTATTTTTTTTGTAGCACTCATCACCATCAGCAAATGCAGTTGTCAGAGTTCCCATCATGGCTCTGGTTGATGAGCCTGACTAGTGACCATGAGGTTGCGGGTTCAGTCCCTGGCCTTGCTCAGTGGGTTAAGGATCCGGTGTTGCCATGAGCTGGAGTAGGTCGCAGATGTGGCTCTGATCCCACATTGCTGTGGCTGTGGTGTAGACTGGCAGCTATAGCTCTGATTCGACCCCTAGCCTGGGAATCTCCATATGCCACAAGTATGGCCCTAAAAAGACAAAAGACAAAAAAAAAGAAAATGCAGTTGTCTGGTTTGATACACACCACCCCTCCCCCTTTTAGAACAGCAGCTCCAGGAGAGTCTGGTTCACTGCCGTGCCCAGTACCTACCTAGGACAGTGCCAGGCACATAGCAGGTGTACAGTGAATGTGTGACTTCACAGGGACCTGGGTTGGGGAAGTGAGGGGCCTGCTGCCTGTGGGGGCAGCTCACTGCTGGGTGGCCCTTAGTGGGATCCCCTTCTGGCCTGAGTTCAGGAGGATGTGGAAAGGCCATGATGGACAGGTGTTCGTAAAGTGAGACTTGGCCCTGCCAGAGCAATCCGACTTGGGCCTTGGTGGGGCTGGATACATGTGTGACCTCTTGGCTCTAGAACCTGCCCAGGACCCTATGGCAGCAGGCCCTCCAAAGGACACCTTAGCAGAGCAGTCCAGAGGCTACAGAGCCATCAGCAAGGGACTGGGAAGCTTGGGTTCTTATCCCGCTTGTCTCTGCCCAGCTGAGGAGCCTCCACTTCATGGTGCCTCTCTGGGGGCTCTTTCTCACTCTGCCGGCTCAAGGCTGGGACCAGAGCCCTCAGCCTCTGCAGGCCTGGCCGCTGTGGCTCCCTCAACACCACAGAGGCCTGAGCCCTGAACCACCCTTTTCCTTTGCAGTTACAAAATCCAAATGCCCCTCCTATGTGGGGGTTACAGGCATCCTTCTACAGGAAACAAAGCACGTTTTCAAAATTATCACCAAAGAAGACCGCCTGAAAGGTATGTTACTGGATCTGAGGGCGCTGTGGGCTGTGGCCTCCCCAGCCGATTCATCAGCCCTTTCCTCTTGGCTGTAAGGGTCCGGTGGGCCTTTCAAGTCCGCACAGATTGTGCGTTGCCTGCCACCTTACGTTCCAAGCCTGCAGAGACCATCCCGGCACCCAGGGCTTTCCCTGAGGCGCTGGTGAGCCCAGCCAGCAGCCCTGACCAGATGTGATCAGGGGAAGGAAGGGCTGCGTGGCTGTGCCTCCAGACACCTGGCTCTGTTTCCTGGACTGGGACCCCCCCCCCCCGCCCCACCTGCCCAAAGACTGCTCCTCCCAGAGGTCCAGAGCCAGACTGACAACAGGGAGGAAGCTGGGGTGGCACCCGCCCACCCCTGGGATTCCCAGGCTGCGCCCTTGCCCGTGCCCCTGGGGGTTCCAGGGAGCAAGTGCAAGCTCACCCGCCCCATGGGCTCCAGCTCACTGCCTCCCCCTCACCTCTGATCAGAGATTTCAAGGCCACAGCGGGAGGTTTTTGTTCCTGAAATTTTTGAGCTTGGGTTTCTTGCTGCTTCCTCCATTTCCCTATATATTCTTCTGTTCTCTTTTTAAGCCTCAGGAAGTGGTATACGCATTTCCCCAATAAACCTAAAGCCATGAGTCCATCTGAAAGTTATAGGGCAGGACCTGTTTCTGGCAGTTTTCCTGGGAGTTTCTGCTTCTGGAAGTTTGGTCCATAGCCTTTTACCCTGCAAATTAGGTGCTGAGGTATATTTAAAATGTAGATAAATTGGCCTTCTGTAATCTTGGTGCTACTTTCTTCCATTTCCCATTAGCTTTTTGCACTTTCTCATACAAACATCTTAGAAATCACATTCTCCGTGAAAGTGAATTTACTGCCAGGATTTTTTTTTTTCCTCATCCTTGTTCCCCTGGTTTGTTGTTTGTTGTTTGTTTCAGTCATCCCCAAGCTGAACTGTGTGTTCACTGTGGAGATCGACGGCTTTATTTCCTACATTTATGGGAGCAAATTCCAGCTGCGGTCGAGCGAGCGGTCTGCGAAGAAGTTCAAAGCCAAGGGAACAATTGACCTGTGAGCTCTTGCTGCCTAAGGGGATTGTTTATGGCAGCTGAAAACTGGAAACCCTAAATACCCTCCTTTCTGGGAAGAGGTGGTCAGGCCAGTTCTGGTTCTAGACCACCTCAGCCGGTTTCAGTCAGAGCTAAGGACATTTCATCATCTGGCCAGAAGTATAGTGTCCTGAGCGCCGAAGGCAGGGACAAGCGGTGTGGTCTTTTGGGGTGCTTTGTAGGTCTTTCTAGGTGCTCTTGTTTTTGTATTACGCCCGTGGGGAGAGGAGATTGGCAGAACACACCAGGATTGATAACAGGTTGACTTGAATAGTGGGACTGTTTGGTTTTCATTGCTTTTTCCTACTTTTCTGTGTTTTCGGTATGTTCTGTGATGAATCGCTTGTTTACCTGATAACAAACATGCACGTAGCCATGGACAGGAGCGCCTCCTGCAGCACAGCCAGGAGGGAAGGGGAGGCCCGAGGCTGCCCCTGGATTGCGCCTTTACTTTTTGCTCTGTGGAAGCCGCCCTCAAGCATCGCCTCTCCCAAGTTCACTGGTGCCCTGGCATCTTTGGCACATCACTTTAAACCATGCCCACTATCAAGGTCTTGGATCTGAGATTTACTTTGCTAATTCAAGAAAACTGAAGAGGAATGAGTGGTGAAGTTGCTGAATGACTCAGGAGCCAGTCGTTCGGGGGTCGGAACTGGGCTGGGCAGAGGGTCGGGCCGAGGTGTGCTTGTTAATGCTTGTTCCCCTAGAGGGCGCTTCAGCCTGCAGAGCGTCCTCATTCCTGAGTCTCTTAGGCTCCAGAGGAAGGTAGGCTGAAGGGGAAATAAGACTGCAGCTCTTCCCAAGGTCTAACCTACTGAGATGCCTGAGTCCCCAGCGGTGGCACCTTTGTTGCCATCTTAGGTCCATTTTTGCTGCTGGGGGGGAGGGCCCTGGCTCCCTCTGACCCTAGCCCTGTGGGCAGCGTGCCCTGGGCCAGGAGGTGGGTCCCTTCCATGCAGGGCCTGTGCACAAGCCTGCTGAGTGAGAATAGTGTGGGGACCAGCCTTCCAGGGTCTGGTATCAGGAAACCACGTGGCTCAGAAGATCCTGTCCCCTCTTTGCTCTGAGGAGCGTGTGCTGCTGGCCCACACAGTGAGGGCAGAAGCGGTCCTGGCGGCAAATTCATGTGCTTTTCCTTCCGCACCAAGAGGACAGCGATGCCAGAGGCCTCGCTCTCAGCACTCCACACTCAGACTCCACACTGGACGAGAACTGCCGTGGTGGAGGGGGACGTGCCAACCCTGACCGCGTTATAGCAGGGGGCTGAGGAGGCCTAGCTGTGCCTCTGCGCCCCCTGAAGGGTGGGCACAGACACTGGTCTCCCACAGACCCTGCTCTGTCTGCATGTGGTGTCCCTCACTTTCCTGGAGGGTGCTTCCCCAGTCTGACCGTTGCTCCCTGTGGTTCAGAGCACAAGTCCCAGGGGCACCATCTCACGCAGGACACCCTGACCCAGCGACAGCCCTCAATGTGGCCACAAGGAGATGCAGACTCAGAATCCTCCCTTGCCCAGCGCCTTACTGCCTGAGCGGGAGAGCTGGGATTTGAACCCCATAGTCTAGCTTCAGAGCCACACTTTTGATGGTGCGGGGGGTGGCCCCAAGGATGGCAAGATACATCCAGAGTGCACAATGTGGTCCCTTTGTTCCCTGGGCTTCCCCGAGGGAGCCTCTGTCTTCTGTGTGAAACGGCTCTGCTCCCCTGGCTCTCTCAGAGTGCCACACTGGTAACAGTGTTGTGCTGTGACTTCCTAACCCCGCTCTCTCCGCCTCCTCTGCCATGTAAAAGGCGGCTAATGTTGTGTAAATACAGAGTTGCTTTCCAGAAAAGTTGTTGGAACCACTTGCCATGTGGAATCTGTTTTTCGTTTGGCACAAACTCAAGTTTCCATGTGAGCAGCTGTTTAATTTGCAGACCTCGCTCCCTCTCCCCAGGGAGACTTGGAGAGAAGGCTCACCTGCCACCGAGCTGCTGCTGTGCACGCCTGTTTCTGGGATGCCTTTTTGTCCCCACAGCCTGCTTATAGAGGCCACTAGGTCCTATGGCCTGAGGACCCTGCCGTCTTTCCAGGCAGAACCAGGCTGGGCACTGGCTCAGCGTGAGCCTTCCCAGCGAGGCCATGGTAACCGCCGCAAAGGGAAATGCACGGGGCTGGCCAGCAGCACTGGGCTTGTCACAGAGGGCAGTGGGGCCTTGGCCCTGCAAGACACCTGTGAGACAGTGAAATCTGCCTCGTGTGTGCACTTCACACACGGGAGAGCGTGCCCCAGAGAGGCCTGTGGAGCAGCAGAGGGGGTGACACCTCAAGACAGGACAGGGGTGGCTGCGGGGCCAGGAGACTTTGGTTCAGTGACCCACTATTCCCCAAAGAGCGAGTGGGCACCGGGACTAGCTCTGTGGAGGACACAGCCACGGTGCAGGGCCTGTAGAGGACAGGCCTGAGTCTCCAGGGCAGGAAAGGGGTGAAGCACCTGGAGGGTAAGGGGCAGCAGGGCCACGGCCATTGTATTAGCCTGTAAAAAAATACTGCCTTTGACTGTAACAAAATACTGCAGACGGACATCAGAATCATTCTTTTCTCACTGCTGGAGGCTAATAAAAGTCCAGGTTTAAAGCGCCAGCAGGGAGGTCCCTTCGTGGCGCAGCGGAAGCGAATCCGACTAGGGGCCATGAAGTTGCAGGTTCGATCCCTGGCCTCGCTCATTGGGTTAAGGATCAGGCGTTGCCGTGAGCTGTGGTGTAGGTTGCAGTCGTGGCTCAGATCCCCCGTTGCTGTGGCTATGGGGTAGGCCAGCAGCTGCAACTCCAATTAGACCTGTAGCCTGGGAACCTCTATATGCCACAGGGGCAGCCCTAAAAAGACAAAAGACAAAAAAATAAAGTGCCGTCAGGGCTGCTGTCTGGTGAGAGCTTTCTCCTCAGCCACTTCCTCTGTGCTCACACAGCCTTCTGCGCACACTCAGGAAGAGAGCAAGATCTCTAGTGTCTCTTCTTATTATAAGGACACCAGTCCTGTGGGATTAAAGCCTCACCTTTACAGCCTCATTTAATTTTAACTACCTCCTTAAAGGCCCAGGCCTTCAACACAGGAATTGGGAGGGGGGCATAATTCAGTCTGTAATAGCTATAGAATTGTCCCAACTGGGACAGACTGGCTGTGCCCTCCCCCTGCCCCCCCCCCCAGCCTGGCCCTCATCACCCACACCTCCATATGGGGTGCCTGGACCATTAGCTGGGTCAACCAGCCTGGCTGCTGAACCCTGAGCTCCCATCACCCTTGGATTCCAGGACTTGCTCTTGGAACTTCAGTTCACTGCTCCCTCCAGTATCGGGAGCCCTGAGGTACCAGATTCCCTTACATTTCTGCAAGCAGCTGAACTCTTCTCTCACCCTCTTGGGGAGGGGGGCACACGCAAGTGGGCAAGGGAGACTCCCCAGAGGTGGTGGCTCTGGATTCAGGTGGCTCTGGGATGTGAAGAGTGTGGTCACGCAGAGGCTCAGGGCAGGGGTTTGCAGAGCCAATGTGGAGGGCCCAGGAGATCACCTGTCCACTGGGCCCGCAGGAAGAGAAGCAAGAAGGGCTGTGGAGCTGTGGCTGAAACCTTGAGACACCCCAGCTTATCAGTGCGGGGGAGAGATGGCAGGAGCTGCTAGGAAAGTTCTGATCCACAGGGCAGGATATGGAATTCTGCTGATGCAGTCACCCAGTTCTGAAGTCTTGAGGCCTCAGTGTCACCATTTGTCAAATGTGGCCATGAGACTGATAGGGATGGCGTAGGCACAGGTAGTTGTGGGCGTCCTAATAAAGGATCATAGAAAGGGAAACCCCGGGGATGATGGGAGATCACTGTGAGTTAATAAATTGCTCAAAAAAGCCATCAGCACAAGGCAGGCTTGCTTGCCTGGTGGAGAGGCGAGAATGCCTGCATTCAGATTCAGACCAAGGGCAGGAGTTTGAGGACCACCCTTCTACTGACTTGAATACACACCTCACCAGAAACCAAGGAGGAGCTACTCTTCCCAGAAAGAAAGAGGTGGTCTCTTCTGACCCCCACTGCCCTTGGATGGTAAAACTGTAGCCCACCTGATCCTGGGGGGCAGAGCCTCCTTGCCTGCCTGGCTTGCATCTCTCACAAGCATCCTATCCTAATAAATCTATTTCTTACCTATCACTTTGTTTCTTGCTGAATTCCTTCTGTGTGGAGGCGCAAAGAACCGGAACCTCAGTGAGTCCAGACACCGGGTGAGTGATTCTAATTTAAAACTGTGAGTTTAAGTCCCAACCTGGGTTTAGTCTGGGTTCGAGTCCTGGCACGTGGGTTCAAGTCCCAAGCTGTGTTCTGGCTGGGTTCAGGCCACTAGTGCTATCAGTTTTAAAACCAGGTTGGGGTTTCCTGAAGTGGGATTCTGAAGCTGTCTGTATGAGAATCAGCAGGATGTGTGTTAAAAGCAGCCAGATTCTGGGCTGCAGTCAGTCTCCGGGGGTGGAACCCAACTAGTCTGTATTCCTCTAAGACCCCAGCTGGTTCCTCCAGTCATTGATGTTTGAGGATCTTGGACTCCAGATGGTGTCTAAAATCTCTTCCAGCTCTGGCATCTGGACTGTGATTTAAGATCTGGGCCTCTCGGGATGGTGCTTTCTGGATGCTGAAAAAGATTGTCTAATGACTGATCTCTTAGGTTCTGAAGAGTAAACATGAATATTCCCCCCCAAAAGCCATAAATTATGGTAAAAAGCTTTCTTTCTGGACAATGGCTTTAGTTCTAATTTAGTTCGCATTTCTTAGCTATAATGTCTAATTAAGACATCTGTTAAATGTCTATAATATTAATTTAATAGAGGAGGTTCTAATAGAACTGTATTGGAATTGTCCATTTAATTAACCTCATGGGCCTTTAATGGATGTCTTAAATAGACATCATTAACAAGAGTGCTAGACAAATTAAAATTAGAGTCAATAACATCCTTGGTAATTTTTCCTGAGCTGTGAAGGACAAGCCTTGCTAAGTAGACAGACGCAGAGATGGACTGCCCAGAGCAGTGTCAGAGCTGGCGTCCCCAGCAGGGTCCAGAATGGACAGGCCCCAAGTGGTCAGCTTTGGTCAAAGAGGGTGCTACCTAGAAGGCAGTTCTCAGGCACCCAGATCTGCCCCTTTGTATACCTTTCACAGAAAATGTTTGCAGGCCTGGTCCTTGAGACCTAGCTTCTGGATGCCGGAGGAAGATGGAGGAAGAGGAGGAATCATCCAGGGGTTCTGGCTAAATACCATAGATGCGTGGATCAGGAGAGATGGCACAGACCAGGGGAGATGGCACAGACCAGGACAGGGCAGGATTGGCTGGAATGCAGTGAAATGGGATGCAAGGGAAAACCTTTTCTTGCTTTCAGCCCCACCGCTGCCCTGAACAGCTCTCACTTAAATGAACTCTACATCATTCCAAAGTCAGTAGTCCGTTCTCAGCCTTATTTGGTCTTTTAGCAGCATTGAACATGACTAACTTCCCTGCCTCTTGAAACATTTCTAGAGTCCCATATGCCCTGCCTTTCCTCCTGCCTCCCGGACCACACCTCTCACACCTCCCATGAAAGGACCCTTCTCCTATTCCAAACTTCTAAATGTTGGACAAGCCCGGAATTCCACCGTCGGATGCTTCCACATTTGTCTCATCCACAACTTCAAAGGCACTTAAGACTCAAAGTCATATTGGCAACCTAACTTCTCCGACCCCAGACCCAAATCTGTAACTATTGTCTGCCTCCCCACACCCCCCAGTTCCGACATGAACTCCTGAAGGACGACAACTGAATGGATCTCTGCTGTCTCCCCAGTGATCTAGACGCACTCTCTGACCCCTAACAGGTGCCCACTGACAGCTCCACCTGCACATCCTGTGGCACCCCAGTCTGATGCGGCTGCACCCAGAACTGGGGACTTTCCTCCACTCTCACCTCAGCCAATGGCCTGTCCCGTCACTCAAGCTAGGAAGCCACGCTCCCCATCCAATCTCTCATTAAGTCTAGGTGGCTCTCCTTCCCCTCTGTCTTCCTGCTCCCTCCCACTGTCTTCTCAGCCACAGCCACACCCCTCACTGGCCTCCCTGCCCACCCCCACAGCTGAGGTGGCCTTCCCGAAGCGTGACTCAGACTGTATTGCCCTTCTGCTCAGAAGCCACATGGGCCTTCCCAGTGCACTTCAAATCAAAGCCAGCATCTTCCACCCTGCCCTGGGCCACCTCTCCAGCATCCCATCCCTCCTCTCCACATACCTCTGGTCTACTCAGAGCACGGGCACCTGCCACACCCTCTGCTTGGGACATTTCCCCTGGACCTTCCACCGCAAGGCAGCCCATCCTCTGCATTCAGCTCTCCACAGCCAGCCCCTCTCTCCTAGGGGCCTCCCCGTCCTCATTCAGCAGCCCCCCATATCAGTTCCTCGCTCATTACGACCCCATCTTACATCTTCTGTAGCATTTCTTAGTACTAAGCATAAGCTTATCCATTGTTCATTGTCATTTTCTTCCACTAGAAAGGTCCACGAACACCAGGACTTCACTTGTCTTGTCATTGCAACCATCATGACCTCAGTGCAATCTGGAACACCGTCTTGCATATAACAAGTGTTCAGCTAAATAGTTGTCTGACACCCCCCCAAAAACAAACAAACAAACAAAAACCCAAGGAGCCAAGAGTTTTTTTATCCTACTGATGGATAAGCGTTAGCCCACGGCAGCTGTGACACTGGCCAGTGATCCCATCCAGCCCAAACGACCCTGCCACTGCAGCAGCTTGTCCACAGGAGAGCAGCCCTGTGTCCTGGGACCCACAGGCTCCCCACCCTTCCACACTGGCAGCCACCCCAGGCAGCAGCAGCCCCCTGTGTCATGGAGCCCTGCCCTTGCTGGGTACTTAGCCAGATGCACTTACACTCCAGGAGCAGCTGTGACATGCAGTGTGTGTGGCCGGCACTCCTCTGCCCTTTCCAGCTTCGCCCACTGGACCCCAGGGTGTGGGGTGGGTACAGGTGTGGCTGGTGTGGGCTACCCAGCCTGGAGGGGCTGAGTTAAAGGAACCTGGCATCCAGTCAGGAGACCCAAGCTCGACCTACTCATGACCTTCAGGCTCAAAAACAAAGGATGTGAATAAAGAGTGTGTTTGTGGGAGCTCCCATTGTGGCTCATCAGAAATGAACCTGACTAGTAACTATGAGGACATGGCTTTGATGTCCTGCCTTCGATCAGTGAGCTGTGGTGTGGGTGGCAGATGTGGCTCAGATCCTGTGTTGCTGTGGCTGTCACGTAGGCCGGCATCAGTAGCTCATAGAAGCGGGGAAAAAAAAAAAAAAAAAAGAGTGTGTTTATGGTAATTTCTTTTCTTTTCTTTTTTCTTTTTTTTTTTTTTTTTTTTTTTGCTTTTTAGGGCTGTACCCGCAGCATATGAATGTTCCCAGGCCAGGGGTCTAATTGGAGCTACAGTCACCGGCCTACACCACAGCCACAGCAACGCCAGATCCAGCCATGTCTGTGACCCACACCACAGCTCACAGCATCGACGGATCCTTAACCCACTAGTGAGGCCGGGGATGGAACCCACAACCTCATGGTTCCTAGTCGGTTTCATTTCTGCAGCTCCAGGATGGGAACTCCAGTATGGTAATTTCTTTTAATCGAAAGCAATTAAACTGTACTCCCAGCCCCCCGCAGAAGAATGGGAGGGAGAGAAACAGTTTTGCAGAGGGAGCCACCTCTGGCCTGGCCCTTCCCTTCAGTGGAAACTTGCCTTGGTGTGGGATGGAAAGCATCCTTCGTTTGTTACCCTCTGTATCCCCCAAAACGTGTGACTGTAACACTGTTCATAATAACTGACCCTAAACAGGGGTGTGCAGGAGAGGCTCCCCTGCCCAGGAGAGCTGACATGCACCTCTCTTCCTGAAGCATCACTTGCATCAGCAACCAGGGACCAGCCATGGTGGGGATGTCTACCCCACGCTACCACTTGGGGCTTGTTTTCCATTTACCAGGGAGCTGCCCAGAACACGGGGCCAAACAACGGCTCAGGCTCAAAGCATGTCATCAAATCTCTCAAGAAGTGGGGTCTGTCGGGGAGTTCCCGTCGTGGCTCCGTGGTTAACGAATTCGACTAGGAACCATGAGGTTGCGGGTTCGATCCCTGCCCTTGCTCAGTGGGTTAAGGATCCGGTGTTGCCGTGAGCTGTGGTGTAGGTTGCAGATGCAGCTCGGATCCCGCATTGCTGTGGCTCTGGTGTAGGCCGGTAGCTACAGCTCTGATTAGACCCCTAGCCTGGGAACCTTCATATACCGCAGGAGTGGCCCAAGAAATGGCAAAAAGACAAAAAAAAGGGGGAGGGTCTGTCTCTGCCAGGACTCCCTGCAAGAGATTTGACGACACACTTGAGCCTGAGCCGTTGTTTGGCACCTGTCACAGAAGATGTGACACTGTGGTCTGGGGACCGGACACATGAGTGCATTTGCTGGCCAATAATTGCTCATAGGATTGTGAATTTAGGATGTGTGTCCTTTCTGTGTGGGGGTCTGGTATGTGGGTGCCTCGTACATTTCTGAAAGGTAAGCATCTTCCTGAAATCTTGTTTCTTCCCTTTTTTTTTTTTTTAAGGGCTGCACGCAAGGCATAGGGAAGTTCCCAGACTAGGGGTCGAATTGGAACTATAGCTGTGGGCTACCACAGCCACAGCAACGGGGGTTCCAAGCCACATCTGTGACCTACACCACAGCTCAAGGCAATGCCAGATCCCCAACCCACTGAGGGAGGCCAGGGATTGAACCCGCATTCTCATGGATACGAGATGGATTTGTTTCCACTGCACCACAGTGGGAACTCTGCAAACTTGTTTCTTAATAGCAGTGCTGGCTTACCGTAATGGCTCTTGCTCAAAGATCATGGATTTAAAACAAGGAAACCCCAAGTCTTAAGAAACTTTGTGTGTTATCAAATTCACAATTTTAACACCTCCCCCTCAAAATATTGGTTCTCACTTTCTGCTCTGAACCTCCAGGGACCAAGAGGTCAGCAATGCTGTCACTAGGGTGTGACTGCCACAGACCTCACCCCCACCCAAGAGATATTCTCTATCTAGTGGGTGTGACAGACAGTGAGTGGAGGGAATGGGGTCACGGGGGTTTGCATAGGGGGTGGGAAGGGAAACAGGGCCTGGGACAGGGGCACCTGCCGTGTCTGGAGGTGGAGCAAGCTTCCTCTGTGACCTGAACTTGAGATGAGGCCAGAGGCAGAGTTCCTGTTGTGGCTCAGTGGTAATGAACCTGACTAGTGTCTGTGAGGACGAGGGTTCAATCCTTGGCCTTGCTCAGTGGGTTAAGGATCCAGTGTTGCCACAAGCTGTGGTGTAGTTTGCAGATGCAGCTCGGATCTGGCATTGCTGTGGCTGTGGTGTAGGCTGGCAGCTACAGCTCCGATTTGACCCCTAGCCTGAAAACTTCCATATGCTGTCAGTGTGGCACTAAAAAGACAAAAAGGAAAAAAAAAAAGATGAGGCCAGAGGGCTGAGCTGGAACTAGGCAGGCAAAGAGAAATTGTGCAGAGGAACTGGAGGTGGGCAAGGGGGTCTCGAGGGGAGAGTGGTGGCTGCAGCACTGGGTGGGTCAGGAGAAGCCAAGGATTGGGAGGGAGGGAGGGAGACAAGAGGTGAGCTGGCACTGGCCATGGCCAGGACTGGGAGACCAGTGAGAAGGCTGTGCCTGGGAGGGACTTCCCTGGCCTGGACCAGGGTGTTGGCATCAGGGATACACAAAACTAGGTTTAAGGGGTGCAAAGAACTCCCCACAGACAAGGCCTTAGGTTAACAGGCCTCTCCCACCCCCCCAACCTCAAGTGCCTACGTGAGCCTCCAACTCACAGCCGTGTGGCCAGCGGGATGAGCAGAGTGTGGCCTCGGCCAGCCAGGCAGTAAGCGGAGGGGCTGGAGCATGGCCACCAGGGCCAAGGAGGTGGGAGAAGAGAGGGATGGGGGAGTTCCTGTCCTGGCTCAGTGGTTAATGAGCCTGACTACCATCCGTGAGGATGTGGGTTCAATCCCTGGCCTCTCTCAGTGGGTTAAGGATCCAGCGTTGCCGTGAGCTGTGGTGTAGGTCGCAGATGCGGCTTGGATCCTGCGTTGCTGTGGCTGTGGTGTAGACAGGCAGCTACAGCTCCGATTCAACCCCCAGCCTGGGACCCTCCATGTGCCACGGGTGTGGCCCTAAAAAGCTTAAAAAGAAAAAAAAGAGAGAGAGAGGGAGAGATGGGCGGCTGGGCAGGTGGGGGAGGAAGAAGGAGCCCTTGGGCAGCAAGAAATGAAGAGGAAGAGGGGACAGCTAGGCCGAGATGGGCAGTGGTGTGGGCACACCTCTGAGATGTCCTTCCCTGGCTCGGCTCTGTCGCTTAGGCAAGCCCACTTCTTGCAGTGCCTCAGTGTCCCCATCTGTAATATGTGTCACAAACAAAGCACAACGAATGAGCTTTATCAGCTGAAAACTCAGAGTCTCTGCAGCACATGGTCTCACCTTTCAAATACACAGGACCGGTCACTTGTCAAAGCTGTCCCCTCCGTGGCCACACTCTTGGTGGAGCCTCAGCACTGATCATCCAGTTTGCTGGCCGAGGACCCTGGGATTAATCCATCCAGGACTACACAGCAGTGGGTGGATCACGTGGTTAGGCTTCTCTCCTACATCAGCTAATCTTCTGGAATTTCATAAAGACTCCCTTTCCCCCTGAATTTAAAGCCCCATTGCCTGCCAGGATGAGGACAGGGCTGATTTTTGCAAAGCAGGAACCCCTGCCAGCTCCTGGCGCCTGGCGGCGTTTGCTGCAGGATTTACAGACTGCAATAACTATTGAACATCCTATTATCCGGCTGCCTAATTAATGTAAATGATAGTTACCGTCCGCTCACCGAGGCTGATGTTTCTCGGAGGAGGCCCTGCCAGCCGCCCGGGCCCCATTCCGGGGGTGTTTATGGTGGCAGCCCCATTCTGGCTTTGTCGGGGAACAGGTAAGTTGTGGCCTTAAATAATGGAGACAGAGGGCTAATGGGCCCCAAGAAGTCATGAAGCTCAGCCTCCAGCCCCTGAATCAGATAAGAGAGATGCTCCCTCGAAGGTTCTTTCTTCTCAGACCCAGAGGCTCAGCTGCTCCCTGAAACCCAAGTAGCAGCATGACCTAGAATGTCCTGCACGGAGACCAGGGAGCATTTCTCCCAACCCCTGCAAGGAGAATAAAATCCTAAAATCTCTGCCTCCCCCAGCCTCACCTCACCCCCAGCTACCCCTCTGCTGCCATCCTCTAGCTCCAGGCGGCGGGGGGAATCCCTTTGCTCAGATGTGCCCGTGACCACTGTGCAGTCCCAGGCAAGCCAGAGCGGTGGGTCACTCCACTCTGGCCGCACCAGGATGGCCTTTCCTGTTCACCGTTGGGCTCCTTTGAGCTCCTGGGGCCAAGGGGACACTAAATGCCACCTTCTCAGGAAGCACCTTCCTGGACCACCCTGTCCTAGTCAACCCTGCTCCCCCCAGTGCTGGGGAACAAAGCTGTCTGTCCACGCCCTGCAGAAAGGCCTGAGCCTTGCAGTGGCTGCCCACGCTTCCCTGCCCCGGTTGTGGGTGGCACACAGGACTGGGTAGGGCTGGACTTTCCGAGGAAGAACCTGTGTCCAGATAGGTGCTGCTCGATCCTGGCTGTACACTTCAACCATCTAGGGAGTTTTCTGGACAGTTCCAAAGGCAAGACCTCATTCCCCCAACACACATACCCTCCAAATTAAGCCAGAATCCCTGGGGGTGGAGCCCTGGCTTCTGCATGTTTTTAATTGGTGGTAGAAAAATATGGGTTCAGGTGCCAACTCGAGTACTCTGAAGCTGCATGGCCTTGGGCAAGTCACTTGGCCTTTGGGAGTCAGGGCTCCCTCTTAGATCAGAGGAACGTCTTCCCCCATGTTGTAGAAAGTGGAGAGGGTCAGGCATTGTCAGTCTCATTAAGATTTGCTCTGTCAGAGTTCCCGTCATGGTGCAGTGGTTAACGAATCTGACTAGGAATCACGAGGTTGTGGGTTCGATCCCAGGCCTTGCTTAGTGGGTTAAGGATCGGGCGTTGCCGTGAACTGTGATGTAGGTTGCAGACTCAGCTCAGATCCCGCGTTGCTATGGCTCGGGCATAGGCTGGCAGCTGCAGCTCCGATTGGACCCCTAGCCTGGGAACCTCCATATGCCATGGGAAGCGGCCCTAGAAATGGCAAAAAAAAAAAAAAAAAAAAAAAAAAGCCAAAAAAAAAGATTTGCTCTGTGTTGGCTCTTTCAGTGGCTGAATGGATCATTCATGAGCATCAAGAACCAGTCTGAGAAATTCCCATTGTGCGTCAGCGGTAACAAACTGAACTAGTATCGATGAGGATGTGGGTTCAATCACTGGGTTAAAAGATCCGGCATTGCCGTAAGCTGCGGTATAGATCCCAGACGTGGCTCAAATCCAACAGCATTGCTGTGGCTGTGGTGTAGGCTGGCAGCTGCAGCTCCGATTGGACCCCTAGCCTGGGAACTTCCATATGCCCTGGGTGTGGCCCCTTAAAAAACAAACAAACAAACAAACAGTCCGAGGAGTTCCCTGGTGGCTCAGTAGGTTAAGGACTTGGTGATGTCACTGCCATGGCTCACGTTGTTGCTGTGATACAGGTTTGATCCTTGACCCAGGAAATTTGGCATGCCACAGGTGTAGCAAAAAAAAAAAAAAAAAAAAAAAAAAAAAAAATCTGGAGCTCTGGGGAGAGCTGTGCCTCACCACCCTGGACACGTGGCTGCAGTCTTGCTATACACAAGCCAGCTGCCTAGGCCAGATGCCCCTTGGCCCAGATACCAGGGGCCTGGGTCTGTCATAGCCCCTCCACACTGTGTTATTAACATGCAACAGCCTCCTCAACTCTGAGCTCTGAGAAAGCTACACTGCATCCCAGGGCTTAGCACAAAGTAGGCTCCATGCAGACACCCGGGGAGTTGATGAGCGCAGGAGTCAGCAAATACACCTGCAGGTGGTGTGGCCAGGCACTCGTGGGTCATTCCAGAGCCATCTCTGTGGCAGGACCATCCTTCTGAGAGGCTTCTCTTGAGCACCCCACCCAGTGCCCCACCTGCAGGCCAGCACATGTCCCAGCATGCCTTGCAGAAGGCGCTTTGGACTGTTTTCAAAAAGCCAATTCCAAAAATTTTAATGAGTCTTTTTTTTTTTTTTTTTTTTTTTTTTGTCTTTTTGTCTTTTTGCCTTTTCTAGGGCTGCTTCCCGTGGCATATGGAGGTTCCCAGGCTAGGGGTCTAGTCGGAGCTGTAGCTGCCGGCTTACGCCAGAGCCACAGCAACTCGGGATCTGAGCCACGTCTGCGACCTACACCACAGCTCACGGCAATGCTGGATCCTTAACCCACTGAGTAAGGCCAGGGATTGAACTCGCAACCTCATGGTTCCTTGTCGGATTCGTTAACCACTGAGCCACGACGGGAATTCCATAAAATTTTAATGAGTCTTGCAGTCAGTACAGCAGGTGGTGACCATCATTATTTTGTTTCTTTTTTGAAAAAAAAAAATAGAAGCAGCTATGGAATTAAATCCCAAAGTAAAGCAGAGGTTTTATAATAATGAAGTCAGGAGTTCCCGTCGTGGCTCAGTGGTTAACGAATCCGACTAGGAACCATGAGGTTGCGGGTTCGATCCCTGCCCTTGCTCAGTGGGTTAAGGATCCGGCATTGCCGTGAGCTGTGGTGTAGGTTGCAGATGTGGCTCGGATCCCACGTTGCTGTGGCTGTGGCGTAGGCCAGTGGCTACAGCTCCGATTCGACCCCTAGCCTGGGAACCTCCATATGCTGAGGGAGCGGCTCAAGAAAAGGCAAAAAGATAAAATAATAATAATAATGAAGTTAGAACACTCTATTTCCTCACATTTTGTTCAGTACTGTATGAGATGGAGCTCTCCAGACACAAGGCGCACTGAGCAGGGTCTGGGTTTGGTAGCTTTGCACCAACACCAGGTATGAAGGACAGTGAGGGTGTATAGACAAGGAAACGGTGCTCAGAGGCGTGAGGGGGCAAGCCCAGGGTGTCACAAATTGTCATGATCGGAGCTGGACTCCAGCCCAAGTTTCTCACTCCATCACATGTTCCTAATTCATCATGCTTCTGCAGAAGCCACAGTCTCCTCTGGCTTAGGAGCCCTGAGGTGGGAAAGTTTCCTCCATTGTGGTCCTATGCAGACAGGTCTCAGAGTTGCAATTCCAGGAAAGGCCTGTGGCCATTGAGTACATCAGTTAAGGCTATTTTGGTTGCAGGGAATTTATTGTACCCCATAATTGGTCAGAGTAGGACTGCCTTCAGGAATGGTTTGATCCAGGTGAAACAGTGTCTTCAGGATCCTTTCTTTCTGGCCATACCTTTGCTTTGTGTTGCCTCAGACAGGTTCTCTCTTTCATAACAGGAAGCCTCACATGCCCTCAGTCTAGCTAATCTCTAACTGCAAAGAAAAGGCATGTTTCTTTCTGGTAGCCCTTCCTCCATTCCCAGGATTCACCCTGATTTGACCATTTGGATCAGGTCTCCATCCCTGCTCTGTGGCTGGGGCATCCAAGGTGCCGATTGGCCCAGGCCTGAGTCATATGCTTCTGCTCTGGAAACACCTGGATTGATTATGGCAAAGGGGCTGTTCCTCCAAAAGCATCAAGGAGATATTTTAAAAGAAAGGAGGGTAGATGCTAGTGGCAATAATAATAATAATTGGAGTCCCCATAGTGCTCTGTGGGTTAAGAATCTGACTAGTAGCCGTGAGGGTGCAGGTTTGATCCCTGGCCTAGCTCTGTGGGTTAACGATCTGGCATTGCCATAAGCCATGAATGTGTGTCATCTGGTGTTTCTGTTGTGGCTCAGGCCTGTGGCTATAGCTCCAACTCATTCCTTTGCCTGGGAATTTCCATATGCAGTGGGTGCAGCCCTAAAAATGTAATAATAACAATAATAAATTCCTCTACCGATCTCTTGAAGGAGGAAACAGGTGCAACACAGAGAGGGGCCCTGGGATGAATGGGTAGCTGGCAATTCAGCTAAGCTGGAACTACATTTCCCGGCATTCCCTTTGGTGCACAGTTCCCAGCATGGAGGCCGCAAGGGATCTTCTTCCTGAGAGCTGGGTGCTGGAAGCACAGCGGCAGCATCTCCTTGGAGATCTGTCAATGCCGGGCATGAGGCATCACTACCGCTCATATTGGGCAGATCTGCTGGCTCACAGGGCTGGTGAAGACTGCAGCCAGGCACACAGGGCCACCAGCTCCTGCCGGGTCCTCCTTTAGCTTCTCTGGTTCTGGGCCATGAAGAAGGACCCAGCTCCTCCTGCAGGACACCCTCAGGGGTACAGTTGGAGGGGGAGACATTGAGAGTCTGACGCAGTGCCAGCCTCCCAGGTACATTTTGTCCTGCGTCCTCCACATTATTTGCATCTTCCCTTCCCAGTCCTGTGCCCTATGGGCTCCAGGTTCCAGGATCAGACAAAGAAGCAATGGCTTCATGTAGTCTATTTAACCAACTCCCACAGTGAGATGAGGTCAAGTCCCTATAATATCTTTTATGATATATAATCTCCTGGAGGTTCTGATCCTCTGACGCAACCCTGACAGACAGTTCCTGAGCTGCTGGCTCTGAAATCATCCTGATGGGCACCGATGCCAGGAGCAGCCTTCTCCTGCTTATGAGAACTCCTGGGTCACCCCAGGCACCATCAGTAGGTCCACTTCAGCCAGGCACCCAAGTCCATTCTGGCAGACGCTTTCGCCCTGCTAGAAAACCTAAACTAGAGTCACCCCCATCAGGACATAGAATCAATCTGGGCAAAGAACCTCTTCCCACAGCCACTGCCACCTCCCTCCCCTGGGTCACACCAATGAAAATACCCTCACTATCTACAGATGTGGTCACAGGCTGTAGAGGTCTTTGCAGTTGACTGGCCAGGATCCATGCCCCATCCAAACAACTCTGCTGAGCCACTCATAGTCAACCTGCTCTCCTTGCCAGAGACTGGTTTATAAATGGCCCTATTCTGGCCAATGAGAGCAACTGTGGCAAATGTTAGTGCTGTTTGCTCATATTTCCAGCCCTCCCAACTTCTAGCGGGGGAATATTTATTTCCTAGTCTACTTGTGGTCAAGCGGGGCCAACAAACTAACCTTAGCCAACAGGTCCTGAGAGGAAGCCATGTGTGTCATTTCTGAGGCAGGACATTTAATTGCTGATGGGAGCCCTCCCGTCGCTCTCTTTCCCGTTGGCACAGCCACCACCAACCTTCAAGACGGTGGCCACTCCCTCAGCCCGCTGCCTGAGTGACATCAGCAAGACAGCCGTTTACAGACCTGCTGTGGCACAGAGCCTAAGTGAAAGATGCACTTTTGTTGTTTTAAGTCACTGAGACATTGAGATTTTTTTTGTTACTACTGTGTAACCCATTTTATCCTGTTACAAAATTCTAACGGGGGGGGGGGGGGGGGAAGGGGACAGTCTCTTTTCTAAGAATGCGGTGCATATGGAAAGCAAGCCAGTAATTCCCTTTTGTTCCTCTAGATGGTGCTGTGTAGGGATGAGAAGCCTGGAACTCAGCCTCTATCCTGACACCAGAAGTCAGTCTCAGGAAACCACCACTGTGAAGGCTACAGAGCAGAGGAACCAAGAGAAATGGGATCCTTAAGGACGCCAAACCACTGAGTCAACCAACCGCACAGGCTCTCTTCCATCTCAACTTCCTGTTGGGAGAGTAAATAAAATTCCTTCTTGTTTAAACCAACTTGAGTTGGAGTTTCTGCTACTTGCTGCTGAAAACACCCCACTGACAAATGATAGCACACGTCTTCCTTGGGCAACCTTTGGAGAGAGTAAGGTTTTTTTTTCCACCTGCTCCCACAGCATGTGGAAGTTCCCAGGCCAGGGACTGAACCCACACCACAGCTGTAACCAAAGCCACAGCAGTGACAATGCTGGATCCTTAACCCACTGAGCCACCAGGGAACTCCTGGAGGGAGTTGTGTTAAGCCAACTTCATCTGTCAAGAACCTACACCCAAAAAGGTGAGAAGTCTCAATTAAGGCTGCATGCATTTTTCAGGAAGCTAAGCAGGAGAGTTCCTGTTATGGCTCAGAGGTAATGAGTCTGACTAGCATCCGTGAGGATGTGGGTTTGGTCCCTGGCCTTGCTCAGTGGGTTAAAGATCTGTGTTGCTGTGAGCTGTGGTGTAGGTTGCAGATGCAGCGTGGATCCTGCATTGCTGTGGTATAGGCTGGCAGATACAGCTCCGATTTGACCCCTAGCCTGGGAAATTCCATATGCCACGGGTTCAGCCCTGAAAGAAAGAAAAGAAAAGGAAGGAAGGAAGGAAGGAAGAAGGAAGAAAGTTAAGCAGGATTAAACTCTGTACTGGTCAGTTGGAAGTGCAGAAACCAAACTCAGAATTGGCCTCTGTAAGAAAAGGGTGGGGGCAAAATAAATTGATTTGTGTAACTGAAAAGGATGGGGCACTTGTACCTTCGGACATGGCTGGATTCTGGGCTCAAAGATGCTGGCAGGAACCTACCTTTCTCCATCTCTTAACCATATTTTCTTCCATGTCAGCTTTATTTTCACTCAGGTCAGCTGAGCCTGGAGAGTGTGGATTCACATCTGATCAGCCCAAACTTCCCGCTGTAGGGACACCTGTCCCAGGAGCACAGCGAAGGGCTGGAGTCGGGTCCCCACTGGCCTGTGGGATCACGTGCGCATCTCTGAACCAAGTGCAGCTGGAGAACACGGTGCCCCAGTCCCACAGACTCACATCGCACACCCGCCTCCAGGGCCAAGGCGGGACCAGTCATCTCTGAGTCAAAGGAATGGAGGGAGAGGAAGGCTCAGCTTCCCAAAGAAAACAACAGGGAGAAAGGATGCCACGTGGGAGGAAAGAGTGGAGAAAGATGTCTACATAGGCCTGGTGCACTTGGTTTCAATGAGAAGGCTGGGCCGGAGCAGGGAGCATAGGGCTGTTAGGTCAAATCTTTGCCAGTTCAGCAGCAGGTAGGGGAGGGATAAGACCAGTGGGAAAGTACTGCCTTAGTTGCTGTTTGCCCCAGAAAAATCCAGAGACAAGGCTTTTTTTTTTTCTTTTTTAGGGCCACACCCATGACATATGGAATTTCCCAGGCTAGGGGTTGAATTGGAACTTTAGCTGCCGCCCTAAGCCATGACCACAGCCACTCAGGATCTGAGCCACGTCTGCAACCTATACCAGAACTCACCACAACTCCAGATCTTCGACCTACTGAGCGAGGCCGGGGATCGAACCCAGATCTTCATGGATACTAGTTGGATTCCTTTCTGCTGAGCCACAAGGGGGACTCCCAGAGATGAGGCTTTTAATTCAAGTAATTTCTTTGGAGGTAACAATACACAATGGAAGGGAAAGGGAAGTGAGACAGGAAAAGGCAGGCAGCCAGCAAAGGGTGGTTTTCAGGCAAAGCTGGAGCTGTGGGCAACTGCAGGACACCCACCTGGGTTATCCCACCTGAAGGGTGAGGGTGTTGATGTTTTATCCACCAGGGCTGGGAGGGGAGGGCTGTCACAGAAGGTTGACGCCTGGGACATCTGCCCCAACTTGCAGGTGGACACAGGTGCGTTCTGGAGCTTTGGAGGAAGTTCATGGGTAAATAGAACTTCGATGTACTGGATGTGGGCAGAGTACCAAGTGTCTGCCGTGAAACTAGCATAGATTCCGCCACTACTCTGTCCTCTACAAGTAACCACCTCAGATCCTACCAACAGCCCCGTGAGGTAACTTTCAGCCTCCACACCCACTCGGGAGTTCCTGTTGGGGCTTAGCAGGTTAAGAACCCGAATAGTATCCATGAGGATGCAGGGTCGATCCCTGGCCCTGCTCAGTGGGTGAAGCATCCAGCATTGCCATGAGCTGTGGTGTAGGTTGCAGCCGAAGCTTGGATCAGGCGTGGCTGTGGCTGTGGTGTAGGCTGGCAGCTATAGCTCCGATTCAACCCCTAGCCTGGGAGTTTCCATGTGCCACAGATGCAGGCCTAAAAAAAGAGAGAGAAAGAAAAAAAAAAAAAATCCACCGAAAAGCCTCAGGAAGTGGCCCTAAGCTGGGGAGATGGAAGGGCGCAGGTTTGAATCCTGGACATCTAGCTCGGAAGTCGCTGCTTCCCTTGCAGACCCCACACATTCAGCAGGATTCTTCCAGGCCACCGCCAGGCTCTGCCGACTTCTCAGAGGAGGAAAACTGAGCAACCACTTCAGAGATCCTTGAGGGCCTGCCTTTCCCAGGAGTCACTCTCTGGGCCCTGTTCTGGGCCCCTTGCACATCCACTGTGACCAGCAGTCAAGGCCTCCCCTTCTGTGCCAGCCGCTCTCCCCACAGCCTCTTTTCAGGAATGTTTTTCTGCAGATGCTAATGAATGACCCTTCAATTTCCCAGGAAAGGCTGCCTCTTTTTGAAGTGGCTCGAGATCTCCGCCCTTGATTGCAATCTTCCTAGAGCTGATTTTGGCCACTTGGATCTTATTTCTGAAATGATGATGGGGCTGGGAGGGAAGGAAAGTGAAGAGGCGAGCATGTGGGGGCTCAACTTTCCTACAGGAAATGCAGTCTCAGGAGGCAATTTTTTAGGGAGTTGCAATGGAAAGGTAGAGAAAAGAACTCCATTTTCTTTCTTTCTTTCTTTTTTTTTTTTTCTTTTTTGGTCTTTTTGCCATTTCTTGGGCCACTCCCGTGGCACATGGAGGTTCCCAGGCTAGGGGTCGAATCGGAGCTGTAGCCGCTGGCCTACACCACAGCCACAGCAACTCGGGATCCGAGCCGCATCTGCAACCTACACCACAGCTCACGGCAACACCGGATTGTTAACCCACTGAGCAAGGCCAGGGATCGAACCCGCAACCTCATGGTTCCTAGTGGGATTTGTTAACCACTGCGCCACGACGGGAACTCCCAAGAACTCCATTTTCTTTTCGGCTTTGTGCACGTTCTCCCTGGCGGGCACTCCCACACCAGCCACGCTCATTCCTGTATAAATCATGACGTGTCATGTTAAGCATTGCCACTTTTTCTTGATGATTTTATTTTATCACAGGAACACAATTATTTATAGAAGGTTCATCCCTAATGTTTTAAAGTCTATGTGAAAATATGACTTGAGTTGAAGAAATTTATGTTACACATCATTTTAATTTAATTTTTATTTTATTTTTTGTCTTTTGTCTTTTGAGGGCCACACCCGCAGCATAGGGGTCTAATTGGAGCTGGAGCCGCCGGCCTACACCACAGCCACACCCACGCCAGATCTGAGCCGCATCTGTGACCCTACACCCCAGCTCACGGCAACGCCGGATTCTTAACCCACCGAGCAAAGCCAGGGATCGAACCCATAACCTCATGGTTCCTCGTTGGATTCGTTTCTGCTGCGCCACGACAGGAACTCCTCACACATCGTTTTTAGGAGTCACATGCACATGCTCATAGAGGTAGAAACACTTATGAAGTGTTTTGAGCACTTTGCGTATATTAACTAATTTAAGTCTCACAACAGCCCAGTGAGGTCAAAGCTATCATTATTCCCATTTTACAGGTAAGAAAAATTGAGGTTCAGCAAGGTTAAGTCACTTGCTCAGAGTAGAGCTGGGCTTTGAATCCTGGCAGCTCGGCCCCAAAGTATGTGCGGTTTAATGCTATTCTCCAGTCACAGGCAGAGGCACGGGTCTCGGCAGACACACCACACACATGCACATGTGCCACCAGTGCCCCTGCCCCAAGCCCGCACTCACCCCATCTTTCTCACCCGCTGCCCATGAGAAGGAAGCACCAGCTTCTCCAGCAGAACCTTTCACTCTGATCCCCTCACCACCTGGTAAGGCAGGTGGGGCCCGTCCTCCTGTTCTACTGGGGAAACTGAGGTCCAGAGAGAAAAAGCAAGTGGCCCAGAAGCATCCTGGGAGATGCAGGCCTCACCTGCTGGGTTCCCCTGGGCCCTGAATGTACCTTTGCAGCAGAAGCAGGAGCCTGGCTCCCCCAGTGGTCCTGAGCAGGTAGGTTAAGGCCCCCGATAGGGCAGTGGCATTTTAGAGGGTCTGTCACAGTCCAAGGCTGTCCTACTAATGCCCGGGTCAGGGGTTGAGGGTTGCTAGTGTTTAGGAGTCCCACGTGTCCTGCCCTCGTGCCTCCCTGTGTCCCCATCACCCTCTACAGCCCGCAGCACCCCCTCCCCGCCGCCGCCCCCCGCCGGGATGTTCCCCCCTTGGGCATCAACCCTGAGTGCCAGTGATCAGCACAGCAGCCAGGGCTGTAAATCTTCGCCTCCTCGCCCAACTCTGGGGCTCTGCCTCACCCTTGGTGCGGCTGGAGCTTTTAGGGGAAGACAAAAAATAAAAAAATAATAAAAAACAACAAAAAAATAAATTACTCGGGAATTTGTTTTTAATTAAGCAATAAGGCTCGATGGGGCCTGGCTGCCGCCTCATAAAGCTGCTCCCGGGGTGTGGGGAGGCATTTGGTCCAGATGAGTGCCTCAAATCAGCCCGGAATGTGATTAGATGATTACTCCCCGGAGTTAATACAAGAGGATCTTCCCCAGAGTTGTCTTATTGCCGTTATAAAAAGTCTGCAGGCAGGAGGGGAGAGGAGGGCTTTGCTGCTTGGAGAAGATGAAAAGGCCACTTCTGGCTGTCAGGGCGACATCAGGGCCTAAGCGACCTGTCCCTGCTTCCTCTCCTTCACCACACCTGCTCCAACATGGAACCCACCAAGCTGGAGGATGCTAACAGCTGTCAAGATAAATGGGTCCCTGTTCACAAGGAATAGGATGTGAAAACAGGGAAGCAAGGAGGGGATACAGGGAACTCTCACTTTGAAATGCTTTCTCCTCTCCTGCCAGGAGGAATGGGTCGTCCTCATGCCCAGAGCAGCTCCGTGCATCTCCCTAATACTAGACAGACTGAAACTGTTAATGCCTGTGAATTCTCAACCCTCTCTCTCTCCAGCTTCCCAGGGGAATGAACTCTTGTTTCTGGGTTGGGTGCTAACCTATCCCTTGTTGTGCTGGGTCTGGATGATAGACAAAGGGAAAAGAAAACGAAAGACAATAGGGAGGCAAAATTGGTCAACATAAGGAAAAGCTGAAATGGGACGAGATGAGGAAGAAAAAAATAGCTAAGGTGCCCCGATTGAGCGCCAGAGAGGATTTGGAGGACCAGGAGATAAGCGTGGGGAAGAAAGGAAGTCTTCGAGAGCGGTCGCTGTGACCAGGAGGATGGCATGGGCAGTGACGGAGAGGGAGAAAGCAATTTTAGACATTTGCTGAACCCGAAGAATGGATTTTCTCCTGTGGCATTTCCTTAGGAGCCTGAGTATAGATTTAGAAGTTCTTTAAATTGCTCTGTGGCCTTGATTCTATCTTTTAAACTGCAACATACACACAGATTGAGCTACTTGGGCCCCCAGTTATATGTGGGTTACACTAACCAAGATGAAGGCAGAATTGGGATGACCTAGGACATAGAGGAGGGCCAGGCATAGGAATCCCTAGAACAAGGATTTGGATTGGCTTCCAAACAAAGACAGACATGAAACGCAATACAGGAAGTAGCTGGGGAGAAGCAGAGATAGACTCAGGGCCGGTAAAGGCAGATTTGCACACATGAATAGCCCAGAACAAGTGGTTTGGGATTGAAAAGCCCTGGAGACAGGTACCAGCTCTACCACTTACTAGATGTGTGGGCTCAGGAAAATCCTTTAAACTCTCTGAGCCCCCAATAACTGTTATTTTTCTTATGTGCAAAATGAGATTAAATCATGGGACCTAACTCGATTGGGATGTTTTAAGGTTCAAGTGAACTAACTGCAGAAGCACTTAGCATGCTGCTCAGCACATAGTATATATACCTGATGAGTAGTTGCTGGTATTACTACTGTTAATTTCAATTCTGCTGCAGATGCCTTAAGATGATCCTGCTCAAATAGCATTTTCAAAGGGCCCAGAACTCTGATCTGCAGGTCAGAGGCTCATACCTCTGTGACCTCAGAGGCCACAGACCTGTTCTGGACTCCCCTGTTCTCCAGGATGGATTTAGGTAGTCTTCTCCATGGTACTACCCTCTGTGGTAGCAGAGTGAAGAATGGGGGCGAAGATGGGGTGTTGGATGAAAAAGTCACTGTATTTTTTCATGTTAGAAAAAAATTTCTGGAGTTCCCGTCGAGCACAGTGGTTAACGAATCCCACTAGGAACCATGAGGCTGCAGGTTCGATCCCTGGTCTTGCTCAGTGGGTTAAGGATCTGGCGTTGCTGTGAGCTGTGGTGTAGGTCGCAGACGCGGCTCGGATCCCGCATTGCTGTGGCTGTGGCATAGGCTGTTGGCTACAGCTCCAATTGGACCCCTAGCCTGGGAACCTCCATGTGCCGCGGGAGCGGCCCTAGAAAAAGCAAAAAGACAAAAAAAAAAGAAAAGAAAAGAAAAAAATTTCAAAGCAAAACAATGGAAAAAGATTGCCTAGGCAATATTTGGGTGTTTAAAGATGATTTAGAAAATACTAACACTATGAGGGGTGGGGTATAATGATATTAACATTGAAAAATAGAATTCAGAGTAAATGCTTTTTTTTTTTTTAACCCAATGAAGTTTATTACATTTATAGCTGTACGGTGATCACAACCCAATTTTATAGCACTTCCGTCCAAAATCCCCAGCCCATCCCTCCCACCCACCTCCCGGAGTAAATGCTTTTAAAAAGATGTTTCATTTTGACAAAACAAACAATTATATATATAACACATACATATAACCCATTAACTGTTGGAGAAAATTATTGGCTAATGACATGATAGGTGCTTTTGAAAAGAATGATTTGAATTTCAATGGGTTAAGAAAATTAATAAAATAATTAAACGCTTTTGCAAAAGTGACTCTTACAACCAAGAAGCAAGAGTCAGAAGTAAAGAGGAGGGGAGCTCCCACTGTGGCTCAGCAGGTTAAGAACTCAACACAGTGTCTGTGAGGATTCCGGTTCGATCCCTGGCCTCCCTCAGTGGGTTAAGGATCCGGCGTTGCTGCAAGCTGTGACATGGGTTGCAGATGCGGTTTGGATCCAGTGTAGCCTTGGTTGTGGCATAGGCCTCAGCCGCAGCTTTGATTTGACCCCTAGCCCAGGAACTTCTGTATGCCGTAGGTACAGCTGTAAAAAGAAAGGAAAAAAAAAAGTAGAGGAAGAGTTTAATCCAGTGAGCACATTTTGAAGATGTAAGCCTCCTCCAAACTAACATGACTCAAGCTTTGTTCATTCTAAGAATGTTTGGGTCATTGCAGGCATGACTTGTTTTGTTCAATGGAAGATAAACATTGTCACAATTTCAGTTCATTTTGAATATCAAGGAACTTCTTTCTTTTTAAACTTTCTATTTTGTCCCCATTGTGCACTGGCTCATTTCCAGGGGCTTTTCTCTGAGAGTGATTGTCCTCAGATAATGGGGACCCTCTGCCTGTGTAACAAACAGAGGTACAGATGGATTCCGAGGTTAAATTTCATTCTCTGCCAGAAAATTTCTAAGGGAAAGAGGGCTCATAAATGGTAGACACACGCAAGCACTTTCAAGTGCAACTGTGATGCCAACAGTCAAGCAGGAATCCCTCTTTGGGAGTTCCCATCATGGATCAGTGGAAATGAATCCGACCAGTATCCATGAGGATGCAGGTTTGATTCCTGGCCTCGCTCAGTGGGTTAAGGATCTGGCATTGCTGTGAGCTGTAGTGTAGGTCGTAGACACGGCTCAGATCCCCTGTTGTTTTGGCTGTGGTGTAAGCTGGCAGCTGCTGCTCTGATTTGACCCCTAGCCTGGGAACTTGCATATGCTGCAGGTGTGGCCCTAAAAAGCAAAAAAAAAAAAAAAAAAAAAAAAAAGGAATCCCTCTTTAAAGAAAACAGCTTATGAATGTCATGAGTGTGGCTAAAATTTTAGGCAGAGATCAACAGGTTAGCCTCAGATCATTTCTAGTACCTTCCCTAAGTCTAGCCTGGGCTCCCAGGGGAGACTCAAATCAACCAACAGGTACAGAATTGAGCGACAACCATGGGTGTGCCCATGGGGACCGAGCCTCCTCTTCCAGGTCTCCGTCTCCAGGGAGGCAGCATCACACAAAACCATGGCACTGAGCCACGGGGCGTTGTGAGAGGGATCAGCAGGGAGCTGGGAGAGGCAGAGAGCAGGAGTCAGGGGAGCTTCTGCAAGGGGAGAGATGGTCCATCTGACGTCAGATGGTCCATCGGACAATTTCCCAGGAGAAATTCAGAGGGAAGGGTGTTTCGGAAGAGGAAGCAGCAGAGTCAGGATGTGAGAGGAAGGCGGGCACATCTAGCCGGGACCCTGAGAGCCTGCAGATGGGGAAGAAGGGTGCCTTGGGGGTTGACTTTAATGGTGAAGAACCTCCCCCAGCCCAGTGTCAGACCTTTGGGGGGTCCAAGCCTCTGAGGGCTGAAGGAGGGGCAGCCTCAGGGGCTGAAGGTATCGCGAGAATCACAGCTTTCCCTGCCTGTCCAGACATGGATATCCAGGGTGGCTCCCCAGCCAGAAGGCCAGCATGGTGGAAGCTCCCTCGAGGGTCCGCACTGCTTCCTGCTGGCCCTCTGCCCAAAGGGCCAGAGTTGGGAAGGACCCTGGTCACCCGCTGCACCCTGACCTGAGAGCAGACACAGGTCAGGGCAGCTCATGTTGCCACGAGACCTTCCTAAAGGCTGGGCAGGAACGAAACAGGAACAAGAACAGATTCAGACATCGTGACATCTGGTACAATCCATCTGGAGCCGGTGATGAGTTGGGCGCTCAGAACTACAACGGGAAAGTCCTACCTACTTTATTGATAGCTTTGTTCACTTTGGATAGAGTTCCTATTATTATTATTATTATTATTATTATTATTATTTTCAGGGCTGCATCTGTGGCAATCGGAAGTCCCCAGGCCAGGGGGCAAATCGGAGTTGCAGCTGCTGGCCTACGCCACAGCCACAGAAACACCAGATCTGAGCCACATCTCGCAGCAATGCCATATCCTTAACCCACTGAGTGAGGCTAGGGATTGAACCTGCATCCTCATGGACACTATGTCAGGTTCTTAACCCACTGAGCCACAACGGGAACTCCTGGGTAGAGTTGTCTGCAACAGCACTGCAGACGTCTGGGGCTGGATAATTCTTTGTTGAGGGGCTACCCTTTGCACCATAGGGTGTTAGTAGCATCCCTGACCTCTACTTTCTAGAAGCCAGGAATGCCACCCCCTCAGCATTTGACAATTGAAAATGTTTGCAGACACTGTCTGATGTCCCCTGGGGAGGAAAATCACCCGCAGTTGAAAACCATTGGTTTTAAACATGAATCGTATGAGGAGCATCTCTGGGCTGTTCAAGAGACCCAAAGTGCCTGACCCGCTCATACAAGCCTCAAGGGTTGGCTTGCTCAATGAGACGGTCTGCATAACTCAAAGGGGATTGTGTTGTGGGCAGTAGATTTTTTTTAAAGTCTCTATAACCTTCAAACTCCCCTTTTAGACTAAAAAAATTAAGTAAAGGTGCCCCCTCTGGACCGGTGCAGCCCACAGATTACAGCTTGGCAAATGGAGTGAAGGTTGGATTTCAGCCCCCTCTTATCTCTGCAGAGCATCTTTGTGCAGTGAACAACCTGCCCAACTGCACACCATGACCATGAAAACAAAGCTCCCCTCTGGACTCGGAACTGGGAAATGTTCAAAACCAAAGAAAAATGGAAATAAATACATTCTGGATTTTTGTTAGAGGCCACACTGGCCATTGGAAATACTGTTTTATGCTTCAAGTGATGAATTCAGGAAAAACGTACATTGAATATGGAAGTTTGGACTCCAAATACTCAAACAGCCTTTGGACGAGTGAAACCCTATCTTGACCTTGACTGTAGCCAGAGGCCCCATGTGACACTGATGCTTATGTTGGCAGAGAAGACGGGAACAGGAGGTTCAGGGCAGTCTTAATACCAGAGAATGAAAAGCAGAAGGCATCCACTTTCTTAAACAGGAAACAGATATTCCGAAATCACTCCCTGGTCACAATGCAGAGAGCAGTCATAAAAATAGCTCATCCTTCCCCACGGTCTGTTGTGTGCTTGCCCTGCTGTAGACACTTCCAGTGTGTTTATTCACTCAGAGCTTGACTGACCTCTACCTTGAAGAAGCAGAAAATGCCCTCCTTACCTTCATACTCAGTCGCCTGCCTTGAGGGGCTGGGAAAACCTCAGTCCTGTCTGAGGGCTTTTAAAAAGCCAGATGGCTGAGACAAAGCAGCTAAAAGAGATCAAAGGGGCAGACTCTGGGGGGGAGTAGCAGACTCCAGGGACAGACATCAAAATAAACCTTTGCTTGCTTTTTTTAACCTTGCTATTTAATTTGGTACTATATTTGGATTTCGTGTTGCTGATGGGTTGGGTTTTATTTTTTTGTATTTGTTTTGTTTTGTATTGTTTTGTTTTGTTGATTGTTTGCTTTACAGTAAGTGTTTTCAGTTTCAGCAATGTGTGCATCTCGCACTCTCTCTCTCTCACACACACACACACACACACACACACACACACACACTTTAAAGGGCCCTTACTTAATGCAAAGGCCGGTCCTGACATTAGCCATGTCAAGTTCTCCATGCAATTTCTTCTCTTCGTGCCAGACTTTCAGGACAGCCTGGGAGCTGCTCCAGCCTGGGAGGGAGAATGAAAGGAGAGATCAGGTCTGCGCCTCTCCATTAAGGAGTTAGACAGACCTATTGCCCCATAGATCCTACAGGGGCTAGGTTGTAGGCTCCAGGCAAAGCCACCAGGTCTGTCCCCTGGTCACCAAATAGGCAATTCCCACTCTGAATGGCAAAGCGTTGGGATGAGAGGCCAGCCACCAACAGGTGGGCAGGGGAAGGGCACAGGGGTCTTGCACACAGCACGGCACAGACAAGCAGGAAACAGGAGCAGTTTTCGCCCTGGGATCCAGAAGTTTGCTTCATTGCAATCAAAGGAAATCAAAGGACAGTGCAGCTCTAGGTTGGGAGAGCCTATATTTTTTCAGACCCGATAAACGTCATCTATTCTCTGTGAGAATGTGTGGCTGGAGAAAATTAAAACAAGGGTGGCATGCTTGCTCTGGTTTCCATCTCTAACGGTGCTGCTCGGCCAGGAAAAAAACCCCCAAGCGAGGAAAGCGGCCAGGGGGTTTATCCTGCCTCCAGGGAGCCCCAGGGGTGGTGGGGGTGTGGAAGAGTCATGATTTCTGCATCTGTTCCCAAAGCCACTGATAACCCCAGGCTGGTTTTCTCCGATGGGAGGGTATTACTCACTTGTCTCCAGGGATTCTGTCCTCTTCCCTCTCCCTCTTGGCTTTGAGGTTTGGAGGTGAGGGGTTAAGGGCGAGGATTGTTTCTGAAATCCTGTTTCTCAATTCTAGTTGTGCCTTTCCAAAGCTTTTTGGCAGGCTATTTTGCCCTGACCTCTGTAAGACCGTTTCTATGCCTAGATTGTTTTGTTTTTGTTTTTTTGTTGTGGTGGTGTTTGTTTTTTTTTTTTGTCTTTTGTCTTTTGTCTTTTTAGGGCCACACCTGCGGCATATGGAGGTTCCCAGGCTAGGGGTCTAATTGGAGCTACAGCTGCTGGCCTAGGCCACAACCACAGCCATGCTAGATCCGAGCCACATCTGCAACCTACACCACAGCTCCTGGCCACGTTGGATCCTTAACCCATTGAGCGAGGCCAGGGATAGAACCCGCAACCTCATGGTTCCCGTTGGATTCGTTTCTGTTGTGCCATGATGGGAACTCCTAGATTGTTTTTTTGTTTGTTTTGTCCAGTTGTGTTTTATGCCTTTTGGTTTGGGAGGAGTTTGCATTTTATTGTTCTACATCTTTGATTTCACCGGTTTATTTATATGTGTTCAGTTTTCTGCTTGTTAAGGTTCAGGGGAGGGAAATTCTGACTTTGTACCTGGGAAATTCCCTCCCGTGACTTTGGAAAAGGGAAGGGAAGTTCTGGCCCCTGGCCTCCTAGTCAGGAAATAGCTGAAGAATTCCTAGGAGAATATGGAAGAAGGATCTTTACCTAAAGGATATTGGGAGAGAGTTTTGGACCATGAAAAATTGTGCTTGCTTTTTTTTTTCCCCTCTCCTAACAATAGGTGACTTGGAAGTTTGCCAGCATGAGTTTCCTTAATGCCTGGATAGCCACCAAAGCCCAGTTCAAGACTTTGCCATGTCTTTTGAAAATTCAACACATTGCAGTTTGGGAAGCACTGTTTTTTTTTTTTTTTTTTCTTGTCTTTTTGCCATTTCTTGGGCCGCTCCCGTGGCATATGGAGGTTCCCAGGCTAGGGGTCGAATCGGAGCTGTAGCCTACACCACAGCCACAGCAACACGGGATCCAAGCCGCGTCTGCGACCTACACCACAGCTTATGGCAATGCCGGATCGTCAACCCACTGAGCAAGGGCAGGGATCGAACCCGCAACCTCATGGTTCCTCGTCGGATTCATCAACCACTGAGCCATGATGGGAACTCCTGCGTTCCTTTTCACATCATTTTACAGATATACCATTCTTTGTTCATCCATTCACATTTAGGCCCTTTCTAATTCTAGGTCTTTACGAATAAATCTGTTACAAGCATTTGCTCACAGATTTTATGTGAATAAAAGTCTCTATTTGTCTTGAATAAATATCTATGACTAAGATTGCTGGGTCACAGGTGAGCGTATGTTTAACTTCTGAAGACATTGTCAAACTCTTTCTCCGGTGGTTGTAGTATTTTGCCTCCCTAGTAAGAGTGTATGAAATTTCCACCTGATGTACCTCTGCCTCAGCACCCGGTAACATCATTTTTTGTCCTGGTTTGGTTTTTTTAGCCATTCAGAAAGTTACGAAGTGGTATCTCGCTCTGGTTTTAATTTACATTTCCCTAACGTCTAATGATGGTGAGTATTTTCTATATGACATTTGCAATCCATATACATTCTTTGGTAAAACACCTACTGGAGTATTTTGACCTTTTTTTTTTTTTTTCTTTTTTAAGCTGCATCTACAGCATATGGAAGTTCCCAGGCTAGGGGTCAAAGTCAGAGCTGCAGGTGCCAGCCTACAACACAGCCACAGCAATGCCAGATCTGAGCAAATCTGAACCGTGTCTGCAACCTACACCACAACTCACAGCAATGATTGATCCTTAACCCACTAAGCAAGGCCAGGGATCGAACCTGAATCCTCATGGATACTAGTCGGGTTTGTTACCACTGCACCACCATACGAACTCCCAAATGTTTGTTTGTTTGTTTGTTTAATATTTATTTACTTATCAGGGCAATCTACAGATTCAATGCAATCCCTATCAAATTACCAAGGACATTTTTCACAGAACTTGAACAAAATATTTTAAAGTTTGTTTGGAAGTACAAAAGACCCAGGATAGCCAAAGACATCCTGAGAAAGAAAAATGGAGCTGGAGGAATCAGGCTCCCGGACTTCAGACTATACTACAAAGCATCAGTCGTGAAAACTGCATGGTACTGGCACAAAGACAGACATATAGATCAGTGGAACAGGATAGAAAGCCCAGAATTAAACCCATGCACTATGACAAAGGAAGCAAGACTATACAATGGAGAAAGGACAGCTTGTTCAATAAGTGGTGCTGGGAAAACTGGACTGCCACATGGAAAAGAATGAAATTAGAACACTCCCTAACACCATACACAAAAATAAACTCCAAATGGATTAAAGATCTAGATATAAGACCAGACACTATAAAACTCTTAGAGGAAAACATAGGCCAAACTCTCTCTGACATAAACGACAGCAACATCTTCTCAGATCCACCTATCAGAGTATTGATGACAAAAACAAAAATAAACAAATGGGACCTAATCAAACTTAAAAGTTTCTGCACAGCAAAGGAAACCCTAGACAACACAAAAAGACAACCCACAGAATGGGAGAAAATCTTTGCAAATGAACCGACTGACAAGGGATTAATCTCCAAAATTTATAAACACCTTCTGCAGCTCCATACCAAAAAAACAAACCACCCCATCCAAAAATGGGCAGAAGATCTAAACAGACAGTTCTCCAAAAAAGACATTCAGATGGCTGAGAAACACATGAAAAGATGTTCAGCATCACTCATTATTAGAGAAATGCAAATCAAAACCACAATGTGGTACCACCTTACACCAGCCAGAATGGCCATCATCCAAAAGTCTACAAACAATAAGTGCTGGAGAGGGTGTGGAGAAAAAGGAACCCTAGTACACTGTTGGTGGGATTGTAAATGGGTGCAACCACTGTGGAAAGCAGTATGGAGATTCCTCAGAAAACTAAACATAGAACTACCATTTGATCCAGCAATCCCACTCCTGGGCTTCTATCCAGAGAAAACCACAACTCGTAAAGACACATGTACTCCAATGTTCATTGCAGCACTATTTACAATAGCCAAGACATGGAAACAACCTAAATGTCCATCGACAGAGGAGTGGATCCAGAAGATGTGATACGTATACACAATGGAATATTACTCAGCCATCAAAAAGAACGAAATACCAGCATTTTTTGCAACATGGATGGACCTAGAAACTATCATGCTAAGTGAAGTCAGCCATACAATGAGACACCAACATCAAATGCTTTCACTGACATGTGGAATCTGAAAAAAGGACAGACGGAACTTCTTTGCAGAACAGATACTGACTCACAGACATTGAAAAACTTATGGTCTCCGAAGGAGACAGTTTGGGGGTGGGGGGATGTGCCTGGGCTGTGGGATGGAAATCCTGTGAAATCAGATTGTTATGATCATTCTACAACTACAGATGTGATAAATTCATTTGAGTAATAAAAAAAAATGAAGAAAAAAATATATTTATTTATTTATTTTAGGGCTGCACATGCAGCACATCGAAGTTCCCAGGCTAGGGGTAAAATCAGAGCTACAGCTGCCAGCCTACACCACAGCCACAGCAACACAGGATCTGAGCAAATCTGAGCCGCATCTGCGACCTACACCACAGCTCAGGGCAATGCCAGATCCATAACCTACTGAGTGAGGCCAGGGATTGAACCCTCATCCTCACAGGTACTAGTCAGGTTTGTTACTGCTGAGCTACAACAGGAACTAAAGGTTTTTTTTAATCAACAAAAGAAAGGGAAAACTTCTCTAAGGTGTAAAGAGGGGATGCATTAAATCTCTGCCATCATCTCAGGTGGAGAGGAGGAGAGAAATGAGGGTCTAAGTGACTGGAAGTAAAGGGAGGGAAGAGCAGAGGCAGGATGTCTAGACTTTGAAGGTGTCTGGACACTGGGTCTGAGTCATGGGAGAAGAGCACCAATGTACATCTGTATCTGCGTCTCTTTTTTTTCGCCACACCCATGGCATGTGCAAGTGCCTGGGCTAGGGATGGAACCCGTGCCATAGCAGCAACCTGAGTCACAGCAGTGACAACCCCAAATCCTTAGCCCATTGAGCCACTAGGGAACTCCTGGTACATCTGTGTCTTATCTGGGTCTTCTGATAAGCAGACACCAGGACGAGAACAGTCATGCAGGAGATGGACTGGATGGAGGACCTGTGAAGGACGAGGAGGTGGCCAGAAAAGGTGGGGAGAGCCTGCAGAAGACCATGCCAGTCTGCCACCTGGTTATAAAGGGAGAAGGTAGGGCTGGATCAAGTCTCAACTGCAGTACAGTTCCAAGAACACATCCCCTGCCAACGGCGACTCCTTGATCCAGGGTAGCCTGTTGTGGTGTGAGTCTGTGCCCTGTAAAACTCAAGCATGGAAATTCAATTCCTTATGTGATGATATTTGGTCCTTTAGGGGGTACCTAAGGATTATAAGAAGAGGCTGGAGAGCTGGCTGGCTCTCTCTTTTCTCCATGTGAAGATACAAAGAAAAACCAGCTGCTGCAACCCAGAAGAGGGTCCCCACCAGACCCCACTCTGGCTGCTACCCTGATCTCAGGCTTCCAGCCTCCAGAACTGTCAGAGATAAATGCAAATGTTAAATAAAGTAAATGTTCCTCAGTCTCTGATAGTTTGTGACAGCCACCTAAGCTGATTAAGACATTGCCCAGCTCATAGGAATGAATGCATGCGCAGACAGCAGCTGAGAACAGTCTAGAGGATGTAGGGCCTTGGCATGAAAGGAGTGAAACCAGAAAAGCAGCTTCTGAGGCTCTGTCCCCCACAGCAGGAGGCTGAGCCATGCTCTCCTATTCGGCATCCAGTCCTGATCTACCTGGAGATAGCCTCAGCCTGCACAGGTTAAGGGCCAAGTCCCACAAGACTGCCACCCACTCACCTGCCCCACTTCAGGCGCCAGTCCGGGTTGTCCCCTGGGCTTCCAACTGACTGGCTGTAGATCGGAGCTTCCCAACACCCCTTCAGTCCATTTGCTAGAGCAGCTCACAGAACGCGGAGAAGTATTTTAATTACTAGAATTTCCAGGTTTTTTTTTTTTTTTTTTTTTTTTTTTTTTCTTTTTTTAACATCTCAGGAACAGTGAGATGGAAGAGATGAGCAGGGGAAGGTATGAGAAAAGGGCCTCTCCATGGGCACCACTCTCCCCAGCTCTCTGCCTATCCAGCCTGGACGCCCTCCCAACCCAGTCCTTTTGAGTTTTTCAGGAGGTTTCATTACACAGGCATGGTTGATTGAATCACTGGCTGCTGGCAACGGATTCAACCTCCAGCCCCTCTCCTCTTTTGATGCAGGGTTTGGGGTGGGGTGGTAAGGGGATGGAAGGTTCCCACCCTGTCTTCCAGTGGTGGGTTCTCTTGGAAGCCAGCCCCCACCCTTAAGAGTGTCCAAAGGTCACCTCATTTACATAACAAGAGACTTCTCTATCACTCCTGACACTTAGGAAATTCCTAGGGTTACAGGAGCTCTGTACTAGAAACAGGGGACCACATAAATACACACTTTTTATAAATCATAATATCACATGCATTTTATTTTTATTAGTTTTAGTAGAGTTGATTTATAATGTTGTGCCAATTTCTGCTATGCTGCCTAGTGACCCAGTCATCCATATATATATATACATATATATATATATATATATATGCTTTGTTTTTCTCATACTATCTTCCATCATGGTCTATCCCAAGAGACTGGATATGTGCATTTGGGGTTGTCCCTGTGCTGGACAGTAGGACCTCATTGCTTATCCATTTTAAGAGTAATAGTTTGCATCTGCTAACCCCGAACTCCCTGTCCATCCCACTCCTTCTCCATTCTCCCTTGGCAACCACAAGTCTCTATGTCTGTGAGTCTATTTTCTTCCTTCCTTCCTTTCCTTCTTTCACCTCTTCTAGGGCCACTTCCCCCAGCATACGGAGGTTCCCAGGCTAGGGGTTGAATCGGAGTTGTAGCCGCCCACCTATGCCACAGCCACAGCAACGTGGGATCTGAGCCACGTCTGCAACCCACACCACAGCTCACGGCAACACTGGGTCCTCAACCCATGGAGCGAGGCCAGGAATCGAACCCACAACCTCATGGTTCCTAGTCGAATTTGTTTCCGCTGCGCCGAGACGGAAAGTCCCGGTGCATAATCTTAAGTAAACATCATCGCCAAGATCAAGATCAGTAAAATTCTATCGAACTCGTTCAGCTCCCGAGGGGGCTCCTTCCTACCCTCTCCCAATCGATACCCGTCCCTTCCGCCGTCACCGCTAGTGATTTCTGTCACTGTGGATTAGTTTTGCCTTTTGTGAACTTCAAAAGCACAATTTCTACCCTCTGCGTCTGATTTCCTTCACTCAATGTTGGGTCTCTGAGAGTCAGGCCTATGAAATACATGTTCTGTTGTGTAGCAGTATTCTTTTTATTGCTGAGGAATATTCAGTCGTATGAAGACACTGCTGTCATTTACTGTTGCTGGACATTTGGGTTGTATTCATCCCTCATTCCTCCTGGGTATGTACTTAGGGGTGGAATTGCTGGGCTGTAGGATGGCATATGTTGAGCTTTAATGGATGTTAACAAATGACTTTCCAAAGTCGTTGTGCCATCCACATTCCCTCCAGCAACTTACGGTTGCTCTCTATTGTCACCACCAATTCATATTGTCAATATTTAAAATTTTAGTAATTCTGGTGGGTGTCAAGTTCAGATTTTAAAATCCAATGTGCTGGATTTCCCATCGTGGTTCAGTGGTGACGAACCCGGCTAGTATCCATGAGGACACAGGTTCGATCCCTGGCCTCACCCAGTGGGTTAAGGATCTGGCGCTGCCATGAGCTGTGGTGTAGGTCATAGATGTAGCTTGGATCCTATGTTACTGTGGCTGTGGTGTAGGCTGGCACCTGCAGCTCTAATTTGCCTCCTAGCCTGGGAACTCCCATAAGCTGTAGGTGCAGCCCTAAAGAGACCAAAAAAAAAAAAAAAAAAAAAAAATCCAATGTGCTGGCCAAACAAAAAGGGTCTATGGACTTACATGCATCTAGTATGAGACATCTACACCATTGCCTGCACAGGTGCCCCCACCCCTCACACACACACACACACACACACACACACACCTGGAAGCCAGGCTCTTCCTCCCCTTCTCTGTGTACCCAGGTGGAGATCCTTCTTAGTGCAGGGCTCACTGCCCAAGCAGTGGTTCCCACCTCTCCACGCCACACCTACCCAGGTTAATATCCCTGAATTATTGCACACAGAGTCTATGGTGCATATTAGGTTATTACTGTGATTATTAACTCATCACCACCATTCTTCAGACATGCACAAATGCAAAAGGTACAAAGTTCAGAAGACATATGAGTTGTCTGTTACTACATAACAAACTATCTCAGAATTCATTGGCTTGAAACAATAAGCATGTATTATACACATGATTTCTGTGCGTTGGGAATTGAGCAGCTTAGCTGGATGGTCCTGCCTCGGGGTCTCTCAGCCTGGGCTGCAGTCCTCTCAGGGCATCTCTGGGGCTGGATGATCTCCTTCCAGGCTGGCTCCCTCACAGGATGGCAAGCTGGTGCTGGCTGTTGGCGGGTGGCCTCAGTTTCTCACCACACGAGCCACTCTGCAGGGACCACCTTCATCACTAAGCAGCTGCCTTCCCCCAGAGCCAGCGATCCAAGAAAGCATGGCCACAATATCTTTGATGACATATTTTGGAAAGTCACACCCCATCATTTCCATGATATTCTATTGGCTACAGAGCGTCATTCTCCTCAATGGGGGAGGGAACTAGATAAGGGTGGGACCACCCTAGTCTCCCTCTGATTTTCTCTTCCACTGCAACCATTGTGACCAGTTTTTGTATATTCCGCCAGTAATATTCTGCATACACACTCAAATGGGAAGTCACACTTACTCACGCTTGCACCTTACTTTTTTCACTCAATGTATCTTGGAAATCCTTCCACATTTGGGCTATGCCTTCTTCCCTTTAAGTGTGATAAACCACTCCACTGCATGTATAGTTTATTTAACCAGCCCCTTCTCGATGGTTATCTGTATTGTCCTTCTTAGTTCCTTACTGTGAGCAAAGCTGCAAAGGATAAATGTGAGCATCTATGCATTTTTTTTTTTTTTTTGGATTTTTAGGGCCACACCTGTAGCATATGGAAGTTTTCAGGCTAGGGGTCGTCGAATTGGAGCTGTAGCTGCTGGCCTATGCCACAGCCACAGCACTGCCAGATCCAAGCTGTGTCTGTGACCTACACCACAGTTCACGGCAACCCCAGATCCTTAACCCACTGAGCGAGGCCAGGGATCGAACCGGCATCCTCATGGATACTAGTCGGGTTTGTTTCTGCTGAGCCACAACAGGAACCCCGTGAACACATATAATTTTGCGCTAGAATAGATGTCTCACAGTGGACTAGCTGAACAGCAGATCCGGACATATTTCAATGTGGTAGATGTGGCTGCGTTGCCTGACGTGGAGGTTGGATAGAGCAATTGACTTTCCCACCAGCAAGAGTGTGGATTTGCAGAAGCTTTGAGGGGTAATGGCCAAAAATGTGGGGCATGTCAGGCAGCTCAGCAAGTAATTAAAAATGGAATGTCACCCATCCCTGCCATTTGAAACCTCCCTGGCCGCACTCCCCAGCCAGAGAGCCTCCCCAGGCCCACGAGCCAGATCTTTTTCTCTCTCTAGCGTGATTGTTCCTGGCCCCTAAAATTCCTGTTCTTGCCTTCATGCAGCAGGGGAAGATTTCTGTGACAGTCAGGTCCCAAAAGCTGAATTTTAATGCCAAAAGGGTGATCCAAGATGTGTCAGCCAATAACACCATTCTCACCAGAGATGCCCTCTGCCCTCTGCCCTCTGCTCTCTGCCCTCTGCTCCGGGTGAGCAGTTTTGGCTTCTTAGGAATAAGGTCTGCCCCCGCTCAACTGTGAGCCCCCAAGGACAGAGACGATGCCTCATTCATCTCTGCATCTGCTGCTCCGTGGTGGCAAAAAAAAAAAGTGTCTGCTGACTGTTGAATGAATGAATGACCCCGGCGGACCCTTGTCAAACCAGTGCTGCCAAAAGCCTCTTGGCTTTGCTCTGTTTGAGAAGTTCGGTGTGTCTAAAACACCGTGAAGATTATATTTAGATGAAAGCATTTGTTTCCTCTACCTGAGGCATTTTTCAAAAGGCAGTGTTTCTTTTTGTCTCTCTTGTTTTTCCCTCTGGCCTAGTCAGTGTCTTTCTTATTTTCCCCTTTGGCCTAGTTAGAGCCTCATAGAGACACCCGTGATGGGAAACAGACCAGTAATGTCCCCGAACATGAAAAGGATGTGCAGACTTGGAATGACAAACATGGAGCAAACACACGCAGAACAGAATAAATATTGACACTGCAGAGAGAGGGGGAAGGGGAGCGGGGAGGGGAAGGCACTGCAGTTCCCTGGTTCAGCAGAGTGTAGACACAGCCTCAGTTTCCAATCCAGTACTTCAGCAAATCCAACATCCAAAAACTTGAGAGATTTGCTTTTGAAATCAGTTTCCAAACATCTCAGGTGTGCTCCTTTAAAAACGAATCTTCGCATTCCCGTCGTGGCACAGTGGTTAACGAATCTGACGAGCAACCATGAGGTTGCAGGTTCGATCCCTGGCCTTGCTCAGTGGGTTAAGGATCTGGCGTTGCCAGGAGCTGTGGTGTAGGTTGCAGATGCGGCTCAGATCCCGCATTGCTGTGGCTCTGGCCTGGGCCGGCGGCTACAGCTCCGGTTCGACCCCTAACCTGGGAACCTCCATGTGCCGCAGGAGTGGCCCTAGAGAAAAGGCAAAAAGACAAAAAAAAAAAAAAAAAGAATCTTTGTAACCAGGTGAATAGAAATCTTTCCCCAGTGTCCCACATTGCCGAGGCTTTGAGACTCAGCCTCAGGTGTATAATATTTTTTGCTGTTGGTTTTTGTTCTTTTTGTTTTTTGGTCATGCCCATGGCATGTGGAAATTCCCCAGCCAGGGATCAAACCTGTGCCACAGCTGTAACCAGAGCCACCGCAGTGAAAGCACTGGATCCTTAACCTGCTGAGCTACATGGGAACTCCAGCTTCAGGTGTGTAACTGATATAGAGAGCAGCATGGAAGAGTTCCTGCTGTGGCATGGGGGGTTAGGGATCCAGCATTGCCGCAGCTGTGGTGTACATCGAAGCAGCTAGGATTCCATCCCTGGTCTGGGAACACCAAAAAAAAAAAAAAAAAAAAAGGAAGGAAGCATCATGGAAAATCAGGGAGACTTGAATCACCCTGATATAGGTAGGTCGGCCCTTGTTCCCTTTTTCTTCTTGTTTTCTCCACTTTCTGCTTTGAATCCTTGCAAACTGACAGAAGAGTTGCAACTACGACGAGCAGCTCAAAGTTGGGGGTTGGCAAACCCCAGCCTGTGGCCTGTTTTTGTACAACACGTGAGCCAAGAAGGGATTTTACATTTTTCTAAAAAAAATTGAAGCATAATTGATTTACAATGTTGCGTTAATTTTTGCTGCTGTTGCATTTTTTTAAGTGCTTATAAGAAAAAAAAAAAAAAAACCCTCAGAAGAAGCAGCTTTCATGGCACATGAAAATGATAGGACAGTCAGTGCATTTGCTAAGCACTGGCAGACCGCCCGTGCCCCGTTGGTCACTCTACAAGGGCAGCGTTGAGAAGGTGCCCCGGGACTCCTGGTTCCCAGAGCCCCAAATCTTTACTATCTGACCCTTCACAGAGAAAGTTTGCTGACCCCCTACCTAAGGTCATCAATTGTTACTCTTTTGTCCCTCTGTTTTCTCTCGCTTTTGTGTGCGTCTCAACACTTCCCCCTTCGATGCTTTAGCATCTGTCTCCCTTTCTCAAGCCCAAAGCTAGGCATGGCAGGTCCAGCCTGGGGAGAGGTAAGATGGTGTCAAGAGCTTAGCACACACTGCTTGGCACTTAGAACTTAAGAGCCGATCCCACAGATATTCCTGGCATTTTCCACAGGGGGGACTGCCAGAACCCCTAACCTGAAAACCCTGAGCCTGGCGCCTTCCGGAAAGCCCAGTTCCCCAAGTCTGGATGCCAGCTTTCCCTCAGCAAGGGCTTCTTAGCCGAAGAGCAGAAAAAGCCTCAGGGAGACCTCATTTTTTCCACAGCTTGTGGCTTGGCTGACTCAACTTCTGCCTTTCCCTGAGTCACGAGTTTTTCCTCCTATTTGGAGGAGCTGGGCCCTCCACCCAGGACTTCTCAGCCCACGGCTGGTCCCTGGTGGGAAGGGGTGGACCATTAGAAGATCGGAGCTTGTGCTGCCTCCAAGGGGTTTCCCAGAGCCGCACCCAGCTCCACAGAATGTCAGCCCTGGAAGTAAGGACCGATCAGGGGACCGAGGTCCCAGTGGGCCCTGGACCAGCAGCGTGGTAAGGATAGCTGGGACCTCCTAACCCCAGGACCAACAGGGGTGATCTTCTCTCTGGTTTTCCGGAATCACAAACATGCCTCCCTTTCCTGGACACCTGCTCTGTGCCCGAGGGCCTAATCACAGGGCTTCCCAGAGCCACCTCAGCCCAGGCAGGGCCTGCCTTCCTGGAGGACGCCCTCTCTTGCTGGGGAAGTGAGGGATCTGGCCCTGAGGCCGTCATGGAACATGGCCTTAAAGGCAAAGCTCCAAGCTCCCTCCATCCCTATCCCCCCACCCCCAGCGACAAGCATGTGTGTACTTGGGATGGCATTTCCCTGTGTCTCTCTCTACGCATCTCCCTGGTTATAACGCAGCCTCTGGGATCTTGGGGCCTGGTCTCTCTCTCTCTTCTGTCTGGTGGAGAGGGAGGCCTGGCTATGCCAGCAGAACTCTTAAACTCAAATGTTTATTCCATGGGAGAAAATCTTTGTAGTCAATTGACTTATTACAGAGCTACTAAAACCAAAAAAGAAAAAAAAGAAAAAAGAAAAATAGAAACACTAAGGGCATTACATTTGAATTAATTTTCATAATAAAAGCAATGATTAAAAGACATGTCATTTTATCAGAGTACTTTAAAACTAGCATTCTCTTAATTTATAACATTGTCTTCAGAGGTTTATCTTTTCCTTCCATTCTCTGGTTATCAGAAGTATAGTTTGACTATAATCAATTTAATTAGGAGAATGAGAGTTTTAATTAAGTGTTGATTCATTACCAAATTATTTGTCATTTACAATGTATTTTATTTACTGTATATGATTTAACCTATCTGATAACAAATAGATGTACAGAAACATATACATACAATATATAATTGTTGTTCTGTGTTCAGCTAAATATCTTACTGCAAACCCAGTGGTCATGTAGCTATTACCTAAGTCAAGAAAACAAACATTATAGCATCCTCAATCCCTCTCCTGCTTGCTTCGAAGAACCCTTCTTTCTCCTTTTCATAAGGCAACTACTATCCTAGTGTTTATGATAATAAATTCCTGTTCTTCTTTGTATATAATTTTATCACCTAAGCTGACACTGTCTCTTTCTGAATTTATATAAATAGAATTTACAGGAGTCCCCTTTACGGCTCAGTGGTTAAGGAACCCGACCAGGATCCATGAGGATGTGGGTTCGATCCCTGGCCTTGCTCAGTGGGTTAAGGATCCTACGTTGCTGTGGCTGTGGTGCAGGCCGGTGACTGCAGCTCCGATTCGACCCCTAGCCTGGGAAGTTCCATATGTCAAGGGTGTGACCCTAAAAAAATAAACAAAAAAACAACAACAAAGAATTGACATTAATTTTGTTGAACATTAAAAACATTAAATTAAAAATATAACTTTCTCAAAAAAATGTGTATTCAACTGCAGGTACGTAAGTGGGTAAAGTGGGGATGAGAGTGGTGGGGACTGTGGTGAGTGGGGGAACACAGGCCCTATCTAAAGGGGACAGCTCCATGCAGAGATGGGGGACTGGAACCTTCAAATCCTCTGGTTTAAGAGAAGCTGAAAATCCTGATATTTGTGTATAATCCTTAAAGACGAAGTCTTGGCAATGCACAGTATAAATGTTTAAATACTTTTGTGGGGCCGTGGCTTCTGCTGGGTGAGGGTAACCACGGCTGGGAAGGCAGTGGAGGTGGACTCTCTGAGGCCACAGCTGGCTGCCTATCGCTTCCACCCCTCCTCCTCCTCTAGGCCTCTCCTGGTTCTTTCCTCTCTTGCCTCATCCCCTTCCCTTGTGGGAACGTGCCCATTCCACTGGGCTGGGAAAGGCAGATCCCAGCGCAGGACCCCACCTCACAGTCCCTGTCCACACCACCCAGGAGAGCCAGCCCCCATTGCTCAGCTCAGACCCCCAGCACCGCCCCCTGGCCCTGGGCAGAGCAGGAGGTCCAGTGAGCCAGGCACGCAGAACCGGGTCAGCTCTTCCTCCAGCTGCTGTCTCTCACTTTGGTCCTCGCCCAGCAGGCACTGCCCTGGCCTGAGCCAGCCCCTCTGGGCAGACAATGCCCAGGTCTGCCCTATTTGGTAAGACAAACCCATCTGGGTGACAGACCATTGACTAAGAGCAGAACTCAGTTCTCGGCACTGGAGAGAAAGGAACGAACGAGAGAAGCAGTCCAGCCCGCGCGGGCTCACAGCCGAGGTGGGGGGGATAGCCACGGACATGTAAACAAGTGACTTCATCAGATGATCTCAGGTTTAGAGAAGAGCTTTCCAAAATAATAAAACGGGGTGAGGTAGGAGAGGGTGACGGGGTGGGTCAGGGAAGCCTCAGAGGAGGTGACAGTTTGAGTTGACCTTAAATGCCAACAATGCAGCCTGGGGAAGATCTGGAGACGAAAAGGAAGTGCAAAGGCACAAAGGTGAGAACAACCTTGGGGGTTTGAAGAACAGGAAGAAGCTAGTGTGAAATGAAGTGTTGAGGGGGATGGGGGGGGGGGATATTACCCGCTGGTGACCGGAATGTTGCCGTTCGGGAATGGGTAGGTGAGTCCATTGAATTCGCATCTTCAGGATATGTTTGAAAGTATCCACTATACAATTTTTTAAGCTATAGAACAGAGAAGGCTGCTCATTTTTAATATTATGATTATCAGTCTCTCAGCTGCCGAGAGAGGACTGTGTCAGCTAGCAGCAGGGAGGTTCGCCAGGGGCAGCAGAAGGCACAGTAATAACACACCGCCTCCCGCCCCATTCTCCTGGCCCGCAGGCAGGCCCCGGTCGGGCGAGGACGCAGTCTCCCTCGGGGCGAGAACAGCCAGCCAGCGGAGTGTGGCGGCGGAAAGGGAAACTGGGGGGGCGGGGGCCTGAAAGTAGGGACTCAGCTCCCGGAGCGAACGAGGAGAACTCCCAGCGCAGGCCCGGGGCAAGCGCGCACCGCAAACCCACTCAAACTCCTGCCGTTCCGCCCGCGTACATTTCTCGGGAACTTGAGTTCCAAGAGTGGGCGCCCAGGCCCCGCCCCCGCTGCGAGCCAGGGCTCGGATTGGCGGAGCCGTATCGAGGGGCGTGTCGGGGAGAGTTGGAACGCGGCGGCTTGGGCGGCGGAGTTTGGCCCCCGCCGACCAGCGGAACGCGGTGGCTGAGTGTGGTCTGGCCGGCCGGCTGCAGGCGGGGCGCGGGGCGCACGGGGCCCCGGCCGAGGAGGTAAGGGTCTCCGGCTGCGCTGTGTCGCGCGGAGCTGGAGGGCTGCCCTCCGGCGGATTTCAAGCTCCCCCGGCCGCCTCGTCGGGGCGGCCCCTGGGCCCGGGCGGGGCGGACGCGCAGTCAGGGCCATCTCGGTCGGACTCTCGCCCTGAAGTAGAGGCGCCTAGCTGGTGGGGCTGGAGGCGAGGTGGGAACTGCTGGGGCTCCAGGGAGAGCGGGGTGAATACGGGTAACGGGCCTCGGGAGTCGAGGCAGGGTCATCTCAGGATGCGCAACATCAGTGCGGAAAACGTCTAGAGGGGCCCGTGGGCCTTGAGCCCTGGGGCTGCAGGGATCTCCGCTCTCACGGTCCGGAGACAGTTCGAGGATTCCTGACTCACGCCGTCGTCGGGGCCTCACCCCCTGGTCCCAGTCTGCGGAGTGAGAAGTGGGCTGGGACAACTGCCCCAGAGGAGCAGGGAGGAGAGGAAGAGCGGCAGCGCCTTCCTGGTGGCCCAGGTCCTCCCTGGCCTTTTGCACTTAGGAGCTTCCTGTCCCCTGAAGCCTTTGACTTTGTGACTTTGGGTGGGAATTGTCAAAGGGAACGAGGCAGGGCATAATCTCCCATTTCGCAGAGGCTGTGACTGAGGCAGGCCCAGAGAGAGGTGGCAGTTCCTTCCCAGCTGGAATCACCTGGAATCTCCTTCCCTTTCTCCCTGAACTCCTGAAGAGCTGTGCAGGGACAAGTGGTCATCAGCCCCTTTTACAGGTGGAAAAATGGCCATTCTTAGTCACTCTGAAACTTGATCAGGGATATATTCCTTTGGAATTTGAACAGCCCTGTATCTCAACATCAGAGAGGGTCAGAAGCCAGGGGGGAGGCAAGGATGATTGCTGGGGTAATTCTTGGCACATAATTTCCACTTAGTGCTGGCAAGTTCCTGGGCTTGAAATTTCCACTGGGATCTGTGCAAGGCGAGGGTTAACTGTGACTTCAGCCCATGTCTCCACAGACAACAGCCCTCAGGGCTACCCAGAGGGGGAGTTGAGGCAGCCCAACTGAGCTAAGGGACCTGCCCAACCCAGACCACCCCAAGGTAGGAAGGGGGCTGGGCAGCCCAGCCAGGCTAATGACCTGTCCAGGCCACCCCAAGGGGCCCTTGACCTGGGTTGGGAGGTCTGGGGGTGGGGTGTGGTTGGAGATCAGGCTTTTGAAGAGGGGGCCCTGCCCTCTGAATTGAGGATTTCTTATTCTGTCTTTGGGTAAGAGCAACCTTCAGCAGCTCATGGTTATCTTGGAGCTGGGACCTTGGGCAGGGACTTTGATGATGGAGGTGGCACCTTCCCCAATGGGGCTTTTATGAAGAATCGGTGAGCTAATACTTGTCATGCTGATGTGCCTGGTGCACTGTAAGCTCTCAGCTTATTTTCCTTATTACTTTTCCTTGTGTGGAGGAGGGGCTTCCACGAAGCACAAGGCTGGACAAGGCTGCTCAATGGCCCCTTTGGAAGGAGGGACACTTGGACTGTGGCCCTTCCCTCAGTGCACCTGGGGGAAAACCCAGATCCTGATCTTGGCCTGTGGGCCTGTCAGACGGGTTCCTGCGGCACCTCTGATCATAACCTCTCACTGCTCACCCTTTCACAGTCAGGTCCTTGAGCTGTTTCCTTGGCTCAGGACACGCTTCCCTCAAGCCTTTGCATGGCTGGCACCTTCACATTCAGGCTGTGGTCCAGGGTCCCTTCCTCGCCAGGCCTTTCCTGAGCACCCCCTCACCCCAGCCCTGCCCAGCGCAGCAGCCCTTTTCTTCAAGATGCTTTTGATCGGAAACCACCTTGTTGGTTTACTTTCTAGTCTGGCTCTTGCACCTGCAGGGTCTGGTCCCTAGCTTCCTGCTGTAACTCAGTGCCTAGCATAGTAGGACTGCGCCTGGCACGTGGTAGGACTTTCGTGACTATTTGGAAGGTGAAATCAGGCAGGTGTGGAAGCAGGGTGGGCCTGGGTGGGGCTGGAGGGAAGGAAGGGCCGATGATAAACCAGCCCTGCCCCCTACAGGAGAAGCCAAAGAGAGTCCAAAGGGCCATCTCCTCGACTCTCTCTGTGACCTCCCTCTCTGATAAGCAGTGTCCCCAGCCATGATTCTAATGAAAGATGGACCTGGGTGCCCCTCCCAGCTTCTGCTGTACGGGGTTCCCAGGCTGGGCCCCAGACATCCCCCTTAAATCCCAAAGGTGGAGTTCCTGTCGTGGCTCTGACTAGGAACCATGAGGTTGCGAGTTCGATCCCTGGCCTTGCTCAGTGGGTTAGGGATCCGGCGTTGCCATGAGCTGTGGTGTAGGTTGCAGATGTGGCTCGGATCCCCGCATTGCTGTGGCTGTGGCGTAGGCCAGTGGCTACAGCTGCGATTGGACCCCTAGCCTGGGAACCTCCTTATGCTGTGGGAGCGGCCCAAGAAATAGCAAAAAGACCAAAAAAAAAAAAAAAAAAAGAATAAATCCCAAAGGCTGTGTCCAAGTGGAGGAGACGAGTTCCACTGGGATACAGCTCTGTGCCAGGAGCATACTTAGAGTAGGTACCTTATGCATTTGACAGCATGTGGTGGTATAGATCAGGGGCCTACAGACTTTTTCTGTAAAGATCCAAATAGGAAGTAAATATTTTAGGTTTTGCAAGCCAGTCTCTGTCGCGGGTGGCTGTGTTCCAATAAATTATAGTTAGAAAAGCTGGCAGTGGTTCAGACTTGGTATAGATTGGCCAGCCCTGGTGTAGATCACGTGTGACACCTCGAGTGTCAGGCACAAAACCCTGGCCACCCAGTGGCACTCAGGACACAGCTCACTCACCCAGAGCACCTTCGGCCCAACTCAGGCGGTGGGGTCACTCGCGTTCAGGAAAGCCAGCCCAGGAGCCTGCCCCCCATCAGAGCCCTGCAAGAAAGAGCAGGTCTGTTTGCTTCCCTGCTCCTAGATGCTGGCCCTTCGGGAGTGTCCACTTTCTGTTAGCACCGGGGTACCATCTGGGGAGGCGGGGCACAGGCTGTCCTGAGGCAGGTGGCCCCAAGAGGAGTGGGCATGGGCTCAGCCTTCTCCTCCCCTGTCCTAAGGGGAGGAGAGCAATTGTTACAGTCATCTGCTGAGAACAATAAAGAGGATCCCCCATCTGCTGCAAGGGGTGGGAGATGGGGAGCCGGGGGCTGCTGCCCTGTTTACCAAGAAAATCTCCAGCCACGTTAAACCAGGTGTGAAGTTCTGGTTGTGGCAGATGTGGGGGAGCCCCCAGGAGGATGCTGTCTGCCGGGCCGCTCACCCAACCTGGTACCCGCTGCAGGCCCACAGAGGAGGGGGCGCGAGAACCTGCCCTGGTCAGCGGGTGGGGTCAGCTCAGAGCCCAGACCGCTTTCATTGTCACCAGGTATCCCGCACCCTTCCCGGGCCCTGTTTTGCCATGAGCGGCTGAGCAGGATCTATAAGAGCCTGGTGGGGGCCCTATAAACCACACTGACTAGAGACAGAGCCCTGCGGGGCATCGGGGGACCCCCTACAAGGGAAAGGGAGGCAGGTTGTAGGCCCTCCCCTGCCCAAAGCTCCCTGCTCACCTGGGCTCTCCCCTTCCCTTCCCTCATGCCACCCACCTGGGTAGCATCTAGTCAGAGGTGGACCTGGGCAAGCCCGCCTCCAGAGCTCACCCAGTCCCACAGGGTGGGGGTCGGGGTGGGGGACACCTGCTCTTCTCTCCACACAAAGTCCATCTGTCTCAGCACCGAATGTTCGGCCTCAGTCTGTGGCTGCAAGATTGGGTTTTCATCTGGTTCTGTCGGGTGGCCGACCCACACGTGTGCTGGAGGGAACAAGTGGCGTTCACACCTCAGGCATTCATCCTGGCATCTGCTGCTATGCTGTGCCCAGCCAGGTGACCCACAACTTGCCAGAATTGACTGGTATTGGGATTTTGATCACATTTGCTGCTTTTTTTTTTTAAATGAAAGAAATAAAATATTGTAGATAAAAGTAAAGCCTTTGGAGTTCCCCTTGCAGCTCAGCAGTTAACAAACCTGACTAGGAGCCATGAGGTTGCGGGTTCAATCCCTGGCCTCGCTCAGTGGGTTAAGGATCTGGCGTTGCCATGAGCTGTGGTGTAGGTGGCAGAGGCAGCTCGGATCCCGCACTGCTGTGGCTCTGGCATAGGCCAGCGGCTACAGCTCCGATTCGACCCCTAGCCTGGGAATCTCCATATGCCGCGCGGAAAGCGGCCCTAGAAAAGGCAAAAAGACAAAAAACAAACAAACTAAAACAAACGCAAACACAAAGAAAACCTGAAACTCTGTACCCATTAAATAACAACTCCTTCTCCACCCTTCCCCTCCCCCACCCCCACCCCCACCCCGCCCTGGTAACCACCTTGCTACTTTCTGTTTCTGTGAATTTGACTACCACAGATACATCCTATTCGCAGACTCAGGCAGTATTTGGCGTTTTGTGACTGGCTTATTTCAGTTGGCCTAATGTCTCCAGGGTCCATCCGTGTTGCAGCATGTGACAGGCTTTTCTTCCTTTTTAAGGCTGCATAATATTCCATCGTAATTCGGTACCACATTTTGTTTATCCACTCATCCCGCAATGGACACTGGGGTTACTTCCACCTCTGGGCAGTTGTGAATAACGCTGCTGTGAACATGGGTGTTCAACTACCACTTGGAGATCCTGCTTTCAATTCCTTTGGATAGATACCCAGAAGTGGATTTGCTGGATCATATGGTGCTTCTATTTTTAATTTTCAGAGGGACTGCCATACTGTTTTCCATGGTGGCTGCACCAATGTACATTCCTACTAACAGTACATGAGGGCAGTTCCTGTTGTGACTCAGCAGAAATGAATCTGACCAGCATCCATGAGGACGAAGGTTTGATCCCTGGCCTTGCTCAGTGGCTTAAGGATCTGGCATTGCCATGAGCTGTAGTGTAGGTCATAGATGGGGCTCAGATCCCATGTTGCTGTGGTTGTGGAGTAGGCCAGTGGCTAGAGCTCCAACTGGACCCCTAGCCTGGGAACCTCCATATGTCTCAGGTGCAGCCCTAAAAAGGAAGAAAAAAAGTACACATAAGTCACATTTGGAGTTCCCGTCATGGCTCAGTGGTTAACGAACCCAACTAGCATCCATGAGGACGTGGGTTTAATCCTTGGACTTGCTCAGCTGGTTTCCGTGAGCTGTGGTGTAGGTCACAGACGCGGCTCGGATCCCAGCCAGTGGCTGCAGCTCCGATTCCACCCCTAGCCTGGGAACCTCCATATGCTTCGGCCCTAAAAAGACAACAAAACAAAACAGTGCATGAGGGTTCTAACCTCACCACATCCTTGCAAACACTTATTTCTTGGTTTTTGTGATAGCAGCCATCCTCATGGGCACAAGATTCCATCCTATACATTTTTATTCATGGATATGGTTCTTGAACACTTTTGTTTGTTTGTTTGTTTGTTTTGCCCTTTTTGTCTTTTTCTAGGGCTGCACCTGCAGCATGTGGAGGTTCCCAGGCTAGGGGTCCAATCGGAGCTGTAGCCGCCAGCCTACCCCACAGCCACAGCAATGCCAGATCCCAGCTGAGTCTGCAACCTACACCACAGCTCACAGCAACACTGGATCCCCAACCCACTGAGCGAGGCCAGGGATTGAACCCGCAACCTCATGGTTCCTAGTTGGATTCGTTAACCTCTGAGCCACGACAGGAACACTGGTTCTTGAACACTTTCAAAATGCTGTGTCTTTTCTGCATGTGTGGTGTCACACAGACTGCTCGGCAGGCTGCCTTTTCTGCTCGGCCACTGGTGTCTCTTGTGGCTCCCTGTTGACCCACGTGGACTGGGCGCAGTGGTTGGAACCGCCGACAGTAGCCTGTTGTGTGAGTGCACCTGGTGGTTCTGCCCTTTCCCCTCTGCCAGGCACCTGTGTTGTCACTGCCACAGGTCCTGAGGTCCCCTCCCTTGGTGCATCTCCCTCCCCTGCTGCACTCGGAGCTCCTCCAACAGAGCCCTCATCCAGCCCATCCCAGGGCCCAGCACTCAGCCCAGGGGTCCTGGGGTGGCCTCTGGAATGTTGCCAGACTGTCCCCGGCAGGGACCGAGTAACCTATAGCCCGGGGCTGTCACTGATAATCAGCCAGGTTTGCAACACGCTGCCAAGATCAGCAGCCTAAAAATAGCAGTTCTTACATAAGATGATGTGGACAGCACTTCTCTGGAGGCCTTGTGGTCTGAAAGGAGCCAACTGGTACGTGACCTGGGGCCAAGCACCCCTGTTGTGTGAGGCATCCGGCCCCCACGCCGGCCCCGCCTTGGCTTCCCACAGGTGGCCTGACTTACAGAACTGCCGTGTGGTGACCCAGAAACACCACGTGTCTGATCAGTGGGGCCGGAGGTGTGCTGTGCGCGCCTGTACACTTGTGTGCACGTGGTGGCGGTGGCAGTTGGTGTTGGCTCATCTGCTTCCTCTTCAGAGACAGGAGGGGGTGGCCCCTTCCTCCCACGGTGGGCCGGCCAGAGCTCTGGTTCATTCATTCACTAGCCACTCCTGAAGCCCCTCCTGTGTGCTCAGCACCTACTATGTGCTCGGTTCTAGGCACTGGGGGGGACACAGCAAGTGAACAAGAAAAGGCTCCTGCTCTGATGGAGCTTAGACCTGAGCGAGGGAAATAGAAAACACGCCAGCAAATGATGGCTAGACAAGAAAATATCAGGTGCTTGATAAGTCCCATGAAGAAAAGCAAAAAAAAGGTAGCATCTTGGAGATGAGGTCAGAAAATTTCTTAGGTAAAGACAGTGCGTATTTTAGGCTCCACGACCATGTGGTCTCTATCACAGTCTCAGCTCTGTCACTGCAACAGAAAAGGAGCACAGACCATTGTTAAATGCTGTGACTACATTCCAATAAAATTTTGTTCATAAAACCAGGCTGTGAGCCAGATTTGACCCTCAGGCCGTGATTTGCCAGCAGCCCTGTCCTGGGTTGGGGGAAAGCTGCCTGAGCTGGGGTTGGCAGACAGCCTCTTTCTTTTTTTTTTTTTTTTAATTTTATTTTATATTGAACTAGGTCGATTGGCAGTGTTGTGTTAATTTCAGGTGTACAGCAAAGTGATTCGGTTATACATATATAGCCATTCCTTCTCAGGTTCTTTTCTCATATAGGTGATTACAGAATATTGAGTAGAGTTCCCTGTGATATACAGCAGGTCCTTGTTGATCCAGAGAGACCCATTCTGAATGGAAGATGCTGTTACAGGCAAAATGTGGTGGCGCCTTGCTGTCAGTTCATGGGTGGAGCGGTGTGATTGGAAGTGGGAAGACTGGGGCTACGTGTGAGCAGTACAAATGATGGCGCTTGCTCCAGGGTTGAATGTTGGGGGTACAGGGAAGAGGTTCAAGGGTGAGTCCTAGATTTGGGGCTTCAACAACTAGGTGCATGGGGCTTCCTTTCTGGAAAAGAAGAGGCGCTGGAGGGAAAATCCACATTTGTGTGGGGTATGTGGAGTTTGAGGACCCTCCTGGATCAACAGGTGAGCAATCACAGGGGCAGCTCAGTGGAGAAGCTGGGACTGCAGGCGTGACCTGGGGAGCTGGCAGTGTTTGGGTGATCTTCAAAACTATGAGTCGGGTGAGTCACAGGGAGTGGGTGTGGACAGAGCACAGCAGGCCCAGGTGAGAACTGGGGCTGCCACCCTGAGCACTTGGCAGAGGAGGAAAGCGGCCTCATGCTCCTTGGGGGAAGGCACTGTGCAGCATGGTCTCCAGGGGTGCAAGCCCTGGGCTGCTCATTTACTAAAAAAGCCTCAGTTTCCCTCCTGTCATGGAGGGGAAAGGGGTTCTATCTCTTAGGGTTGGATTGGGGAATGTCTTTTTTTTTTTTTTTTTTTTTTAGGGCCACACTTGCGGCATATGGAAGTTCCCAGACTAGGGGTCGAATTGGCGCTGTAGCTACTGGCCTACACCACAGCCACAGCAATGCCAGATCTGAGCCTCGTCTGCAATCTACATCACAGCTCACAGCAACACTGGATCCTTAACCCACTGAGCAAGGCCAGAGATCGAACCCGCAACCTCATGGTTCCTAAGCGGATTCGTTTCCGCTGCGCCATGATGGGAACTCCTGGACTGGGGAATGAATGAGATAGTCATTGGCTTGGAGGAAGCCCTCAGCAATGGTACCTGTGATGGTGGTGGTGACCCTTGGGCCCACGGGCTGAGTGAGTGGTTGCAGGGTCTCTAACGCTTTGTCTTGGTTAACAGGGGACTCAATGACAGGTTGGGGTGGCAGACACCCTGCCACCTGGCGCTCGCCATCCCCCTGGGGCAGGCCCAAAGTGCTAGTAGTTAGTGCTCCTGGGAGCCCCTGATGAGAGTCCAGGCTCAGTATCCTTGCCCCTTGGGTGGATGCTGTTGAGGCTTGTTCTACTCTGTCTTCCAATGCTCCCCAGCTCAGTGACACATCTACACCTGCCTTCCCATCCCTGGCTGGCTTTCACCACCTGCTCCTAACAGGACGGGGACATCCCTTTTTACCTCCTAGTAACTCCCTTGTCTAAGGGTCAGCTTCTGGGCAGCGAGTTTCCTTGGTTGCGTGGCCGCCTGGGCCTGCTGGGTCACAGTGGGGTAATAAGTGGGCTGTTTGGTGGATGGGTTATGAGCTGGGGGGTGGCAGGTGGCCTTGACCTCTGGCTATGCCTGGGCAAGCTGATGCCTGCTCTGCTGCTCCTCCCACAGCCGAGTGCCCGAAGATGGTTGACTACCTGGCAAACACCGAGATCAACAGCCAGCGCATCGCAGCGGTTGAGAGCTGCTTCGGGGCATCAGGGCAGCCGCTGGCCCTGCCGGGCCGGGTGCTGCTGGGCGAGGGCGTGCTGACCAAGGAGTGCCGAAAGAAGGCCAAACCGCGCATCTTCTTCCTCTTCAACGACATCCTGGTGTACGGCAGCATCGTGCTCAACAAGCGCAAGTACCGCAGCCAGCACATCATTCCGCTGGAGGAGGTGACGCTGGAGCCGCTGCCCGAGACCTTGCAGGCCAAGAACCGCTGGATGATCAAGACGGCCAAGAAGTCCTTCGTGGTATCGGCCGCCTCGGCCACGGAGCGCCAGGAGTGGATCAGCCACATCGAGGAGTGCGTGCGGCGGCAGCTGCTGGCCACCGGGCTCCAGCCCAGCACGGAGCACGCGGCACCCTGGATCCCGGACAAGGCCACGGACATCTGCATGCGCTGCACGCAGACGCGCTTCTCGGCGCTCACGCGGCGCCACCACTGTCGCAAGTGCGGCTTCGTGGTCTGTGCCGAGTGCTCCCGCGAGCGCTTCCTCCTGCCGCGCCTCTCGCCCAAGCCCCTGCGCGTCTGCAGCCTCTGCTTCCGGGAGCTGGCCGCCCAGAAGCAGAAAGAGGAGGAGGAAGAAGAGGAGGAGGAGGAGCAGGGCCCCCGGGTTCCCGGGCAGCCGGCCTACCTGGCCGGGGCCGTCTGCGGAGCATCCAGTGGAGACGACGATGACTCAGATGAGGACAGGGAGGGCGGGGATGGCGACTGGCCCAGCCGCGTGGAGTTCTACGCCGGGGGTGTCTCCTGGTCATCCTTCCACAGCTGACCCCAGGTCTGCAGACCGGAGCGAGGCTTACCCCCCGCCCCAGCATGCAAGAAGGTGCCACTGCCCAGGTCCCTAAGAGGGCAGAGTTCCCCAAGCTGCCCAGCGCCTTGCAGGACCTTACTCTACAGGTGGTGGGCACAGTGGAAGTGGCTCCTTTTCTCTGAACACCCCCCACCATTTTCTCTGAACAGATGCCATTTTCAGCCCTATGAGCTTCAGCTCCAAATGACCCCTTGAATCTGATGACCCCTACCCCCCCCCCGGCCCCCCTACCTTTAAGGACAGAGAAGGAAGGACTGGAGTGAGGTCCCCTCTTCTCTAAGGCCTGGAACCACAGCCCCTGGCCCCGGGACCCTGTGGGGAAGACGGGGTCCTGAGAGGCCTGGAGGAAACCAGCGCATGCCCACCTACCTTGCCAATGCACACCTGCTGGGCTGGCTGGGCCTTGTCAGGCCAGGCATGTGGGCTCACCCAGAGCGAGGCACGAGACCCCCATGCAGTGGGTACCTGCCAGGCCCAGGGACTGCAGTTGAGCTCCCCAGGGTCCAGGGTGGCCTACCGAGGCCTCTGGCCCCGTGTCACCTCTCTCCAGGTGTCTGATGCCTTTCAGTCCTGTCTTTATCTCTCCCTGGGCTGAGAAAAGCAGTGTTTTCCATTAGGGCTCTTAATTGCAAGTGACAGAAACCCTATCCAGACTGACTTAATAATAAAAAGAAAGCTTATTGACGGATGTGGTTGAAAAGCCCAGGAGTGTTCTTGCTTCAGACACAGCTCTGTGACTGGGGACTCAAACCATGCTAGGTGGCAGATGTCAACAACTGTCCATCACGCGAGGTATTCTTGGGAATGCTGGCAGTTCCAGTGGGGTCAGGGGTTCACACCACATCATGGCTGGTTCCAGAGGACAGGGCCCCCGTCTGTCCGGGCACTGTGACCATGGCCTGACACCTGCAGCCCTGTTCACTTGGTGTGAATTTTCTAAATGGACGGACAGCAAGTAAAGGAAACAGGGAGCCACCCATCCAGCTTTGCCTGGGCCTTCCACGTGGCCTCCTGCCCAGGCCTGCCTCTGGGGATGGAGCCATCGAGTGGGGAGGTCCCCAGTGCAGCAGCCCGCCTTGCTCAGAGCAAGTGTGTGTTGGGGCTGGAGCCTCCTGAGGCCTGGCCCGCACCTGGCCAGTGAGTTGCAGGTCCTTCAAGACAGTCTCCTGCACCAGCCTGTGCAGCCCTTGCTCGACTGGCCTTGGCCAGAGCCCACTGTAGCCTAGACGGAGGTCACTGTCAACTGCAAGGAGTAATGTTGGGTCCTGGAAAGCTCCCCACTCCCAGCCCACACAGCACTGCCCCACACCCCGCCCGTCTCTAGGTGAACAGGTATCCTCTGCCCCATTCCATTCAAATGTTCACTTAGAGACAGAGCCCTGAGGCTCTCCTTGGTGCTAACTGATTCAACAGGCAGGGCCCAGCTCCCCCTGGGGGTGGCAAGGCTGCAGCCTGCTCCCTGTGAGGGAGGGTGGGAGGTGCCCAGGGCATGTCTGTGACCTAACCCGCAGGGTGGCGGAACTGGATGGGGTGGGTCAGAGGTGCTTCCAAGAATTTATGAGCCCTTGGCCTCTCTGAGCTACACAAACTGGTTCATGCAGTTCTGCCTGGGCAGAGGGCTCAGGGCAGCTCAGGTTACAGGTTACAGGGTGCAGGGCAACTTACTGGAGCCAGATCAGGCACCCTGGGAAGCCCAGGCCAGGCAACCCTGTCCCATCACCCAGGCAGGGAGTGCCCAGCTCTAGTCATTGGCCCCTTGGTGACAGCCCCACTTTTCTAGAACCTCTCTTGCCTGGTAAACAGGAGCTTCAAGCCCCAGGGCAGCATTCCTTTGGACAGGAGAGATTTCCCGCAGCTGATTCCAGGCACTGCCAGCCTTCTCCACAGCTGCTGCCATAGGGGCCCAGGGTTCAGAACCCCCAGTGGGTGAGAAAGGCTGACGAGGGCTGTGCCCTCTTTGCCAGGGCCGGGGAGGTGCTGGCTCGGCCCTCAGTCTTCCACCCTCCGATCTGCTTCCCTCACCGCCCCTTTAGGGCTGGGCCATGGCTTCCCTGAGCCCTGAGGTATTAGGGCCTGTAAGGCCCCCAGGGCTTTAGTGGCCAGCAGCTTTGGAGGCTCTCATTCCTGCAGACGCACTCATCGCCCTCTGCCATCCCAGGCTGGGAGACACCTAGTGACAAGCACAGGGCCTCAGTTCTCCAGGACCATACAGTCTAGCAGGGGAGACCAAGAGGCACAGGAGTGGATGGCATGGTCCTGGCGTGGGCCATGACCAGAGTGTGGATCGGGGCACAGGTGAAGGGCAGCTCTCTATAGAGGTCAGCTCACCCCAAATGGTGAGAATGAGTGAGGCCAGCTGGGGAGGAGGCCTTTCAGATGGGGGACAGCAAGGGCAAAGGCCCCGAGCTGGGGAGGAGCCCATGTGTTCTGGAGCAGCTTGGCTGGATCTTGGCCAGAGAGGTGGCAGGGCCAGCCCGGCTGCACCTAGAGCCACTGGAGCCTTCAGCAGGGTGGCAGGTCTCCTGTTTCCTTTTAAGAGCTAGCCCTGGCAGCTGTGTACAGGTAGCTGAGGCGGGTGGCTGTGCAGCCTCCCGCTTCCCCTGGGGTCCCAAAGGGGTGTTGTTGCCTCGACTAAGGCCGCATCTACCTACCGAAGCAGGTGGCAGAAGGCAAGCCTTGGCTGACCTTTTTTTTTTTTTTTTTTTTTTTATCTTTTTAGGGCCACACCCGTGGCATATGGAGGTTCCCAGGCTAGGGGTCTAATCAGAGGTGCAGCCACCGGCCTACGCCTGAGGCACAGCAACGCGGGATCCCAGCTGCGTCTGCGACCTACACCACAGCTCACGGCAACGCCGGATCCTTAACCCACTGAGCGAGGCCAGGGATCGAACCCGCAACCCCATGGTTCCTAGTTGGATTTGTTAACCACTGAGCCATGACGGGAACTCCAAGCCTTGGCTGCCCTTAACTTCTCCAGGAGGCTGGCCTCCACCCTGTGTTGTGAGACGCTCTATTGACAGCAGATGGTGCCCTGGGAAGGGAAGTAAATGTTTGCCTGGGGCCAGCTCATGAGGCAGAGGGGTGATGAGGCCCCCCCTGGCCACTGAAGTACAGAGGGGCACAAGTCAGGGCCTCCCTAAAGGGAGGATGTGGGCCCAGGAAGAGAAGGTGCTGCTTGCTTGGAAGATCCCGTCTCACTCCTTGTGGGTTTGTTTCTCCTCGGAGGCAATGTCATCGGCCTGGCTTGGATCAAGGTCAGCCCAGGTCCTGCCTCACACCCCCCACGCCCCTGGGCTGTTCTCAGAAGGGCTCTGCTGCCCAGCCTCACCCACCCACAGCAGGTGCTGTCTTCCAAGACTCCGGAGTTGCTCTCAGTTTGGGCCACACAACTGACCCTGGCCCATGGCCACCACGCTGCCCCCAGACCCGGGAGGTCAGGAGTTCTCAGGCTGCATGAATGCTTTGCTCTTGGGGGGTGCTCCTCTTCCCCAGAATGGTGCTCAAGGTCTGACAGCGGGGCTGGGCCTCCTGGGCCGGTGCCCAGGCCCTCACCCTCCCTCCTGGGACTTCACTTGTGAGGCCTGGCAAGGGCACAGGAACCAGCTGTCCTGCCAGCCAGGTGCTCCTGTTTATCACCCAGGAGTCTTTCCCCTCAGCCGGGCCTGGACTGCGTGTCCCTGCCAGAGGCTGAGCCTGCTAACAGGCTTTGGGCCCTGGGAGGGGCCTGCCCTGCCCCTCCTCCTTAGAGATTCCAGTGGCGGAGGGTCTGAGGACCAGGCCTGGGCCCTGGAGGGGCCCTGGAGCCCACCACTCCCTTAGGTGGCCTGAAGCACGCTTTCTGGAATCAGCCCAGGAGAAAGTCCCTCCAACAGTGACCTCAAGGCATCTGGGGACTATTTTACAGGCAGGCCTCCCTTTAGAGCTGGGTCCACCCCTGGGCAGGGATGCAGGGATCCTGCAGGACTGGGATATTAGGGGCGCCCTCCTCAGGGGGTCAGCCAGTGGCCCCTACCTGTTAGGGTTTTTAGATGCTGAGTTTTCTTTTCTTTCTTTTTCTTTTCTTTGTGTGTGTGTGTGTGTGCGTGCGTGTGCGTGTGCGTGTGCGTGTGCGTGTGTGTCTTTTTGCCTTTTCTAGGGCCGCTCCAGTGGCATATGGAGGTTCCCAGGCTAGGAGTCTAATCGGAGATGTAGGCACCAGCCTACCCCAGAGCCACAGCAACGCGGGATCCAAGCCGAGTCTGCAACCTACACCACAGCTCATGGCAATGCCAGATCCTTAACCCACTGAGCAAGGCCAGGGACCAAACCCACATGGTTCCTAGTTGGATTCGTTAACCACTGCATCACGACGGGAACTCCCGGAATCTTATCCCTTCTTGATGACCAGGTCAGCGTGACTGTGGGGGTACTGGTGCCCATGGGCCCTGTGGCTGCCACTGATTGAGACCCATCTATACCCTGGTCCCAGGGAGGCAGAGCCAGGTCACACAAGGCCATCCTAAGGCTGAAGGGGATAGGCAAAGCCACAGCAGACAGAGCTCCCAGGACAGTGCTGTGATCAGCGAGGGCTTCCTGGAGGAGATGGTGTTTGGTTGAGCCTCAGAGAAGGGCTGGACTTAATCAGAAAGGGCAGTCGTCTCCATGAGGCCTGAGAATCTGGGTCTTTTTGTTAATCATCCCCTCCTGTCCCTGGCATTAAACATTTGTTGACTGAATAAATGAAGCAAGTAAGAAATGGCATCCATAAGGATGCAGGTTCGATCCCTGGCCTGGCTCAGTGGGTTAAGGACCCGGCGTTGCTGTGACCCGTGGTGTAGGTCACAGATGTGGCTTGGATCCCTCATTGCTGTGGCTGTGGTGTAAGCCAGCAGCTGTAGCTCTGATTCAACCCCTAGCCTGGAAACCTCCATATGCTGTGGGTACAGCCCTAAAAAAAAAGGAAACAGGGGCACTGGGACAGAGGGCATCTCAAGGAAATGGCTCTTACTCCTGGAGCCTCCAGGCAAAGTGCTGGATGAGAATTTTGCCTCTTTCTAGAAGGTTGGGGACCAGCCCTTCCCCCACCCCAAGACACTGGTTGTTGCTCTCTCAGGCAGGGCAGGAAGTGCCCCCCCGCACCCAGACAGAGCTTTCCAGGTGGCATCAGACCTGTTTGCAAGGGTCCAGTGGCTCCCTTGGAGATGGCATCCCAGTTGGCACCAGAGGATTTCTGCCAGCCTGACCTTTCTCCAGCCCCAGCTTTTTCTCAGGGACTCGGCCAGAAAGAGGCCGCAGAGGAGGTCAGGGCAGCCCTTGGGCTCAGCCACTGGGCAGGTGGGAGTGACTGAGAGGCTGACCCAGTTCTCAGCAGGACCCAGGGTCTCTCAGGCTGCACTCGCAGAGCACGGCAGCCGCTTCCGCTGGCCCACCTCTTCCCCTGGCGTGCAGGAAGTGGCCCTCCCGAGGGCTGTGGGCAGGGAAGGGGCTGCCTCCCCGTCTGGGGCTTTTCACACCTGGCCAGCAGGCTCTAGGCTGCACGAAGCCTCCTTCCTCAGGGCTCACCGGCTGTCCCCCGCCTCCCTCTGTGCCCAGGCCCCCATCTTTGGGTGCTTGGCCTCAGCCCTGAGCAGACTCCTTGGGATCTGTGCCCAGAGGGCAAAACATGGGGCGGGGGGCTGGAGGCTGGAGGCTAGGAAGCAGGCTCTGCCTCACTAAGCCCAACAGAGCCGGGCTCTGGGTTTGTCCGGGCTACTTGCTGACTCTGCCCACCTGTTCCACTTCTGGCCGTGAACTTGGCCCTCCTGAAGAACCCAGTGCAGCTGCCACCTTCACTCTGCTGCCTTCCCAGGATGCCCCAGGTCAGCGTGATTGTCCCCTCCATGCTCCCAAATTCCCTGAAGCCCCTGCTCCAGCTCCCAACCTCTGCCCTCCAGGAAGTGCCCAATGGGTCCTCAAGTCTGAGATGCTCAAGGGCCTGGGGCAGCTCAGCCATCATTTATCTGCAGCCCCCACAGCTCCCAGCCCAGGCCCTGTGCCGCTGGCCATGCCACAGGTACTTCTCTTCTAGGGGGAGGTGGCCGTGTGACTCTTCCAGGGGCGATTGGCCAGATGCTGGGTTCACAGGGATGGATCCCATCAGCTTTGCCTAAACTGCTTATCTGACACCTGCACCCAAGGCCTTCAGACCAGATACTGGGGTGTCTCCTGGCCCTTCTCCTGCCTGCCCCTCACTCTCTATGCCCTTCAGGCCACCCAGGTCTGAACTGAGAGAGTCTGTGGTGCACTGGGGCACTGAGGGAGCTTCCTTAGGGCCAAGGATGGAGGAGCTCAAACAAGGCTGCCAAGGTGGGTGTGGGCCAGGCTTTGCAAGGCAGAGTCCTTCTCCCAGTGGAGGTGAGCCCTGTACACACACACACACACACACTCACACACGTGTGCACACACACCATTCCAGCCCTGCTTGGTCAGCCTCCTACCCTCCCCCCACTGGGCACTCCCCATCTCAAAGGCTCAGCCTGGCTTTAGATGATTCTAGAAGGGAGGAACCAGGGGTGAGGACAGGGAGGTCAGACCTGGAAGGAGAGTGAGGCCCATGGAGGCCCTCAGGGCTCTTCCCACTCTTGTCATAGGTCCCAGGGGGAATGCCAGTCCTTGAACCCACGAATCAGGGTCAGTGCCACATGAGAACTGTGGCCAGGGCACTGTCCTGAGCCCCTCCAGATCCTGTCTCCTGCTGGCTGCCCTCCCCACCACAGAGCCCAGCTCTGACCAGAATGTTCCAGCGTGGAAGCTTAGAAAGACAGGCGGGCAGGCAGGGAGGGGAGAGCGTGGGGGGGGGGGGGCAGCCTGAGCCAGATGTTTCTGGGCAAAAACAAGGGGAAATTTCAATCCTTGGAGCTTTGGTTTGGGGCTCCTGCCAGACGTTCTAACCCCAAAGCACGGGCTTTCCAGAGACCAGTTCCTGCCCCCATGGTGACTCCCAAGCAGGAAGGGATGGGGGTCAGGGGTCGGGGTCTGGGGCCAGCCATCCACTCTGCCCATTCTTTCTCAGTCAGAGGGTCCCCTGGTTGCTCACAGCAATGTCCCAGGCTGTGGACATGGGGTTCCAGGATCCTGGAAACACACACACACTATGCAGTTTGCAAATTTTCAACATTCTAAAATGCCTTCCTTTGCATCTCAACCAAGCCTCCTAGGGGTGCCCCACCCCGACACCCACCCAGGAAGTAGAGGAACCTTGTCAGCCTCGGGCCAAGCCAGCCACTTGCTGACAATTTCTTTTCCCGAGATCTGAGCTGGAGCAGGAGTCAGGGCGCTCAGAAGCTCAGGGAGAGGGAGGGGGACCTAGGGTGCGACCCAGGAGGCAGGGCTCGCAGAGGGGCCAGCGTGGGGTGGGAAGGGGTGCAGAACTTCACCTTCAGGACAGGCCTCGGCCCCCCTCACTCCTTCAATTCTGCACTCATGCTGGGTCCTCCGCTGGAAACACCACTTTGCTCCCAGCTTCCTACCCCTGCTGCTGGAGCTAGTGGTGGGCCTGTGGCTCATCTGAGCGCATATTCCTCCCACATGCTGCTATTCCCCACTGTGAAATAACCCCAGAAATATAGATTTGTCCCTGCTCCCGGTCCCTGGCACAGAGCTCCTAGAACCTTTGCAATTTCCTAAGTGATATGGGCACTAGGAATATTTCTTATGCAGAACTCCTAAACCCTTTGGAATTTCCTGGGTGACAGCAGTGGTTTTTTTTGTTTTGTTTTGTTTTGTTTTCTAATGAGGCAATGCTTAGTGGGCAGCAGAAAGACTCAGCCATGATTAGAAGCTGTCATCCAGAAAGAGGAGAGATTGAGTTAATGATCAACCATGATGAAAATTCCATAAACATTCCACAAGCACAGGGTTGGGAGGGCTTCCAGGCTGGCAAACACGTGGAGGTGCTGGGAGGGTATTGCACCTGCAGAGGGCGCCCAGGTTCTGCACCTCCTTCCAGCACCCCTTGCCCTGAGCGTCTCTTCATCTGGCTGTTCATCTGTATCCCTTATTATAACTTTTATGACATAAGCATTTCCCTGAATTCTGTGAGCCGTTCGAGCAAACTGTCAAACCCAAGGAGGGAGTCACAGGAGTCCTGATTTAGAGCTGTTCCTTCAGGCTTGGGATTGGCGACTGGACTGGTGGCAGTCTTGTGGGACTGAGCTGTTGACCTGTGGGGTCTGCACTAACACCGGTCAGTGCCAAAAGGGAACTGAATGGCAGGACATCTAGCCGTCGATGTTGGGGAGAATTGCTTGGTGTGTGTGTTGGTGGCGGCGGGAGTGGTGGTGGTGGGCGGGGAACCCCGTACATCTGGTGTCAGGATTGCTGTGATTATGTTACCGGTATAACAGTAAATGGAATCATGGGGTGTGTTTCTCACACCCCTGGGGAAGCCCACTTCCTCACCTTCAGCCACATATTCTGGTACAGCTGACTCCCCCACATCCTGGCTCTAGAAACGGGCACAGACACAGCAACGCGACTAAGTAAGGGGAGCTCCTGAGGGCTGTGAGGCTCCACAGCCACTTCCCCACCTGCGCAGAGAGAGGAGTGCTCCTGAGTCACGTGATAGGAGGTCTCAGCCCAAAGGACCAGGGAGTCGAGGGAGAGGGACCAGATGAGGGTCTTGGGGCTCAGATTGGCACACAGAATGAGGCTGTTGCAAAGACACTGTGCAGATTTCAATTCAATGAGGGAGCGATCCGCCCAGCGAGGAAGCGCTCCGAGATGTAAAAACAGACCTTTCGCAGTGATGGTTTCCTTTATTCGAGTCAAAAACCACGCGGCATCTCACTCAGGCAGTCTTGCTGTTTCGCAAGCTGATTATCACGGGAGTGGAGGAAGAAACATAATTCAGACGACAATCTGATTTGGGGAAATAAAGCGTGCCCAGCCCTCTTCGAGTTAGGAGAGCGCTGATGCAGAGACCAAGCTCTTCCAGGATGGACGTTATGAAAGCACCCGTGTCCTGCAGGGTTAGGTTCAAGGTATTTCTGCACACTGACCTCTTCTCCAAAGGTCAAGGAGTCAGTGGGTAGGAAAATCAACAAGTCTTCCAAGCGTTTCAAGGAGGAAATTAGCACGAAGTCAGATCCAGAGATGGAGCAGTTGGTTGCCTGGGTTACTCCCCTCGGACTTTTGTTTTCTTTTCTTCTTTTTTTTAATCAAGGTCTAACCTACACCCAGAAACCAGCACAGATCTCAAGTATGCAGCTCGGTGACACTTTGCACACTCTCTCAAGCACACGTATAATCACCACCCAGATCAAGATACAGAGCATCTCCAGCACCCAGAAGACATCCTCATTCCCTCCAAGGGTCTCTTATGTTCTGCTTTCCGTCACCATAAATTTTGTCCTTTTTTTTTTTTTTTCTGCCATGCCCATGGCATGAGGAAGTTCCCAGGCCAGGGATCGAATTCATGCCACAGCAGTAACCGTCAGATCATGAACTGCTCGGCCACCAGGGAACTCTCTGTCCTATTTTTTTTTTTTTAACTTTCTATGGATGAAATAAAATTCATATGTAAACATTTTTTATTATAGTTGATTTACAATGTTCTGTCAATCTCTGCTGTATGGCAAAGTGGCCCAGTTATATATATATATATATATATATATATATATATATATATATATATATGCACATTTTTTTTCTCCCATGATCCTCCATCATGTTCCACCACAAGAAGCTAGATATATTTTACAGTAAGACAAGAAAAATTTAAACATAAAATTTTTCTTTGCCCTTTGGGGCCCCCTCCCTTTCGTGTGTATTGTGAAGCTGCCTTCACCAGCCCTCCTTAGGAGATAACATTCCTTCTTAATCTCATCAAGGGTCACAACTCTTTAGGAGATTTAAGATTCCTTCTTAATCTTGCAAGGGGCCACCAGGACCCACAACTGGCTTTGTACTCATAGATCTGGATTGTATAAACTGTCAACAATACGTCATTTAATGTGCAACCCTCTATCTCAAAAACTTGTATAACCATGCTTTGGTCTGTAATGAGTGGAAGGTTCTCAGAGCTTTCTGAGTGAATGGTCCTGGGTTATCATCCTCCTTTTGGTTGGAGCAAATTTTTCTATTTCTTTCTTAGAACGACTGATTCATTTTTGTCGACGATATAAGTAGAATGACACTGTATGTGTCTTTTCATTCAGATTCCTTTGCTCAGCAGTGAGACTGTGAGATTCCTCTGTGTCATTGTGAGGGTTTGGGGCTGTTTTTCATGGTGGCAGAGTGTTCTAGTCTGGGAACCCTTTACCATTGTTTATCCAGTCCTTTGCCTGGAATTATTCCAATTGGAGTTGTCATGAGAAAGACTCAGGACCCATCAATCCTATGACCAATGTCCGTTGGTGCAGAGAAGCCCTCATTTCTCATAGGCACATAATTAGGAGTGGAATTGCTGGGCCATGGAGCATATGTGTACTTGGCTTTAGCATAAGGTGCCTAGGCGTTCTGGGCAGGAGTCAAACCAATTTGCACCCCAGCAACAGAAGATGCGGGTTCCTTCCATGGCTCCATGTTCTCACCAGTACTTGGTGGGGTCTGTTTTTCTCACCGTGGTCATTCTGCAGGGTTACTTGGCACATGGGCCTCAGAGATTGGAGCCGGCCTCACCAGGCTCACAGGGGGCAGCCTTTTCCTTCACACTTGGGTGGAGTGGGTGTGTGAGATGGAGATTGTACGGTCGCTAGGCCTGGACTGCAAGAAGCAATCGGAATGCATATGGAAGAAGACCTATCTGCTAGCTTTTACCTTTTTAAAAAAGTTTTATTGGAGTGTAGTTAATTTTTTTTTTTTTTTTTTTGTCTTTTTGTGTTTTCTTGAGCCGCTCCCATGGCATATGGAGGTTCCCAGGCTAGGGGTCTAATTGGAGCTGTAGCCGCTGGCCTACGTCAGAGCCACAGCAATGCGGGATCCAAGCCGAGTCTGCGACCTACACCACAGCTCATGGCAACACTGGATCCTTAACCCACTGAGCAAGGCTGGAGATCAAACCTGCAATCTCATGGTTCCTAGTCGGATTTGTTAACCACTGCGCCATGATGGGAACACCCAGAGTTCAGTTAATTTACAAGGCTGTGATAATGTCTGCTGTACAACCAAGTGACCCAGTGGTACATATCCACATATCCATTCTCCCTGACTATTTTCCTGCATATATTATCACAGAATACTGACTGGCTTGAGGTCTCTGTGCTATACAGCAGGTCCCATATACCTCAGTGTGCATATGCCAGTCCCAAACCCTAGTCCATCCCTTCCACACCCCTACCTGTCCCCTTTGGTAATCACAAGTTTTTCAAAGTCTGTAAGTCTGCAAACAAGTTCATTTACATCCTTTTTTTTTTTTTAAGATTCCACATACCAGTGTTGTCACATGATGTTTGTCTTTCACTGTCTAACTTTACTTATCATGACATGTTCTAGGTCCATCCATATTCCTGCCAATGACATTACTTCATCCTTTTTTATGGCTGAGTAATATTCCATTGTATATATGTACCACATCTTCTTTATCCGTTACCTTGTTGATGGACACTTAGGGTGCTTCCATGTCTTGGCTGTTATAAATAGGGCTGTAATGAATATTGGGGTGCATGTATCTTTTCAAATTATGGTTTTCTCTGGATAGAGAGTGGGATTGCTGGATCTCATAGTAGTTCTATTTTAATTTTTTAGGAACCTCCATACTGTTTTCCATAGTGGTTGTGCAAATTTACATTCCCATCAACAGTGTAAGAAGGTTCCCTTTTCTCTACATTTTCTCCAGCATGGATTATTTGTAGACTTTTTGATGATAGCCATTCTGGCTGATATAAGGTGGTACCTCCTTATAGTTTTGATTTGCCTTTCTCTGATTATTAGTGATGTCCAGCATCTATTTATGAGTTTTTTGGCCATCTGCGTGTCTTTTTTACATTTTTATTTATTCATTCAACAAGTATTGATTGAGTACCTACCAGTACTGGGAACACAGCTATAAACAAATCTGATAAAAATCCCTCACATCCTGGAGTTCGCACTGTAGTGAAGAGAGACAGACAAATACAATTTTTTAAAGTATCTTATACTCTATCTCTAGTGTCTTTTCCACACAGCTCTGTCTAGCTCTTGGCAATGCTGGATCCTTAACTCACTGAGCAAGGCCAGGAATCGAACCTGCATCCTCAAGGACATTAGTTAGATTCTTAACCTGCTGAGCCACCACAGGAACTCCAGTAATTCACATTTTTAAATGCTATCATCCCATATGGGAAAAAAAGAATGGATATATTTATCTATATATGATTGATTCACTTTACTGTATGCCTGAAACTAACATAACATTGTAAGTCAACAAAACTACAATAAAATTTTAAAAAACCAACAACGCTAGAATCCCCTCGGGCATAAGATGCCACTTCCCCTGAACCATACCCTTGGGGCATCAAAAGCCCATGGAGTGGTCAGCACCGGATACAGTCTGTCTTTTTCTTTTCTTTTTTTTGGGGGGGGAGGTTCTTTTTGCCATTTCTAGGGCTGCTCCCATGGCATATGGAGGTTCCCAGGCTAGGGGTCCAATCGGAGCTGTAGCCGCCAGCCTATTCCACAGCCACAGCCACGCGGGATCCGAGCCGAGTCTGCAACCTACACCACGCTCATGGCAATGCCGGATCCTTAACCCACTGAGCAAGGCCGGGGATCGGACCCACAACCTCATGGTTCCTAGTGGGATTCGTTAACCACTGCTCCACGACGGGAACTCTGTCACCGGCTTTCATCCATCTCCATTTGCTACTGATTAAAATTGGCTATTGGTATTCCATTATATTGTCCATATCCAGTTTAACTATTTGCCACTTTTTCAATTTGGAATTGTTTCCCTTTTTTCCTGTTATCACAAACAGCCGTGCTCTGAATATTTTTATTGTTTTTCCATTTGAATTATTTTATTGTAATATTTTCCCTGAAGTGAAATTTGTTGCCTGGAAAGTATATACAATGTTATGGTTTCTTTGGCTCTTTTTCTTCAAATCATTCCCCCCAAAGACTTTATCACTGCGTATTGCCTCCACTGGGGAATTTGCATGTGTGCACGTGTATACATTGTTTTCCCACAGGACTGCCAGCTCTGAGTTTGATCATTTGTTCTTATTTATACTAATGAATTAGTATGTAACAGATAGCCCCTAGATATTATCTTCACATTTGCTTAACTGAAAATAAGAAAGCGTAATGTCCTCCCCTTAAAGTCCACAAAAATTAAATAACCACCAGCTGGAGAAAAACACATTTCAACACCCTCCTCATGCCAGCATTTTGGGGGTACCTGTAGCTGCCTCAAGGCTGCAGTGCAGCTGGCCAGGCCCAAGCTTTGCCTCCTGACCTGCAGTTAACATAATGGTCCGTGAAGCCACCTCCAGCTAATAAAGCCATTTATCTCCTCCCAACAAACTGAAAACACATCAGACAGTCCCCTCCCCCTGTGTGGTTTAGATGAATCCTGGCATTTCTTAATTGCCATATGTTGATCGTTTAGGAATGAGAGGCATTCTGGCTTATATGCGAAAAGGTTGCAGGAGACACGGCTGCTGTTCTGTTCAGGGCTTATTAAAACCTCAGAAAGTCCCCAACCTCCTCCCAAGAGGAACTCATAAAACAGCATCCTTGTGGAGCCACATCCTGGCCTGGCTGGAGACCCAGAGAAGGCAGGTGGGCCCAGCGCAGAGAGAAGAGGAGAAAGGATACACCTGCTTGCCCACTAGATGGCACCTCTCAATAACTAATGGGAGAGGACCCTTCCTCCACACCCAGAGCACCAGTCCTGCCAGCCTCCCGCATGGCAACACACCCTGGTCCTGTTTACTTCCAAGCCAGACATCTCATAAAACAAAAAAATAAAAAAGTTCATTCTAGCTAAAAATACACCATCTGCCTGTGAACAGTCTTGCTCGGCACTGTCACGTCAACACCCGCAGCAGGTTAGTAACCGGCCCAGAGCAGATGGTTTCTTTTTATAATTCCTGGGTCCCCCCACCAAGGCTTCTTCTTCAGCTGCCTCCTTACTCCGCTGGCACTCCCTTTCTGTTGCCTGGCCACCGGCTGCCACCGCCCGGCCAGCCACTGCCCCATCCAGCCCTCTGCTCAGGCCAGGGGCCCCTCACCTTCCGCTAGGCCTGGATCATGGGGTCTGGGACTTTTAACCTCCCCCCCAACCCCCTCTGGGGCAGGCAGCCACCAGGAGGTCACACCAGCCTTGTCAACCCCACTTGTAATCCAAAGAAAATCAAATCAAACCAATTACCCATCAAATTAAGAAAGATTTAAGACACTACCATTCTACATTTGGGGGAGGATGTGATGAAATGTATACCCCCGAAACCTGTTATTGGGAGAGCAAATTATTGATGCTGCCTCTCTGGAAAGAATTTTGACCAAGTATAACAAAAGCCTTAAAAAATAGTACATACTTTTGGAGTTCCTGTCCTGGCTCAGCAGAAAATGAATCTGACTAGGATCCATGAGGATGTAGGTTTGATCCCTGACCTCGTTCAGTGGGTTAAGGATTCGGCACTGCAGTGAGCTGTGGTGTAGGTTGCAGAGGCGGCTCGGATCTGCCATGGCTGTGGCTGTGGTGTAGGCCAGTGGCTACAGCTTTGATTAAACCCCCTGGCCTGGGAACCTCCATATGCCATGGGTGTGGCCCTAAAAAGAAAAAATATATATATATTAATGTAATATAATATACATATATGACATTATACATGTATATGACATACTTTTTTTTTTTTTTTTTTGGTCTTTTTGCCATTTCTTGGGCCGCTCCTGCAGCATATGGAGGTTCCCAGGCTAGGGGTCGAATCACAGCTATAGCCGCTGGCCTACTCCAGAGCCACAGCAGCGCACGATCCGAGCCATGTCTGCGACCTACACCACAGCTCACAGCAACGCCGGATCGTTAACCCACTGAGCAAGGACAGGGATCGAACCTACAACCTCATGGTTCCTAGTCAGATTCGTTAACCACTGAGCCACCACAGGAACTCCTGTATATGACATACTTTTGAATCCAGCAGTTTTACTTTGAGGAATCTATTCCAAGGACTCTCTATCAGAATGCAAAGTAAAAGCAGCATATTGACACAAAAATGTTCACTGCAGCCTTAGAATAGTAAACCTAGAAAGGAAACTACAGCAGGAATGTGGTTTAGGGCAATGGTGTATCATAAAGTCATTACACGGGTTTACAAGGAATTTCATATTGCAGGTGTTCTTTAATGTTAACTGGTAAAAGTATTCAAAAAGGTCTAAATAGTTAGGATACAAAGATGTTTGAAATACACATCACAGCACTAAAAGGTTTGCACAAAATATGCCAAATGTGTTGACAGTGGTTTACTGGGTGGTGATATTTTTAGCTGTTTTAATTTTATTCTCCTTTTCTGGATTTTTCTATGTGTTCAGCCATAAGCCCTGACAAGTAAAAGGAAAGGCATAGTTTTCATAGACTACCTAAAAAGAGTTAAATAAATGGTCCAGTGGCTATGTCTGGGCACGAGCTCAAGCAGGGCTAGAGCCCTGGAGGGTGGCTTCCTTTTCCATTTGTATCTTCTGGTGTTTTCTAAGATTTGTATCAGCCTGGTATTACCTATTCAAAAGTAAATCAATGAAAAAATGTTCAAAGAAGATGCAGAAATAGAAATACTAAAGCCATAGTTGCTGGGAGGGGAGCCTGAGGGGAAAGCGAGGAAAGTGTTTTCAGCTCCTGGGGGATGCCCTCTGGGGCCCCAAGCCCTTCATCACCCAGGTCCCAGCTAACATCATTCAGCAGCGTCTGCTCCTCCCGACCCCAAATTGGCCAGAAGTCAGGCCACTTCCTCCCTAGAGCGGCTTTCCCACAGGTTAAGGCAGGTAGGCTCAGGGACTCCAGGGGACCCTGGTACAGGACTCTGACCTGGGACCACCTGCACCCCCTGAGCCTGGCAGAGCAGAGCTCAACACATGAGTAATAAGTGAGTGGGGCTTCTCCCAACTCCCCAGGCACCTTCTATGAATGAGGAGAATCGTCTAAATAGCCCCCCTCCCCTGCCCCCATCAACCCAAGCAGTGCAAGTGACCAAAGTGGCTTCATCAACCTGAGGAAGGTGGCCTGGGCCAGGGCACCTGATGTGTGCTAGACAGAGGCCAGATAAAGAGCAACTTTTCTAAGATTAAAGCTTGATCCTGGGAGTTCCTGTGGTGGCTCAGCAGGTTAAGAACCCAACCAGGATCCCGGAGGATGCAGGTTCAATCCCTGGCCTCGCTCAGTGGCTTAAGGATCTGGTGTGGCTGCAAGCTGCAGCATAGATCACAGATATGGTTCACATCTAATGTTGCGTGACTATGGTGTAGGCCTCCAGCTGCAGCTTCGAGTCAACCCCTAGCCTGGGAACTTCCATATGCTGCAGGTGTGGCCCTAATAAAGACAGAGAAAAAAAAAAAAAAAACTTGATCCTTCCTTCATCACCATGGGTGAAATTTTCTGTCCACACATGGAGGTGCAGGACAGAGGGCCTCCCTCTGCACCCCAGGAAGGTCGGTGCTGCCCCCTCCCAGGCCCCTGGCAACCCAGGGGACATCCTGCAGCTGCCAGGAGAGGCACCAGCAGCATGGGGAGCCAGAGCTGCCTGGAAAGTCCAGTCTCAAATCCTGGAATCTGGAGCTTTCTTTCATTCCTCAAAGCCACAAACGTTCCCGTGTGTTCCACATGTATGACTCCAAATGTTAAAGACACTTTACACAAAATAGGTGGGAAAAGGATTGTTCCGAAAACATTTATTGCAGGCTGATGACACTTAGTCAAGTTGTGGTTCTGAAAACAAAGCAAAAACGTCATTAAGGAAATTCAGGGTGGACACATTTCCTAGAGATAGTTTAGGAGCCTACCACTTCAGAAAGAGCAATCCTTTTTACTGAAAATATTTAATTTACAAAGCAGAACTCAAGAAGGACTGTGACTTTTCAGAAAGGAGAGCCAAGTCCTGAGAGGGTAAGAGCCTGAGCCTAGAGCTACTGGGGAAGGGGCTGGTGCCACCAACATTTGTGGCTTCACTCAGCAGGCCGACTGCCCCCTCCTGAGGCCACTCAGAAGTCACTGGCCACCCAGAAGGGGCATTCAGAGGTAAACATGATTCCAGCATGGGCCAGCTCTGAGGTCCTGAGACCCTGGACCCCAAGAAGGTGCTGGTCCTGCAACGGGAGCGTGGAGAGGCGTCATTTTCACAAGATGAGAAGGCCGAACGTGAGGTTGTTCCCCCAGCTTCCGTGTGAGCGAGGTGGGGGGATTCAGAAAACGGCCTCCACGTGGCAGCAGGCACAGCTTTGCGGTGCACCCGCTTCTCGGTGGAAGGTGCACGCGGCCACAAACACAGCGTCCCCTTAAATAATTTCTGGAACATGACACAGCATAGCAGCCGCCTCTCCAGCGAGAGATTTCGATCCAGTTTAGGGCGATATACGGAGAGGGTGGGCTGCCCCCCAAGTCCCGGGTCACCTTCCACAAGGTGGAGGAGTCACCGAAATGGACCCCCCGCTGCCCCGAGCGGAGACCTAGTCGTTGTACTGCACTTCTGCCCGGAGCTCCTTGGTGATGTAGTTGGCCAGCATTGCCAGGAGCTGCTGCTGCAGGGCCTCGCTGCCCATGACCAGCATGGTCAGCTGCACGGCGTCCGTCCACTCCAGGTGCCTGACGATGGCAGTGGCTTCATTAAAGAGCTTCTGCTGCTCGGCGGGGGGCAGCTCCATAATGATCTGAGGAACGGGCTTAAACTGTCCACTCGTCATCCACGCACCTAACAGACCCCCGACGGCCCCCCCTAGAAAACAGGAAGGACCCAATTAGTCGGCCTCATTCATGAATGATGGCCACAGGGTCTCACTGGGCACACGTCCGCCATCATGACGAGTGCGTGCATTCAGGAGCGGGTCAGAGGGGCTTAGCTTCATGCCTGCTCCGCCAGGAGGGCCGAGAGTGAAGGTTGACAGGGTCTGTGGTCCATCTGCCTCGGATAATTGACACCCAAACATGCCACCCCCTCCCCCTCCCCCCTGGCAATCTCTGCACTCAGTGCAACACCACCTCAGTGCTGGGCTGCCTGGAATGCGCTTCCTGGGCTGCAGGTTTCCATGCTTCCCAGAAAAACTCTCTCCTCTCCAAGGAGAGGGCTAAGAAGCAAATCCATGTTCAAGAAGAACCATCTCAGGGGTGAGGCTGACAGTCCTCCACAGAATGGCAGATAGGATGGGCCATTTGCCCTGAACTTTGAAATGTCCAGGGCAACCACGTGCTGAAAGGACCCTGGGGACAGATGAGGAGGGTTTTTTCCCCCTCTTGAAGCCACGTTTTTCATACACCCCCCCCCAAAGTTGTTTGAGGACAAATAACGAATTGAGTGTATTCAACTATTTCTCTCTCTGCTATCCCAAAGGGCACATTTTTAAATGTAAGTGAATCCACGTATTTATATATTTATGTATGTATTTATCTTTTTAGGGCCACACCTATGGCATATAGAGATTCCCAGGCTAGGGGGTGAATCGGAGCTGTTGCTGCTGGCCTACACCACAGTCACAGCAATGGCAGATCCGAGCCGCCTCTGCGACCTACACCACAGCTCACGGCAAGGCCGGTTCCTTAACCCACCAAGCGAGGCCAGGGATCAAACCCGCATCCTCATGGTTATTAGATTCGTTTCTGTTGAGCCATGATGGGAACTCCTGTAAGTTTATTATTATCAGAGTTCAGGCTCTTGCAGCTTGAGGACCTTGTATCCATGGAAAGTTCCATCTAACCAGGTCATGGGCAAATCTGCTAAGGAGCAGGGCCCTCAAATGCAAGTGTCTACAGGGGCCAGGCAGGTAATGGAAAGGAGTGAAGTGGGACAGTGGTGACCTGGAGAGTTGGGTCTCTGTCTAAAGAAGAAGTGGTGTCCCAGGCCAGCCACGTGGAGTACCAGGCTTGTATCTTAAAAAGTCCAGGATTTTAAAGTTTCAGTGATCGGCCATTTAAAAGATGCAACCCGGCTGGACTTTGTGACTCTTTTAGAAAGAACAGAGCATGGAAAGGAGAAAGGGCCACTTTGCAGTGGGGGACACCTGGCGGACATGACCTTAGCCAGGTGATCAAGGTGAGCAGCTCAGGGGCGGTCCTGTGGATGTCAAGTGTCCCTGAAGGGCACGTGACCTCTGCCGTGTTCTTTCCAGAGATCCATAACCTCAGTCTAATCATGAGGACATCAGGCAAACCCAAACTGAACGGCATTCCTCAAAATACCGGACTAATCGGTCCTCCGCAAAACAATCAAAGCTGGAAAGAACCAGCCCTAGGAGACTAAGAAAACACGAGGCTGAACTGCAAGGTGGTGTCTGGACTGGATCTGGGACAGAAAAAGATGGTGGATACGGAAACGGGTAAAATCCAAACAGAGTCTGCAGAGCAGTCAGCAGTAACATCAGTGTCGGTTTCGTAGTTCTGTGGACTTGATCATTAATATAAGATGTTAACATTAGGGGAACTCGAGGGGAGGGATATATATAGGAATTCTCAGCACTATCTTTGCAACCTCTCTGGAAATCTAATATTATTCCAAAATAGGAGCTCTCGTGGTGGCACAGTGGTTAATGAATCCGACGAGGAACCATGAGGTTGCGGGTTCGATCCCTGGCCTTGCTCAGTGGGTGAAGGATCTGGTGTTGCCGTGAGCTGTGGTGTAGGTTGCAGACACAGCTCGGATCCCACATGGCTGTGGCTCTGGCGTAGGCCAGCGGCTACAGCTCTGATTGGACCCCTAGCCTGGGAACCTCCATATGCCATGGGAGCGGCCCTAGAAAAGGCAAAAAAGACAAAAAATAAAATAAAAAAAATATTATTCCAAAATAAAAAGTTAATCTCTGAAGTTCCCCCTGTGGCTCAGCAGCAACAAACCTGACTAGCATTAATGAAGATGCAGGTTCGATCCCTGGCCTCACTTACGGGGTTAAGGACCCAGCGTTGCTGTGGCTGTGGTGTAGGTCACAGACGCTGCTCAGATCTGGCATTGCTGTGGCTGAGGTGTAGGCCAGCAGCTACAGCTCTGATTCGACCCTAAGCCTGGGAACCGCCACAGGCTGCGGGCATTGCCCCAAAAAAGGAAAAAGCAAAAGTTAATCTCAAAGAATGCAGCCTGGGCCAGAGAGAACCCATTAGCAGGCTAGCCTCAGCCAACAGGAAGTAAATCTTGGACCACCTCAGGAGGCCAAGTGTCGCGGCACCACCTCTGACACGGAGACCAGCCAGCCTTGCCTCCTCCTGGAGGCTGAACGCTGTCCCTGGACAGACTTCCCTGCTCTGAAAGAACAGGGCATTCCAGGGAGGGAGGGCCAGTCATTTACAAGTTTTACTGAACTTTTCCCCATGACACCAGTGAAACGCTTAGAGCTGACAAGAGTTGCACTCATCTGCAAGAAACCTTTATGAGAACATCAATATTTGATTTAGTGCAGCACTTAATGCAAAAAGTTGCCAGGAAATATCGACCAGCAAATTACTAACTCTTTGGAGGAGAGAAAAATTCCTTTGTTTTCTGGGTAAAATGATGCTCCCGCCTGTGACCAGGGACTGCGAAGAGCGAATCCCCCAGGCTCTCTTTGCAGACATCCTGGTCTCGACCGGCTTTCACTCAATCCAAATGAGATATGTGCTTCCCAAAACGGCATCTGGGCACAGCTCTAGGATAAACGATCCTAGCAAGCCCTTCCTGAGCACATTAGATGGGGTGGGACCGAGATACAGGATGTCACTGAGGAAGAAGGCCATGGCCTTGGCTCCGCCCTCATGGGCTACTTCCTAGAAGGCAAGGAGCTGAAGTGAGGACTCACTCATTCATAGGGTTTGGAAATGGAAATGTATAGGGGGAAGGTCTGGGGCCGGCCTCATGCTGACTTTTCTCCCCAGGGTGGCCTCAGTTTACTAAAATGTCCTCGAAGGTCAACCCTGCTGACCAAGGAAGAACAGGGCAGGAAGCCTGGCCCGTGAGCTGGGACATGGCAGCCAGTCTCAGCAGAAAAGCAATCCTCTCTCCGGCCTGCGTTCATTTGAAGACTGCATGCCGTGTAGAAAGGATTTCCACCAGCCTGTGAGCTTTCCCAGGCCCTGCATCCCCAGCACAGGCTGCCCGGCAGAGAGGAGGCATTTCAGGACGATGTGGTGAGCCCAACGTGGCAGACGAGGCCTTGAGTTGATGCCCCTGTGGTACAGGGTTCCTCGGAGGCACCTCGAGGGGAGCCTTATCCAGCCCCTCCCCACGTCAGGCCAGCTCACTGATGCCACGCCTAGCCCCCAGTTCTGGCCACACGGGAATTCTTCCTGTTCCTAAACCAAAGGAAGCAGCTTTAGTCTCACTCCAGAGAACAGTGGGAAGATCAGCCAAACTTGCACTGTCGCCAAAAACTGGTTCCCCAATAGAAGCAGGTGGTGAAAGAAGGGGGCAGGGACAACCACGCAAGGGGTTGTTGCTTTTCCTGCACTGGACTCTTTGCTGTCAGGATTGCGGAAGCACGCTGTGCATGAGCTGATGTGAAACGACTTGACTGTATCATCCGACAAGCCCTAGCTTCCCCTCTGCTTCCTCTCTGTGGTCATGGTCATGACTAACAGTGATGGAAGAAGGGCGACTGTCCCAGGGACCCAGGATGCCCAGAAACCTTCAGACTCTAGCACATACCACCAGGGGGCAAAGGTGTCCTCAGAAGTGTCCTCCAGATGGAGTTCCCGTCGTGGCGCAGTGGTTAACGAATCTGACTAGGAACCATGAGGTTGTGGGTTCGATCCCTGGCTTTGGTCAGTGGGTTAAGGATCCCACGTTGCCGTGAGCTGTGGTGTAGGTTGCAGACGTGGCTTGGATCCTGCTTTGCTGTGGCTCTGGTGTAGGCTGGCGGCTACAGCTCCGCTTAGACCCCTAGCCTGGGAATCTCCATATGCCGTGGGAGCGGCCCTAGAAAAAGGCAAAAAGCCAAAAAGCCAAAAAAAAAAAAAAAAAAAAAAAGAATTGTCCTCCAGGTCTGTGTGACACTGATGCCATTTTCAAGAGAGCCCTGCACTTCTGAGACATTCACTCGTGTTTTTAATAGGATTAAAACCCAGAGATCATTTTGCCTAAGCAACCTCGACTCCACAAATTTCTCACAGAGGTGACAGAGGCTGGTATGAGGTCTCTGGGGGTCCATAAGCCTTTTTTCAACAACTCACTAACCCTGCCAGGCACCTGTACTTACCAACAGCTAGTCCTGGGGGACCGCCCATCAAACCACCAACGAAGGCCACGGCCCCGGTGACCAGGGCACCCCTCCCGGAGTGCTTGACGGCCGCCTGCATTTTCCTCTGCTCGGAGATGGAGCACAGCAGCTTCATGATGTCGTCCACGGCGACAGGCATCGTGGCCAGCCTTGAAAAGCGTTCCAAAGGAGAGTTAAGGAGGGACGGGTAATCCCACCCAAATGTGACTCTTCCTAACGTTTTAAGGACAGGCCCCCAGTTTTAGTGGAGAAGAGTACCTCTGACGTTTGCCCGATGGACCGCACCCCCGGTCATGTGACAAGTTCTCTGTCCCACAGCAAGCAGGGCAGCATTCAGTTACTAAGCAGACAGAAGCAGCAGAGTGGATGAAAGGGCTTCTCGGCTCTCTGATTCACTTCTGATTTATGCCGATTAAGGAGCCACCCTGGCCACGTGCTCTACCAGTTCAGCACGAGTGAGGCAAGTCTGCGAGCTCTTGCAACAGGGCCTGTCCACTGGCTCAGGCCATCCCCCAGCACGAACCTTGGCCTCCTGCACAAGTCCCCGCCTCCTGGGTGACAGGGCATCTCCGCTCACGCCAAGCCAAGCCAGAGGAGGGGGAAGCTCGGGGCCCTGCACACACAGGACCTTGCATCCACTGGATGACCCTGAGCGGAGGGTCAGACTCCTCACTTGTAAGATGGAGATAAACCATCTACAGGCTGGATTCTTGTAAGGTGCAAGGAGAATGGATACAAAGTGCTTGGTGGGAGTCTGGAACACTGTAGACTCAGACACGAGGGCTCTAAAAGAAACTTCTGTTCCAGGAGTTCCCTGGTGGCACAGTGGGTTAAGGATCCAGCGTTGTCATCGTGGCAGTTTGGATCCCTGCTGTGGCGTGGGTTCGATCCCTGGCATAGGAACATCCACATGCTGCAGGCACAGCCAAAAATAAAAAATAAAAATAAAAACCAAAAAACCTTTCTGTGCCTAATACACGCTACTGGCTTCTAAAAACAACGCCCCCTGGGGTCAATCCAAGTCTACTCAGGGGGCACCAAAGGCAGGGACAGGATGACGTGGTAAGATAAAACAAGCAGAGACTAAAAGAAATCAAAGAATTCCAGGGGGTTGTATATGGAAGGATAGATGACGGAGGAGTAGATGATCTTTGGAACAATGACCTTTTCTCTGGGGTCAGGGAACTCTTTGCCACGGTGGCAGGAAAAGGGCAGACAGGGGCGAGGATGAGGGCAGGGCGTGTTCCGGGTCAGGGTTGGTGGGAATGGAGAACCCAGCCTGGCAAGATAGGAAGGAAAAGCAGAGGCAAGGAGCAGGTACTTCTCCTTCCAGCGGCAGCGGGACCCAAGGCTCCAGTAGGTACTTTCCTCTCTCACCACCGAGCCCCTTTTCACTCAAGGCTGAGACACAGACATTCACTAAAGGAACTTGACCGTGGATGCTGGGAGCAGACTCTATTGCTCAATACCTTTTGGATATACAAACTTTTTTTTTTTTAACCCAAAGATAATCCAAAAATTAGTCTCTCTCTCTGTATTTTTTTTTTCTTTTTGTCTTTTTGCCTATTTCTAGGGCTGCTCCCTCGGCACATGGAGGTTCCCAGGCTAGGGGTCTAATTGGAGCTGTAGCCGCCAGCCTACGACACAGCCACAGCAACATCAGATCAGAGCTGCTCAGGAATCTGAGCCCCTGTCTGTGATCTACACCACAGCTCAAGGCAATGCCAGATCCTTCACCCACTGAGCAAGGGCAGGGATTGAACCCGCAACCTCATGGTTCCTAGTCGGATTCGTTAACCACTGATCCATGACGGGAACTCCCACCTCTAATGTAAAATGATCCGCCCAATCCTGAGGGAGAGGTCTGAGCCCTTAGAGCAAATCTGTGGATCTCTGCTATTCCCAAAGCCAGGATGTCTTTGTAATCCCAGGGGCCTGTGCTCCAGCCACTGTAAATTTCCCCTCTTTTCTTTTTGATATTCTTTTTTTTTCTTTGTTTCTTTTTATTTTATATTTTTAGGGCTACACCCGTGGCTTATGGAGATTCCCAGTCCAAGGGTCAAATCGGAGCAGCAGCTGCCAGCCTACCCCACAGCCACAGTAACTGAGCCACATCTGCAACCTACACCACAGCTGGATCCTTAACCCACTGATCCGGCAATGCCAGATCCTTAACCCACTGAGCAAGGCCAGGGATTGAATCTGCATCCTCATGGATGCTAGTCAGATTCGTTTCCACTGAGTCACGACGGGAACTCCCTTTTCCTTTTCATATTCTTGACATCCGTGATTCTCTACTGCTGCGTAAGAGTCACTGCAGATGTGGTTAGATACAGCCGTTATGGGCAGAGAGCGATTCTGTATTTGCAACAAGCCCCCAGGTGGTCAACAAGACTCTAAGAGAGCCTGACCCATGGCATCTGACACCTGTCCCTCAGTCCTCAAGTTCAGAAATGCAAAGACACACCCTCCAAATGTCTGTTCACCAAGTGGGGTGTGAGAAGCAGTGGAGGGGCACCGCTGCAGGGTTGCCCAAGGGGCTGAAGGAGAATGCAGGTGGGCTTATCCTTGCTCTGGCTCCCAGGTGTCCTGATCTGCCAAAATGCCTCTTGGCTTCCAGGCCCCGCTGCTCACTAGGAGTGACCACATATAGACAGAGCACACGCCCCCTCCTTCTCCCTTCAAGAGCACTCCCTTCCGCTCTTCCAGAGGGCAAGAATCATCCAGCACAAATGTTGAGATCACATTATGGCAACGAAAGAACTGCCTGTGGCAGAGATTACACAGAAATGGCGGTGTGTGGGGGGAGGTAACCCGATTTACCCAACAGCCATGGTTCTGCAAAGCTAGCAAGCAAAGTGTTCAATTGCAAATACATATTAAGATAACCAAAGGAATTAATTTTGTGGTAAAACCTTTCAAAAAAAATCTAAAAATAAAAGCTAAAATTCTTCCTGTAAAATATTGAATCACCTTTTAGCTTAACTCTGGTTTATATCCGGATTAGCTTTTTTTTTTTGGTCTTTCTAGGGCTGCACCCATGGCATATGGAGGTTCCCAGGCTAGGGGTCACATCAGAGCTACAAGTGCCAGCCTACACCACAGCCACAGCAACGCCAGGTCCGAACCGCCTCTTTGACCTACACCACAACTCATGGCAACACTGGATCCTTAACCCACTGAGTGAGACCAGGGATTGAAACTGCATCCTCGTGGATACTAGTCAGATTCGTTTCTGCCGAGCCATGACGGGAACTCCTATATTCAGCTTTTTAATTTGTCAATTATGCTGAAAAGGGGGGAGACGAAGCTCAGGTCCTGGGAAGGCCCCTCTGGAGGCTGCAGTGAGCCTTCCATTCCCAGGGGTATGAAGACCCACAAGGCTGGCTTCCAGGCCAGTGCACTCTGCCCAGACGCCACTCCTAAAACAGGTTTTCTGCAGAATTATGGACCTGGACCAGTTTCTACACAGCAAGAAAAGTCATATAAAAGAGGCAGGGAATAGATATATACCCACTTCACCCTCACTATTTATTAAAAAAAAAAAAATGAAAAGCAAACAAAAACAAAAAACAGCTTCCAACCTGCACAGAATGCCTTTAAGTCGAAACCCACAGGGGCTGATGAGGCATCATTGTGCAAATGCTACCTGCAACCTCCACTGAGCCCAGCTGGGCCAGCACAAGGTACAAGCTCGGCAGGATGGGAGGGCCAGCAGGTGTCATGCTGTGTGGCAGGGCAGGAGAGGCAGTGGCCCAACTCCAGCTGGGTTCGGTGGTGCCACACCATGGGTAGAGAGGTGGGTGGCATTGTGGCTGCATCCACCCAAGGGAATGGTGGTTTAATTTCCTTGCAAGAATCATTTAGGAATTAGAGCATCAGAGACTCTTGTTGTGGAAGAACGCTTTGCAGTCCCATCTCCTGAGCCCTTGCTAAAAAGCTTAGCCTCCTGACTTCTCCAGGCCCGCCAGGTTGGGAAGGGAAGCTAGCCCTGCTTCTCCTTCTCCCACTGCAGCTGCCTTTGTCTGTAAGCGGCAGTGAAGTGGATGGGGAAGGAGGAGGCAGGAGGAGCACTCTGATGGGGACAGACCTTAACAGGATGGGAGGGTTCCCCTCCCCCCCATCACACCTATTTCAGAATCAGATTTGTTCACGAAACAGGCTCTGGTCACAGGAAGCCCATCTGCCAGCCACAGGGAAGGCAAATGCCAATGTGAAGCCTTGGTTTCTTGCAAGCACCCAGGCTGGTCTGCTGATTACAGCAGGGATCTGGGGGAGAGGGAGCCGAGCCCGTCCCTGGGACTACAGCCTGGCTTGCTGAGATGGACCAGATTGTGAGAGACGAGGGAGAGGAAAGCTGCAGGGCTAACAGAGACCTCCACACACACAGTGCCTTTCAAAAATGAGACAAGTAGAGGGAGTTCCCATCTCGGCTCAGGGGAAACGAATCTGACTAGCATCCATGAGGTTCGATCCCTGGCCTCGCTCAGTGGTCAAGGATCCAGCGTTGCCATGTGCCGTGGTGTAGGTCGCAGACATGGCTCATGTCCCACATAGCTGTGGCTGTGTTGCTGTGGATGTGGTGCAGGCAAGCTGCTACAGCTCCAAGTCGACCCCTCACCAGGGAACTGCCATATGCCACAGGTGTGGCCCTAAAAAGACAAAAAGAAAAGAAGAGCAAAGCCTCTTAAGAATCAGAATGATCCGACTCACCTGGAATCCTCACTACTTTCTACCTCGCTGGTGAAATTTACTAAGCCTCACCGTGCCCACTCACTGGCTCCTACCAACTGGACCTTCCCACCTCTCTACGCCCAGTGCAAAGGTCACAGGCGGATCCCATCAGTAAGCATTGTCAGATTAGCCCACAGACTTTAAAAAATGAATTAGTTGCCAGAATTTTAAAATCAAGACATTTCACATACACCTCCGATTTTCAATTTCTGCTGAAAAGTCAAAAGAGCCAGCCACACTGGGCCCACCTCCTGCAGCAACCCAGGCCAGAGCTGAGCAGGGTGCTAGCAGCGCACACTCACCTCCCTACATGGCCCATGAACAGGTGGCTTCAAAACTTTCAAAAGATTCCTATTTCTTTTCCTTTTTTTTTGGGGGGGGGGGGCTCTTTTTAGGTCCACAAGCAGGGTAAAGGGAGGTTCCCAGGCTAGGGATCCAATCGTGGCTGTAGCTGCAGGCCTGCACCATAGCCACAGCAACACAGGATCTGAGCGGTGTCTGCAGCCTACACCACAACTCACAGCAATGCCAGATCCTTAACCCACTGAGCGAGGCCAGGGATCGAACCTGAGTCCTCATGGATCCTAGTCAGATTCGTTTCCGCTGAGCCATGATGGCAACGCCTCCTACTTCCTTTTTTAAAGGTGAAATAAGCTATCAGTCCCCACAAAACTAACACCCCCCAACCCTGCGCCGCCCCCTGGCCCCCCAATCTGTTACTTCCCTTTCAGATCCTCTCTAAACCAGCGGGGAAGGTCATGGTGGTTCGGCCTGACGTGTATCACACCCACCATACGCGCACCGAGTTCCTGCAGGGAGATCTCACACACACACACAGACGCACACGCGCACACGCGCGCGCGCATTCCTGCAGCAGGTGACACGCACACACGCGTTCCTGCGGCAGGTGACACACACCCTTCCCTGCCTCCGTGTCTTCTTCACATGGAAAATGAAAGCACTAACAGCGTCCGTCTCGGCGCGGAAGAGCCAGGCCCGGGTCTAGCCGGCGCCCCAGCCGCGCCGGGTACCCCCTGGCTCCGGCGGCCCCGCAAGGCCCTTTACCTGCGGAGGCGGCGCTGCGAGGTCACAGGGCGACGGGCGCGGGGACACCAGCCGCCCCGCCCGGCGCGCAGGCCCCGCCCTCCCGCCTTCCGGCTCGGCCGCACCGGGCCTTCCGGGCACCACCCACCCGCCCCGCCGTCACCGTCGCCGCGCTGCCGGCCACGCCTGGCTGGGGCATCTGGAGTCAGGTCCCTGGGTCCGCGCACCCTGCCCTTCACCCGGCCGACACCCGGTTTAGGTGGCGGGGGTGCGGGGGGGGGGTCCCCTGGACCTTGCTCAAGCGCGGGGTCCTCTCGGGAGAGCCTCTCTCGGACCCGGCGACCCTCTCTCTCCCCGCAAGTCGGGGCGCGGGAGAGAGAACGGAGGCCTTGGCAAGGAAAGTTGCTGAATTAATATTCGGCGAATGTGTGGGACAGAGTCAAACATGGGCGGCCCGAGTGCCGGCCTCTGGGTCTTGGGGTTTGAAAGAGCCAAGCGCCGCCTTGGCTTCTAGGATTTCAAGGGAAGAGGAGGTCCTGCTTCGGGGCAAAGCTGCAGCTGAGGACCCCGCCTCTCGGGAGGGTGCAAAGGGCAAGAAGGCGGAGTAACAAAAGGGCCAGGGGACACTTAGAGGGGCTAATGGAGACGCCATTCCTCCATCTCCCTTGCCCCCCAACAAGTGCTGGCTGGCCTCGAACCATCTCAAATCTGAAACACTTCTGGGCAGCTTTCCATGGACTATCTCACGTAATTCTGACAGCCACCCTGCAAGGTAGCGGTGGTTGCCATTGCCATAAATAATACTGACAAGAGCAGGGAGGCACCCAGGTGCAGAGAGGAAGGTCTACCCAAGGCCACCATGGTAGGGAGTGTCAGAATCCAGACTCCAGCCTGGTTCCACCTGGCTCAAAGCCGTTGCTTGTAACCAGCACTGTGCCTTGCTTTCCAGGGTGCTGTGGGCACCAGAGGGTGGGCTTCTTTCATATTACCAGAACAATTTTCTTACTTCTTTTTTTAATGGGAAAGTACTTTGGATATCTTCGTGCCTGAAATACAGATCTATAGATAGATATCTCACTTTACTTATGATTGACATTTAAAAAAAAAAGGGTTGTACTTGGGAGTTCCCATTATGGCTCAGGGGGTTAAGAATGTGACTAGTATCCATGAGGATGTGGGTTCAATCCCTGGCTTCGCTCATTGAGTTAAGGATCCAGCATTGCCACAAGCTGCAGTGTATGTAGGCTGCAGACAGGGCTGGGATCTTGTGTTGCTGTAGCTGTGGTGTAGGCTGGCAGCTGCAGCTCCACTTCGACCCCTAGCCTGGGAACTTCCATACGCTCTAGGTGCTGCTCTAAAAAGAAAAAAGAAAAAATTCTGTACCAATTTAATGTATACAACTTGATGAGTTTAGGGATGAGTTTATACCCTTGAAACCATCATCACCATCAAGGCCATAGGAATATACATCCCCTCTGGGTGTAGATTCTCTTGACCCCTTTAGTATTATTATCAATTGTGTGTGGCGATGGGTGGGTGGAAAGAATATTTAACATAAAACCTACCCTCTTAGCAAACTTGAGTGTACAGAAGGGTATTGTTAGCTATAGATACTATATTGTATAGGAGACCTCTGGAATTTGTCTTCTTAGCTGAAACTTTGTACTCTTTATCATGACTTTGTTACTTCGGTTTCCCTTCTGCCACATTGTGAGAAAGGGCCTAAAGCCTTAACCAGAGTTTCCCTTGCCACAGTGAAATAACCCTGTCTGATCCAGAACAGGAGCTTTTGTTTGGTCTGGGTGATTTTCAAGAGTGAAAATTAACTGAGGTTAAGAATAGCTCACTTCCCTGGGGGTGTCTCCAGCCTTAGGCCTGGGTGAGAGTCTCTTGTTTCTCTGCAGGCAGCTCCCTCTGGTGGCACATTAAGGAATGAGACCTGCTGGCTCCTTCCCCAGAGACGGGGAGGAGGGGACCGAGAGGAAGAGAAGATGCTGGAAGGCAAAGACATTTCAAGGTTGGGCCCCTCTAGAGAAGGTTAGCTGTGAGAAGTCATGCAAACGTTCAACTCATAAGCAACTTGGGACTTTCAGTCTCATGTGAATAAAGGCATAAAATACACACACTAAGAGTTCCCGTCATGGCTCAGTGGTTAACAAATCTGACTAGGAACCATGAGGTTGCAGGTTTGATCCCTGGCCTTGCTCAGTGGCTTAAGGATCTGGCGTTGCTGTGGCTGTGGCACAGGTCAGTGGCTATAGCTCCGATTCATCCCCTAGCCTGGGAACCTCCGTATGCCGCGGGAGCGGCCCAAGAAATGGCAAAAAGACCAAAAAAAAAAAAAACCCCACACACTAAAGCCCATACATGTAACACAGGCTACTGCCCTCTCATAATTCCTGCAAAGTGGGTCTTGTGAATGAGGTACACAGCGGGGTCTCCATCCTGATGCGATGACTGTGCACTGGCCCAGCATCCAGCTTTCATAATGCTTACAGTCAAGGTCTGGCTGGATGACCTTGGGAAAGTCAACTGCTCTGTGCCTGTGTCCTCTTTTGCGAAATGACGGTAATAATAGCGCCTGTCTCATAGGATTGTTCTGAAGATTAAAGGAGATAATGTGTAGGAATCTAGATTATTCTTTACATCATAGGTTATGACAATAAACAGCATCTCCAAAGTCCCAAATGTGAGCTTTGTATGCTCAGAGCAGCAGGAAATCCATTGCCACCCCAGCCGTCTTAAGGCACACTTTTCTGGATGGGCCCAACCAACTCCCAGGTTGTGTTCAAAGAGCCAGCCAGAGCCAGAACTTGGGTGGTGTCCCCTGAGACCAGCGCTCTCATCCCCCCCTTTTCTAGAAGCTGAAGGAGCCAGCTTCCAACTTGCACGGCTCTTTCAGGATGAACCCACCCAGGCCCAGGGCTGAATGATCCCACGAACAGGCCACACACACACATCAACCCCTACAACCTCTTAAAAGGAGCGTAGAGGTAAACCAGATGTCATTTTGAAAACTGCAATATGATAGTCTGTGTTTTTGTGTGTGTGTGTCTTTTTGCCATTTCTTGGGCCGCTCCCATGGCATATGGAGGTTCCCAGGCTAGGGTCGAATCAGAGCTGTAGCCACCGGCCTATACCACAGCCACAGCAATGCAGGATCCAAGCCGCATCTGCGACCTACACCACAGCGCACGGCAATGCTGGATCCTTAACCCACTGAGCAAGGCCAGGGATCGAACCTGCAACCTCATGGTTCCTAGTTGGATTTGTTAACCCCTGCGCCACAACAGGAACTCCTGTGTTCTTTTCATTTTAACCACTACTAAGGAGGTACCATAGTCCATTGGGTGCTTAGGGTTCCCTGGGGATCTTGATCTAGTCTCAAAGACATTCATTTGTCCCATGCCCCTCACAGAGCCAGGGTTTAGGGTCTGGAGAGGTTTCAACCCCACATGCTCCCTAGGGACCTCTGAGTCCTTATCCCCGGAGGCGGAGGAGGCCTCCTGGCCTCTGGTCCTTCCCCCAGGATGCCTGCCATTCCATTCAGTGTGGCGTATTCAGCAGGCTTTTTTGCACACATCAAGTGTATTAGCTTGCTAGGGCTCCGTGACAAAGTACTACCAACTGGATGGTTTAAAAGGGAAATGTGTTGTCTAACAGTTGAGGGACTAGAAATCCAAGGAGCTGGGACATCAGAGCTCCCTCTGAAGCCTGAAGGGGAGAATCCTTCCTCCACGCTTCCAGATTCTAGCATCCTTGGCCTGCAGCTGCATCTCTGCCTTGTTATCACATGATGTTCTCCCCGTGTGTCTGTGTGTCCAAATTTCCCCCTTCATATATGACACTAATCCTATTGGACTAAGGATCACTTAATGACGTCATCTGAACTTGACTACACCTGCAAAGACCCTATTTCCTCATAAGATCACAGTCCATGAGTAGTAGGTTTCAGACTTCACATTTCTTCAGGGGCAACACCATTCAGTCCATAACACCAGGTATTCAGCAAAACCCAGCTGTGAGGATTTATCTGAGCATGCGCATGTTACCTGCAAGCAGGATAAAAACACCAGTTGCATCCCATGCCTTGGGTTGAGGCTGTTGTGTGCACGGGGCTGTTGTGTGCCTTTAGTCTTGGGAGAGCTGAATATCGAAAGGGTTGTTGAGGGATGAGGTGGCTTTGGGACTGGTAATGAGCTCTTCCCAGCCTTCATCATTGTTCTTCTAAATAATTAATTCATCTTCTTCCTTGGTGTTTACATCCTTCAAATATTTGTAGACGGGTATCATGTCCCTTTAGTCATCACTTAGCATCACTCTACATATTTGCCATGGTGTTGAGTGTGTGTTATCCTCATTGTCGTGATTATTATTTTTATTTCCTCCCAGTGCGCTCCCTCCGTCCCTCAGCCCCCATCACCGCTGTGTGCATTTCCTCCAGGTCCCAGCCTTTCAAGTGCCAAGTTCCTCAGCACGGACCATCCGAAGGCAGTAGTGGGGACGAGAGATGGCTTGCAGGCCCCTCTGGCGCCCTGCTCCTCTGTCATTTTTGTCAGTTTCCCCGAAGCCACATCAGATCAATAGACAAGCTAAGGAAAAACAGTGTCCTTACAGTGCAAATACAGCTTCCAGACAAATGTCCCTACCCCTGCTTCCGTGCAGATAATCTCAATTTCCTCCATGACACAATGAGGATAAGAAGTCCCCGTCTCAATGACCCGGGATTACTGTGAGGTCTCAGTGAGGGTGAGAGTGGGAAGACGCTTTGTATTTTTTTATTTTTATTTTATTTTTTTTGTCTTTTTGCCTTTTCCAGGGCTACACCCGTGGCACATGGAGGTTCCCAGGCCAGGGGTCCAATCGGAGCCGCAGCCACCGGCCTACGCCAGAGCCACAGCAACGTGGGATCCAAGCCACATCTGCAACCCATACCACAGCCCATGGCAACGCCGGATCCTCAACCCATTGAGCAAGGCCAGGGATTGAACCCCCAACCTCATGGTTCCCAGTTGGATTCGTTAACCACTGCGCCACGACGGGAACTCCGGGAAGGCGCTTTGTAAACCACCACGCAGGGAGGCTGGCAGCCCCAGTGATGCCTTCAACATATGATTCGATTTCTGCAGAAAGTTCCAGGGGTCAGCCATTCCCCAAAGCTAGAAAGTCTAAGTTAGAATTTACAAAATGAACTCAATAGAACTGAGATTCACCCCAAAATCTGTTTGCTGAAAGACTATATAGAGCTGTCCTACTCAAAAGCGACTATTAGATTTTAGTATTCCAAATCAAGTGTGGAACTCAGAGCCGGATGGGCCCATGGAGACACGTTACAGATGGCCCTCAGGAGACTGTGGAAGGTTATGCTGCTATAAAAGACGAAGAAAAAAAAAAATCCACCCTGTCTTCCATTTCAGATCTCACTGAAGAGTTTTTCTGTACCCGGAAGACTTATTTTCAGCCCGAGAAGAATGATTTTCAATGGTTCTGTTGAACATGCAATTCTCACGCAAGTATTTCTATAATTATCCTGTTTCAGTTATAATACAGTTTCTGGAACAATAAGACTTTTATTGTATTGCCATATCTGTTATAATAGATGTTTTATTACAGAAAATTATGGTAGAGTCACTATTATGATTCCGAAGTTTTTATTTCAAATTGCTCATAGGATGGAAATTCTTTCTCCTAAGTAGTTTTTACTTTAATGGTGCTTTGGTTTTTTTTGTTTTTTTTTTTTTTAGACTTTGGTCTGTTTGAGATTTTTGTTGCATGACCGAACATTTTCTTTTGCTCCAATACCTACTGTGGCTGAGAAGTTACCCCTGGTGTCTGTTTATTTGTTTGTTTGTTTTTAGCATGTGGTTCACCGAATTTTGTTTTAATGTCATCTAGATTGTTCTCTATATATTTGCATGCATTAGTCTGCAGGCTGCCATAGCAAACCGCATAGAATGAGTAGCTCAAACAACAGAAATTTATTCTTGGAAGTTCTGGAGGCTGGAAGTCCAAGAGCAAGGTGCTGGCAAAGAGAAGTTTCATTCTGAGGCCACTGTTCTTGGCTGGCAGGCAGCTGGCATCTCGCTGTGTGTTCTTGTGATCTCTTGTGTGTACACGCAGGGACAGAGAGCAAGCTCTCTGCTGTCTCTCTCTCTCCCTTTTTTTTTTTTTTTTTTTTTTTTTTTTTTTTTTTTTTTTGTCTTTTTGCCATTTCTTGGGCCGCTCCCGAAGCATATGGAGGTTCCCAGGCTAGGGGTCCAGTTGGAGCTGTAGCCACCGGCCTACACCAGGGCCACAGCAACAGGGGATCCGAGCCGCATCTGCAACCTACATCACAGCTCACGGCAACGCCAGATCCTTAACCCACTGAGAAAGGCCAGGGATCAAACCCCCAACCCCATGGTTCCCAGTCGGATTCGTTAACCACTGCACCACGATGGGAACTCCTCTGGTGTCTCTTCTTATGAGGACATGAATCCCGTGAGATCAGGGCCCCATGCTTATGACCTTGTTTTACCTTGATTCCCTCCTCATGAACCCCCTCTTCAAACATAGTCATGTCGGAGGTTAGGGCTTCAACATATGAATTTGGGGGGCACACAATTCAGTCCATAGCAACTGCATACTTTTTATTATTACTGTGGAAGAAATTGCCAGAGCCCTTTTATTAAACAATATTAATAAACTATATTTTGAGAAGGAATCAATTTTAGGGAGAATGGTAATAGTTTGAAACTTCAAGCACAGTTAGACTAGGTAATATCTTATGTTGATGGTAGCCCCACATGGAGAGAAGAGTGGTGGGGGCCTGGAGTTTTCTTGGTTAATTCACTGACCTCAGCTGGTACAGCCCAGCTGAGGTCTGAACACATTGGGTTTAGCCCACAGGAAGATCCCACCTCTGGGCAAAGTGTGATTCTAGCATCTCGGATGCCAGGACTAGCTTTAGGCCCAGTGGACCTGTCCACATGGAAGGATTTAAGGACTATGAAATAGTCCCCGAATATCCGCCCACGGGTCCAGCACCATCAGGCCCCACCTCTAAATTTAGCCCTCATTTCCATTCCCGGGTAAAACACACTCCCTCGTCAGAGGCCCGAATTATTGATGGAGAGACAATTCCTGAGCCCTGGGAAAAACAGAGGATTCCCCAGTCATGGTATCAACTAGACAGACCTCAAATCACCTAGGATCCTGGGTTTCCAGATGATTTCTTAAGACTCCCCAAGAAACAGGGGGGGGGAGGGATGTCCCATGGTTGCATGTTCCCAGCCTCTGTTCTTCCCACAGCAGGGAAGGGAGGAGCCCCTGGTAGGTACTGGGGGTGGGGGTGCTTGAGCATTGGGTACTCAAATACTTTTGGAATTTGGGGGGTGTGGGGACACACACACACACACACACACACACACACACGGAGAAAACCAGAGAGGGGAATGTTCTGGGAATCCTCCAACATGGAAAACACTCAGGTGGCTTGGAGCTCTCAGCAGAGAGGGACTCTGGAATTCAAGGCATTCTTCTGAGGCTCAGGCACTGTGAGGTGGCTCTAGAGTCTTGCCTCCTCCCCTCCCCGGCCGCACCCCACAGCGTGGCTGTCCACCGCCAAATGAATGTCAACTGCCATGAGGGAGCACACGCCTGACTCCAGGATAGAAACCGGAGGGGAAAGGCATTCGCTTTGCACACATCCCTTTCTCCCCCCGCCCCTCCCCGCTCTGCTGGACCACATTTCTGTTAGGAAAGCAGAGGCGTGTCCTGTGTTCTCATCAATGCTTATCCACCTGTGGACCTCAGGTGACTGATGCTCCATTCACTTCAAGTACAGGCCTGGACAGGCGGTCTTTTGGGGAGAGGGTTTAGGGAGATACACATATATTATCTCTGGCAGTTTCTGAAGGTTGGTGATGCAGGGGTGCAGAGTGGGCACCAGGAAGCGGTTTCTACCAAGCCCCCCTCCCCTGCCCAAGACTCCCGCGGGTGCCAGGCCCTCGGTCCTCCTTGGTCGAAATCCCCGCCTTTCCTAGGTGCCATCATGCTTTGTTGGCGCAGCCCAAGGCAAGACGCTAGGTCGCCTGGGATCAAGGAGATCAAGGGAGCCAGGAGATTTTATTTAAGGAAGCGCCTCAGAGGACCTCCCGAAACCTCAGAGATGACAGCGCCCCGCACAATGCGAGCAAAGCGGCTTCGGATAACGTAGAGGAAAGTGGCCTCGGGCAGTGATGGGGATGCCTGACGCTGGAATTCGCTGGGGCCCACGTGGGTGGTTCGAGGGCTCACCCACCGCGGGGCTCCTCTCCCCGCCCCCCTAGCAAAGCCCGGAGCCGGGGGCGGGGGAGGGGTGGTGGGCGGTAGTGGGAGGGCGGGCGGGGAGGGGAATGGGTTGCAGCGTGGGCGGTGGGGGGGGGAAGGCTGGTTCAGGAGGGGCTGCGGGGGGGGCGGGGCGCGCCCTCCTCTCCCTCCCGCCCAGCGCTGGCCCCACCTCGCCCCCCACCCCCCAGCTCCCAGCGCCGGCCCCGCGCCCCTGGCAGAATCACCAAGGGGCGCAGCCGGCGGGTGTGCAGTGGGGGCTCGTGCAGCCCAAAGCAATATCGTCTGTGGCTCTGAGACAAATGCGAAGCGCTTCAAACAATGCCCGTTGTTTTCACCGGGTTGCTTTTTTGCTAAGTTTCATCAAGTAATTTGCACGCCATTTTAATAAAATAAATGAATTATGGCTGCGCTTTTGTTTTATTCACTTTCCTTTATTACTGAGATAATTGGGCCCGGGCAGGGTATGCAGTGGGCATAAGCCCTCTCACTCTCTTTCTCTTGCCTTTCTTGGCGTGGAAGGTCCGTGGAGCAGGGGCGACAATGAGTTCAGGAGTTGGAGGATTAAAGGGTTTCTCTGAAAGTTGTATTTGCAACCCAAGCACACGGCTAGGGTTTTATGTTGCAACGTTTTAAAAAGAGAATTTTTCTGAAATTCCTTTTCTAAGATTTACATACGACTGAGGAATTGCCAGTAGTTGGATTAAGGAACAGCATGGACGTCACTGTATTTGTTATCATCGCTGTGTAACCAGTTACTTCAAAACTTCCTGGCGTAAGGAGTTCCCAGAGTGGCTCAGCAGTAAGGAACCGGACTAGTATCCATGACGATGAGGTTCGATCCCTGGCCTTGCTCAATGGCTTAAGGATCCAGCATTGCCATGAGCTGTGGTGTAGGTCGCAGACGTGGCTTGAATCTCAGGTGGCTGTGGCTGTGACACAGGGCCGCCAGCTGTAGCTCTGCTTTGAATCCCTACCCTGGAAACTTCCTATGCTGTGGGTGCAGCCTTCACAAGGCATACGGAAAAGCAAAAAATGAAAAATCTTAGTGGCTTAAGACAACAATAAACATGTAGGATCTCTCACAGAACTTCGGGGTGCTTTATCTGGGCAGTTCTAGCTTGGGTTGCCTGGGTTCTCTTGGAAGACTGCAGTCATTTGAAGGATCCATGTCCAGGGCCTCAGCTCCTTGTCACCTGGGCCTGTCCACAGGGCTGCTTGGGCCCTTGGGACTAGGCAGTGGGATTCTTTCAGAGCCTAGGATCCAAGAAATAAAGCAGAAGCCACAATGTCTGTATGATCTAGCTTTGAAGGTTACGCACCATCACTCCCGCAACCTCCTATTGGTTACACAGTCCAGCATCTCTCCACAGAGATGAATATACAAGTAGGCAAAGATCGCCAAGGACCATCTCAGAGACTGGGTACCGTACATGATTATCACTGATGTGTTTAGCAGGGATTTTTGAGGGTCTGGAGGAGCCCCTGTATGGCTAAAGCTATCATTTCTTCTTTATCTTTCTAGTCAAATGCAAACATAATGGTCCATCGCCTTTACTGTTATTCCATGTCAGCCAAGCCAGTCATCTGTGCAAAAAACATGGACTCAGGGTCCTCTCCATGCCAGCCCCCCTTTCAGAGTGGAGAATAGAGCAGTAGTCAAGCGAGACAAGATTCCCCCTCCTGGGTCCCAGGGAGGGAAGGGACAAGGACACAGACACATGGCAATTAGCGCTCTAATGCTATAGGCAGTGCTGTCAGCTGGGGGATTCAGGAAGGACGTGAAGCCCTCAGTGCCGTGGTTCTCAGTCTGCACTGGGTCCTCCCCAAACTGGAAATCTCCACTGACCCAGGCATTGCAAATAAGGTGACTGCAATTCAAACTTTTCAGTAGAGTAACAGCCTGGGGAAGAGGGATTTCCGATATCATCCCAGCCCTCATGCAACACCCCTCGTGTGTACAAAACTCTCCCTCCCAGAATGTAGGGCCCACAGTGAAGAGGTAGGTCTTAGGTACCCCTGTATTTCGGGTGCTTAAAGAATGACTAGTACATAATTGGTACTCACTACTCGGTAACATTAGTAACTAATTATTTAGTAGTGGTCAGCCCGTGGGTTTCCCAAGTCCTCCAGGCTCAGTGGAAGTCACCTTGACCATGAATAAACAAAAGGGACTGCAGCACTCCATTCCCTTACTGTGGAGCATCAGCACCAAATCCTAAAGACCGCCGAGAAGGAGCGGTGAAATGAAACTGTTTCTCCTGAGCTGAGGTCCCTGGAGCCTGACTCTTCCTGGTCCCTCTCCTAGCCTCCCTTCCCAGCTCCTGTGTCAGCAGCCCTCCCTCTGCCCTGAATAAATGGGGAAACTTCAGAGCTTTCCCAGGCACGTCCCCAAAGCATGTCTAAGGCGAGGTGCTGGGGACCACAGACTTTGAAGGGTTTGCGGCAGCCAGAAAGTGTGAGATGTGCCAGTGGGAGATGAGTCACTTGGATTCTTTACGGTTACTGGGGCTCCACCAGCCTCTCCTCAATTTGTCGGGCCTTTTGCGACTCTCTTCCTAATGCACCAGCCTCAACTCACTCCCACGGTCTTCCTGACTCCTCTTCCCATAGCCAGTGTCAGTCTGCTCTGCAGGCTCATCCAGACCTCGGGGGTTGGGGGCCCAAAGCTCTGCACTAAGGCCTTTCCTTTAGTGTGGTCAAAGTTTTAGGCTTCTAAATGTATTGGGGAAAAAACAATTGACAAATTTGTTATGGCAATTGTAACAATAAATTTGATTACGATTAAAAAAGAAAAGAAAAAGAAAACTGAACAAAAATGTCTGATTACAATTAAAAATGAAACGAAAAAGAAAAAAGAAAAAGAAAACAAAACTGAACAAAAATGCTTGATTACAATTGATTACAATTAAAAATGAAACAAAAAAGAAAAAAGAAAAAAAACCAAAACTAAACAAAAAGTTTTAGGCTTCTTCTAAATGGAGGGAAGCCATAGGTAAGAAAGATTATTCTGTTCCCATAATGAATTACAAACACCCCTTTCTCTCTAGAAGGCACATGCACCCTAGTCAAAATTTCTAGACTTTTTTTTAATAGCAAATTTTCATTCTGACTGTACATACCCTCAAGACTGCTGATTAAGACAAAGAAGTATCCTCTTGAGAAAACAAATAAATTTTGAGGGCATCTTTTTTCTTTTCCTTTTTTCTTTTCTTTTTTTTGTCTTTCTGTCTTTTGAGGGCCACACCCACAGCATATGGAGGTTCCCAGGCTAAGGGTCTAATCAGAGCTGGAGCCAACAGCCTACATCAGAGCCACAGCAACACAGGATCCGAGCCGTGTCTGCGACCTACACCACAGCTCACCGGAACGCCGGATTCTTAACCCACTGAGCAAGGCCAGGGACCGAACCCGAAACCTCATGGTTCCTAGTCGGATTTGTCAACCACTGCGCTACAACGGGAATTCCAAGGGCATCTTTTTTTCAAGATCTTTTGGTGTATTATATACTGTCACTTTGCAGAACAATTTGTTGTCCATGTAGGGACTTTAGGGTGTTTCTAAGATCGTCTATTCTCAAAAGACTATTTATCAGAATGGTGGCACAATTGAGTGAATCCCAGCCATTCTGTGGACAGGTGGACCGAGGAAGAAGTTCAGAGGGCATTCTGGAGTGATTTGCAACGTCTCCAACAGAAATATAACATCTTCTTTCATCCTCTGCAGAGTCTGGAGTGAAATTCACACCTTTTTTTTTCTTCCCATCACTTAAAATCAAATTCTCGCCCTTAATACTTCCTTTCAGAATTGCACCAAAAATGATGTCTTCTCATGCATATGAATTACCCGAAGTATATGAGAATCCACCCCACTGGAGTGTGCTAAAGCCTTAACCCAACTACATTTAAAGCTGCGAAGCCCCGATTCAGGCAGAGGTTTCTTTTTATAAGGCATTTAGGACAGTTCACATCACCCTGCACAGATGCCCTGAAATTGATTGTGGGGCAAACTATAAAGAGAGCATATGCTCCATGTATCTGTTCCCGGGCCAGGTAGGAGGCTGAATTCTGATGAGGGATGGAAGCCAACAGCAGCATCTGTCTCCCTGCACACACCTGTTTGGACACTGGTCTGACACCATCCCTCACTGTTCATCTTGGGGACGTGGTACTTTTTCAGTTGAAACCTCATGACCTGGCGTGGTATCTTCTACAGATCACTTAACACGCATTGCCTGGGGAAACAGAGCATAAAATGTGACACTTAATTTTAAACATAGAGATGGCCCAGATTTATCCCTCAAAGATTCAAACACCTGATGACCTCTCCTTCGAGAAAAAGCAATGAAGGTAGCCTGGCCCTGAAACAAATTTCCACTAACCATCGCTTTTGCCAAAGCGGAATTTTAGGCTTCTATGCTGAGCTCAGAACATGAATCGGAGGTACCACTAGGGGGTGCTAGAGATCAGGAAATCCAGGAACCCTTGCCACAGGGGAGACCTCAAAACGCAGCCCTGGATTTTAACCTAACAAAATAAGCATTTCACTTTGTGAGAGCTGTACATTGAAAATGATCTCTCTCGTCACTCTTTCTTCCATGATGAACTTATTCTATATGTGCCCAATTTGTTAAATTTGTGTACCCTGTTATTACGTAGAATTCCAAGACTGGGTGCAGATTACAGAACCTGGGTCGGCATGAGAAGCACCAGTACTTTAAGTAGTTTGTGTTCTTACCCTTTTCAGCTGGATACAGACAGAAATCCCACTCATCGACCTCAGTTCTTTTCCAGGGGAAGTTAGGGTTTGGAGACACACTATTTTAACCTGGGTCCTTCCACTAAGCGGAGCCTGGAAAAAGGATTTGAGAGGTGAGCCCAGGAACAGGGATGAGGACCCAGAGAACATGACACAGAGGAGGAGGAGAATGATGCATTAGCATGGCTAGTGGGTCACTGCTGTGTCTGCAATCAGCACTCCATCCTGTGGGGGCTTCTGAGAAGCACGCATAGAATGCTTCTCAGAAACCCCTGCCTCTGCACACAGACATTCATGCAACATTGTAAATCAATTATACTTCAATTAAAAATTAAAAAAAAAAACCCTCTGCCTGACCCCCCCCACCACCTCGCCATTGGTTGATGATCCCCAGGGAATGTTAATTGCCTACATTTCTAGGCTACTTTCTGCCATCTCATGCCAGAGCCTTAGGGAAACTCTGGGGCCAAAAGCAAACAACACATTTGGAGCAAGGTGCATTCAGGACAAGGCAAGCCAAAGCTTGCACAAAACTGTTCACCAGAGCTGGAGCAGAGTTGAGGCCAAGATGATGAGGGGTAGCACGCAAGATTGTCTGATACAGTCCACCCCCTGTACCACTCAGATCCCACGTGAAATCCAGGCTGTCACCAAGTCATCGAGGCAGAGGCTGGCCACACTCTCTACTGTAAATGGTCCTGGGACTGTGATTAGCAGTCATCCTGTCCCTCCCACACCAAGCATTCTAGATTTCCCTCACTCTTGGCCAGCCCTTCAGCTTGTCTAAGTTGTGTGCCTGGTAAAAGTGACCACACCAGCACTCCTGAGAGAGCTAAGTCCTTATCTGTCTTTGGGGCCCACAGCTGCTGTGATTGGCCACTTACCTTTGTTGCAGGATGCAGACTCACCAGGAGACACAGCAGTGACAACCTTTATAAAATAAAGGCATAAAATGTGCTGTTTTAACCATTTTCCAGTGCATTAGTTACATTTCAATGTTGTGCAACCAATCACAACAGAGTATGTTTCCAAAACTTTTTCATCCCCCCCCCAAACAGACTCTACTCACTAAGCAATAATTTCACATTCCCCTTCCCCACAATCCCAGGTAACTGCTAACCTATGCTTTGTCTCTCTGAATTTGCCTATTTCTCCAGATTTCATGTAAGTAGAATCATACAATATTTGTCCTTTTGTGACTGGCTTATTTCACTCAGCATAATGATTGTTTTTCAGGTTCGTTCATGATATAGCATGGCTTAGAACGTCATTCCTTTTTCTTTTTTTGGCCACACCCATGGCACACGGAAGTTCCCAGCCCAAGGATCAAATCTGAGCTGCTGCTCTGACCTACTCCACACACAGCTGTGGCAACGTCAGACCCTCCACCCACTGTGCCACAGCTGGAACTCCAGAACTTGATTCCTTTTGTGGCTGAATAATATTCCATTGTGTGTCTGTAGTACGCTTTGTTTATCCATTCATCTGTTGATGGATACTGAGTTGGTCTCACCTTCAGGCTACAGTGAATAATTCTGCAAAAAACATTGGTATACAAGTATCTATTTGCATCTCTGCCTTTAATTCTTTTGGGTATGTACCTGGGAATGGACTTGCTGGATTATGAATTGTAATTTTCACTTTTTGAGGAACTTCCATATTTGGTTTCCAATAGCAACTCCAACATTTTACCTCCTTACCAATAGAGCCCAAGAGTTCCAATCACCACACCCTCCCCAAACTTGTTTTTTCTTCTTTTTGTAGTAGCCTTTCCAATAGGAGTGAAGTGGTATCTCATTACTGTTTGATTGGCAGTTCCCTCATGATTAGTAAGATGGCGCATCCTTTCATGTGCTTACTGGCCGTTTGTTTATATCATTTGAAAACATGTCCGATCAAGTCCTTTGCCCGTTTTCCCACGGCATTTTTTTTTTTTTGCCTTTTTGTTGTTGAGTGCTACGTGTTCTTTTATATATTCTGGATATTAAACCCTCACTAAGTTGTGATTTCCAAATACTTTATCCATTCTGTAGGTTATATTTTTAATTTCTTGATAATGCCCTTTAATGCACAAAGTTTTACATTTTAATGAAGTTCAGTTTATCTGTCTTTTCCTTTGTTGCTCACACTTGTGGCATTATATCTGAGAATTCACTGCCCAGTTCCAACATACCACTATGTTTTCTTCTAAGGTTTTTATGGTTTTAGCTCTTAGATTCAGGCCATTGGTTCATTTTGAGTTAAACTTTGTATCCCGTGTGAAGCAGGGGATCCCTCTTCATTCTTTTGCAGGTGGAAATCCAGTTGTCTTAATCACTCCTTTTCTTCTTCTTCTTCTTCCTCTTCCTCTTCCTCTTCTTCTTCCCCTTCTTCTTCTTCTTCTTCTTCTTCTTCTTCTTCTTCTTCTTCTTCTTCTTCTTCTTCTTCTTCTTCTTCTTCTTCTTCTTCTTCTTCTCACTTACGTGAGGAGCTCAAGGTGATCATGCAGTAGTTATGTTTCTAAGCAGTAGAATTTGCAATGTCCTTTGGTGGAAGAGTCCACCGTCCACTCCCCACCCCCTCCTATCAAGAACCAAGACCGCTCCTTTACCAGAGCCCAACCCAAGATGGGGACATGAAGCATACGTTTCTCAAGGAGTCACTGAGAGTGATGGGGAGAGGTGGCTCCCAGCCCTTGGTTCCCAGACCCATACAATTTCAGCTGCTGGGGACCTAGGACCACGTGTGGAAGAGCACACATACACCAATCTAAAAGGTAGCACCCACTATACAGAGTATTTTCCCTAAGCTTTCACCTTCACTCAGCCCTGAAGTAGCCCATTCTGATAGTCCATTAGGCCAGCTACTTCTGGATGAGTCTCGTTGTCACGAACCCATGGTCTACTTCCTTTGCTGTGAAACAAAAGAGATCCCTTGACTTGAGGCAATGTTGTTTGAATCCCATGCCAACAACCCGGCATCTGTAATTCCCAGATAGTTATGCTGGTGAATGGACCATGGCAGGGAAGGAAATCTGTCTCTAGAGTAGGTGCCAATTCTGATAGGAACTAATCTCTATGTCCTCCATGATGTCATTGAGTTCTCACCAGTGGCTGCCGGGTCTCCTTAAGAAAGGGTGTCATATTGAGGACTCAGTATTGGTCCATGTTGATGGCAGGTAAAGCATTCAGCAGTGGCAGTAGCCAAATCAATCTGAATAAGAGAGAACTCATGATGCTGGGACCACGCATAGCCTGATCTTTGCCACCATGGCCACACCATGCATGGAACCGTTCATTGCCAAGCATGGGGTGGGCAATGCTGGATCTATAGGATGAATCATCTGGTCTACCTTGTTGCTGCGTGCCTCCTCGGCAGAAGATGCTTCCTAGGGGGCACTGGCATAAATCCAAAGATTGGTGCACAGGTGCCCATTTCCACAGGTCAGTATCACCGATTTTCCTTTTGCCACAGGCTCCAACGTGGCTCAGCACAGCACTGCTACTGATCCTGTCTTTATTTAAAACTTTGATGCTTATACTCATCCTGGGTTTTTTGCATTAATTTTCACTTTTTAAATATTGCATTAACATATGATTTATCTTGACTACTGATAAATTTTTCACCCAAGATGTGTGCCACCCTTGTTCCATCCCTGAGGGCAGCAGTTATTTTTGGTTCAGTTGGGCATGGGGACACTTCTCCCCCTCTCCTGCCATATGCCCATAAGGCCATATCTTAGTCCTTTCAGGCTGCTATAAATGGGTGGCTTATAAACAACACACATTTATTTCTCACAGTTTCTGGAAGCTGCGGAGTCCAGGCTCATGACACCAGTAGATTCGGTGACTGGTGACAGCCCTCTTCTGGGGTGCAATCTTCCGTTTCTCCGTGTTCTCACATGGTGGAAAGGGCTAGGGAGTTCTCAGGGGTCTTTCATGGAGTGGGAGTTTGGAATGGTATATGCATACTCTTGTGTATGAAACGGATGGCCAACAGGGACCTGCTATAAAACACAGGGAACTCTACTCAGTATTCTGTGATAAGCTATATGGGAAAAGAATCTGAAAAAGAATGGATATGTGTATTGTGTAACTGAATCACTTTGTCGTATAGCAGAAATTAGCACAACATTGTAAATCAACTATATGTCAACAAAATCTTAAAAAATAAAATAAAAAAAGCACTAATCCCATTCTAGAGGGCCCCATCCTCATGATTTAATCACCTCCCAAAGGCCCTACTTACTAATACCATCATGTTTAAGGGTTAGGATTTTGATGTATGAATTAGGAGGAAACACAAACATCCAGATCGTAGCAGGCCGCAGGTGGGAGCTAAGGGAGATGTGTCATCCCCATCAGATATCAGTGACTATTGGGACCTAGGCCACCAGTTACTTACATGCATGTGCCTACTTGGAGTTCCCGTCATAGCCCAGTGGTTAACGAATCTGACTAGGAACCATGAGGTTGCAGGTTCGATCCCTGGCCTTGCTCAGTGGGTTAAGGATCTGGTGTTGCTGTGAGCTGTGGTGTAGGTCGCAGACACGGCTCAGATCCCGCGTTGCTGTGGCCCTGGCGTAGGCTGGTGGCTACGTCTCCGATTAGACCCCTAGCCTGGGAACCTCCATATGCCACAGGAGCGGCCCAAGAAATGGCAAAAAAAAAAAAAAAAGAAAGAAAAAAGACACGTATGTGCCCACTGGACTTCCTTGGACCTGACCCCAGATGCATCACTCTCTTGCATGATGGATTGCTGTAGTGTCCTCTTAGTCTATGACTCGATGGCTCTGCCAATGCCCAGCTCACTATGGTCGGTTCCAGTGGCATCACTGCTCTCCTAGGGATGGGCACTAAGTCTCTACCAGGGTCCAGTTCACGCCAGGAGCTGGTTTTCATACTGTGGGTAGTTCTCTGCAGCAGAAGAAACAGCCTTACTCCAGAGAGTAAGGCTCTCTGTGTGGCAATCCTATGGAGCTCTCCTATGGGGCTCATCAGAGATGTGTCGTGACATCCTTACCTGTCTATAGTGGGTACTGAGTCTCTCTCCATCAGTACCGCTGGGTCGTAAACCGGAGCACTCTCACAGCTGGCAAGCTTCCCAGTCATCTGATGAATGGACTGGAGAAATAGTACCAAGTGTGCTGCACCTAAAGTCCCAGGGGGTGGGTGTCCAAGCCCTGTGCTTTTCCTGGTAGAAGATGACGCAATAGTTCCACAATGTGGGTTTTACCTTGGAGGGGATGGCTGGCATGTTCCAGACCAATGGGACCTCTAAAATCCTTGCCAATGTGACAGTGCCCTGAATATTTCCAGGTTTACCACCCACCCTTGGCATGTAAGTGGCTTCTAACTAGGATACCCAGTGCTGGCCTCTATGCTCCCCATGTCCTCTTGGTACAATGTCACAATGGGGCTCCACGGTACTGCTCAGACTATGTTGGGATGGAGAGCACCAAGGTGTGATTTTTATCCACGGCATTTTGATGACAGGGTCTATGTAGGAATCCTTTCTGGTTTCCAACACCTCCCCCCCCAATACACACACACATACACACACACAAACACAGACACCCACGCACACATACAAGCACAGAGTCTCTGGCACGTGGCAAGGGGTCAGTAAATACTAGTTGGAAAGAGAGATGAATCATGAATGGATTTCCATCTCCTGGAAACTTGTAAGACATCAGTCAAGTTACCCACAGAAAGTAAGTACCCACGGAGTGGAAATAGAAACATATGGTGAAATTTGCATAAGATCCATAGATTAGATTATAGTACCAAATCAGTGGTTATTTCCTGATTTTGATAATTGAACTGTGGTTGTATAGAAGAATCCCCTCATTTTTAGGAAATATACACATAAATATTTAATGAAAAAGGCAATTACATCTGCAACTTATTCTCAAGTGTTTCAGAAAAGAAATTATCTATCAGGAGAGAATGATAGGAGTTCCCCTATAGCTCAGCAGGTTAAGAACCTGATTAGTATGTGTGAGGATGTGGATGCAATCTCTGGTCTCGCTCAGTGGGTTAAAGATCCTGGATTGCTGCAAGCTGCAGCATGGGTTGTAGATGAGGCTCTCAGATATGGTGTTGCTTAGGTCAGCAGCTGCAGCTCCAATTCACCCCCTAGCCTGGGAACTCCCATAGGCCGCAGGTGTGGCCATTAGAATAAAGGAGGAAAAAAAAAAAAGAGAGAGAGAGAATCTGACTGCAATGGTTCGGGTTGCTTCAGAGGTGTGAGTTCTTTCCCAGCCTGGTGCAGTGGGTTAAAGTATCCAGCATTGCTACAGCCGTAGCATAGGTTGCAGCTATGGCTTAGATTCCACCTCTGGCCTGGCATCTTCCATATGCCACAGGTGCAGCCATTTACAAAAAATAGAGAGGAGTTCCTGTTTTGGCTCAGTGCAAATGAATCCTACTGGGAACCATGATGCTATGGGTTCGATCCCTGGCCTTGCTCCGTGGGTTAAGGATCCGGCATTGCCAGGAGCTGTGGTGTCAGTCGCAGACACAGCTTGGATCTGGCATTGCTATGACTGTGGTGTAGGGCGGCAGCTGCAGCTCCAGTTCAGCCCCTAGCTTGGGAACCTCCATGTGCCACAGAGGCGGCCCTAAAGACCAAAAAAGAAAAAAAAAAAAAAAAGAGAGAGAAAGAAAGAGAGACGATAAAATGCGTGTGGTAGTATGCAAACATTTGGAGAATCAGAGTGAAGGATATATTTCTTTGTTTTATTTTTGCAAACTTTATGTCAATTTGAGATAATTCCAAAATAAAAGCTGGAAATAAATGCATTACTAATTTTAATTAGCACTGTAATCATTCATAAATTACTTTCATTAAACTCAAAAGCAATAAAACAAACAACAAACCAAACCTGAGTCCTTGAAGGTGTGTATGGGGATATCTTTGCCCACTGAGTACTAGAGGTGGACGAAAGGCCCCCTAAAGAATCCACTTAAAATGGGTACAAAGCATGATTTGGTTATTATCATCAAAATTGAACCTATCAACTATTGCAAATAAGTTTATTGTCAATATTTTACTTACTTAAATGAAAATCTAGTTTACACCTCCACTATGCTCTAAATCTTAGGACAAATAATGAGCCAACTATTTTTTATTTTTTATTTATAACTTTGCTGTTTTATTTATCTCGTTATATTTATTTTATTTATAGCTTTTATATTTTATTTATAACTATTTCATTTTTAGGAGTAGAATGCTTTTCTTGCAAAAGTATATGATGACGTGCTATTGTGTCCTTTCACTTCTGATTTCCACAGAACAGTCGCAAAAAGATCATTTTTCTAGAAATATGTGGGGCTTTAACTATTTGACATTCAAATAATTCTCTCTGGAATTCCTATCATGTCAACATCCTTGTCAATTTTCTTCTTTTGATCCTTAGCCGGTCTGAAGGCTATCTGCTCAGAGGCTTTTCTAATGATTCCAGCAACTGCCATCACCATTTTCATCAACTTCATGAAATTCTTCATCTTTGTCAGAATTTTCAACCTCACTGTATAAATTGTTTGCATCCCATGTTCATTTTATTGGTGTACATTAATTTTAAAAAATATTTATTATGTTTTCTATTATAGTCGATTTACAAGGTTCTGTCAATTTCTGCTGTACAGCAAAGTGACCTAGTCCTACATATATTATATATGTATACACACACACACATTCTTTTTCTCACATTATCATCCATCATATTCCATCACAAGTGACTAGACATGGTTCCGTGTGCTCTGCAGTAGGATCTCATTGCTAATCCATTCCAAAGGCAATAGTTTGCATCTATTAACCCCAGACTCCCAGTCCATCCCACTCCCTCCCCCTCCTCCTTGGCAACAAGTCTGTTCTCTATGTCCATGAGTTTGTTTCTTTTCTGTAGATAGGTTCATTTGTGGCATGGATTAGATTCCAGATATAAGTGATTATTGGTGTATGTTTAGAACAAGATAGAGTCAGACAAAGATGCTGACACATGGCAGGGAGAGATTCTGGGGTGTTAAGGAAAAAAAGAAATTTGAGTGGAGGATGTGTGTGTGTCTTGTTGGGGTGTGTGTGTGTGTGTGTGCCCATGTGTGCAGAAGATTCCTGTTCCCTTAGAAGGTGTAACTGTGATCTCTGGGGTCAGGAGGGTGTTAGGAGGGCTCTCTCTAAGCAGACCAAGCCTTGGGCTGTGGAGCAGTGGAGGAGACATCTCTCCTGAGGAGCTGGAAGGACCTTAGCATTCATCCAGTTTCCTTGTAATTCTTCTTGGATACACCGGCCAGAATGGCCATCAACAAAAAATTTACAAATAATAAGTGCTGGAGAGGGTGTGGAGAAAAGGGAACCCTATTACACTGTTGGTGGGAATGTAAACTGATGCAACCACTGTGGAAAACAGTATGGCGAGTCCTCAGGAAACTAAAAATAGGACTACCATTTGACCCAGCAATTCCACTCCTGGGCATCTATTCAGAGGAAACCATGACTCGAAAAGACACATGTACTCCAATGTTCACCCCAGCACTGTATACAATAGCCAAGACATGGAAACAACCTAAATGCCCATCGACCGAGGAGTGGATAAAGAAGATGTGGTACATATACACAATGGAATACTACTCAGCCATTAAAAGGAAAGAAATAACAGCATTTGCAGCAACATGAATGGACCTAGAAATTATCATGTTAAGTGAAGTCAGTCAGACAATGAGACACCAACATTATACGAGATCACTGACATGTGGAATCTAAAAAAAGGACACAGTGAACTTCTTTGCAGAACAGATACGGACTCACAGCCTTTGAAAAATGTATCGTTTCCAAATAAGACAGGTTGGGAGCTGGAGGGATGCGCTGGGGGTTTGGGAGGGAAATGCTGTAAAATTTGGTGGGGATGATTGTTGCACACCTATAAATGTAATAAAATTCATCAAGAAAAAAAATTCTACTTGGAATCAGGGCCCCTTGAGGGCTGATGGTCTCTGTTTTCTACTGGGGGTGATAGGAAAGAGAGGCGGAAACTATGGTAAAAAGACAGTGGCTTTTCTGGTCTAATGATTCTAAGTGTGTGGTTAAAATCCTCCTTCTTGGTTCCCACGCATTCCTCAATCCTTACCACTCAAACCAAGGAGTGTTGCTGTTGGTGGGAATGGACTGGTGGCGCCCTATGGAGAACAGTATGGAGGTTCCTCAAAAAGCTGAAAAATAGAACGACCATATGCTTGAGCAATCCCTCTCCTGGGCATGTATCCAGATAAAACTATGCTTTGAAAAGATACATGCACCTCTATGTTCACAGCAGCGCTATTTACAAAAGCTAAACCATGGAATCAACCTAAAGGTCCATTATGAGAGGAATGGATAAAGAGGATGTGATATATGTTAATTATACTATTCAGCCATAAAAATAACCAAATAATGCCATTTGCAGCAACATGGATGAACCTAGAGAGTATCACACTAAATGAAGTCAGTCAGAAAGAGAAAGGCAAATACCATATCGTATCATTTATGTATGGAATCTACAATATGTCACAAATGAACTTATCTATGGAACAGAAGCAGACCCACATAGAGAACAGAATTGTGGTTGCCAAGGTCGGGGGAGTGGGGGAGGGATGTGTTGGGGGGTTTGGGATTAGCACAGGCAAACTCGTATACACGGATGGATAAACAACGTGGTCCTACTATCTAGCACAGGGAACTATATTCACTCTCCTATGACAAACCATAATGGAAAAAGTAGGAAAAAATATGTATGTGTGTATAACTGAATCATTTTGCTGTACATCGGAAATGAACACGACCTTGTGAATCAACTATACTTCAATAAAATGTAAGAAATTTTAAGTGAGTGGTACGTGAAGGTTGGGGCTTTTTAAAAAGTGGTTTGAAAAAGGGAGGCAGGGAAAGGACGAATAGGCAGAGCCCAGAGGATTTTGCTGACAGTGAAAATACTCTGTATGATATTATAAGGATGGATTAATTTGTCCAAACTCTCAGAATGTCCAGCACCAAGGTCGAAGCGTGATGTAAACGACAGGGTGGACTTTGGGTGATAATGACGTCAATGTAGGTTTGGCAGTTATAACAAGTGGACCACGCCGGTGGTGATGCTGATGATGGGGTGGGGGGCTATGCACATGCTTGGGGGTGGGCAGTAAATGTGATATTCCTATACCTTCACTCAATTTTGTTATGAACCTAAAACTGCTCTTTAAAAATTGTCTTTTAAAAAAGGAATTTTTTTTCTTTTTCTTTTCTTTTTTTCTTTTTTCTTTTTTTTTTTAGGAGTTCCCATCATGGCTCAGTGGTTAACAAACCTGACTAGGAACCATGAGCTTGTGGGTTCGATCCCTGGCCTTCCTCAGTGGGTTAAGGATCTGACATTGCTGTAAGCTGTGGTGTAGGTCACAGATGCAGCTCGGATCTGACATTGCTGTGGCTGTGGTGTAGGCCGGTGGCTACAGCTTCGATTCCACCCCTAGCCTGGGAACTTCCATATGCCGAGGGTGCAGCCCTAAAAAGACAAAAATAAAATGAAATGAAATGAAATGAAATAAAATAAAATAAAATAAAGAAGGAAGACTTTTTTAAAGCTATTTCAATACTTGGAACTGGAGACAATCATCAGAGCCACCCCTTACTGTGAGTTTGCCAGCTCTGGGCCATGAGTTTGTGTGAGGCCACTTCTCTATGGCATCTCATCTCATGGATGTAAAAAGCAAAATTATTTTACTAAGTGCTGCCTTTAGCCAATCGATGTGGACTTTCTCCTTTCAATCCCTTGGTGGCAGGGCGGGGGGGGGGGTCTCTATGGGGGACACTATGTCAGTATCGCCCCGGCATCTTCTATACTTAAAGGCTCCCTCTGAGAGGCAAGCTAGGATCCCTTTAGCCCCACCAAGGGCTGTCTTCTACCTACACATCCGTCCCAGGCCCCCTGCCCCTCTCCATCCTCCACGTCTCTCTCCCTGGTACCTGGGGATCTGATGAATTCCCCACTCTCAGAGGGATGCAGGGAACCTGGGCGGGCCTGTGGCCCCTCCTTCTTTGCAGACTTACTCCAGAGTGGTCCCTTCCAGCCTCCCAGCTCAGGATGCTCCAGTGTCCTCCACCTTTAGACATAGGTTACGCTCCATTGCTGCATCCGCAGAAGCCCCTGGCTCCCAGGTGCAAGTGCCAAGCCCTCCAAAAGGCTCTCCAGCGCGCTTCCTCCGCTGGGCCTGCAGGTCCTGAGCCCAGTGAGCAGCTCAGTGGGAACCAGGTGTCAGTCCCCTCTTCCTGCCAACAAGGCCTTTCAGGTGAAGGCCTGGGATCTCCCTGCAGTCCTGGTTAGAGACAAGTGTGTGACCTGGAGGGGGTGGCACCATCGCCTGTGGGCCCCTAACAGCCTATGAGCCCAGAATGTTTTTTCTAACTCAGTGAATTTTATTACATTTGTATTTGTACAACGATCATCACGACCCCCCCCTTTTTTTTTTTGGTCTTTTTTTGCCGTTTCTTGGACTGCTCCCGCCGCATATGGAGGTTCCCAGACTAGGGGTCTAATTGAAGCTGTAGCCGCTGGCCTATGCCACAGCCATAGCAATGCAGGATCCGAGCCTTGTCTGCAACCTACACCACAGCTCATGGCAATGCTGGATCCTCAACCCACTGAGCAAGGCCAGGGATCAAACCTGCAACCTCATGGTTCCTAGTCAGATTTGTTAACCACCTCACCTTGATGGGAACTCCATCACGACCCAATTTTATAGCATTTCCATCCCAAACCCCCAGCCCATCCCCCCCCCCCCACTAACTATCTCCCTGGGAAAACTTGTTTTTCAAAGTCTGTGCGTCAGTATCTGTTCTGCAAAGGTCCTTGTATCCTTTTTGCAGATTCCACATATAAGTGATCGCATGTGATGTTGGTGTCTCACTGTCTGACTAACTTCACTTAGCATGATAATTTCTAGGTCCATCCATGTTGCTGTAAATGCCACAATTTCATTCCTTTTTATGGCTGAGTAATATTCCATTGTGTATACGTACCACATCTCTTTATCCACTGCTCTGTCGATGGACATTTCGGTTGCTTCCATGTCCTGGCTATTGTATATAATGCTGCCATGAACATTGGTGTACACAGAGCCCAGAATGTTTATTTGACTAGATGCCTGTCCCATGTGGCCCTAAAGGAACTGGACACAAGAAAGGTGCTTTGGAGGGTGTGGAAAGAAATGGAACTGTCCCTGAGAAGTGGCAGCTGCCCAGGGAGGATAGTGCCTCTGAGCCTGCTGAGGGAGCTCCTGCAGAACCTGTGTGGGGGATTGGCCATCATGGTTTGAGAGGTTCCTAGGCTAGGGGTCTAATCAGCTGTGTGACTGCCTCAGTCTCCTGAGGTCAAGGGGGACTCCGGGCTACTGGGGCAGGAGGGGTGGGCCAAGCCTGCGGGGCTTTCTGGGCTTGGGGCTGGGGAGGTTCTATAAGAAAACTGATCAAATTGACTTTTAAAACACAGCTCAGGAGTTCCCGTCGTGGCTCAGTGGTTAACGAATCCAACTAGGAACCATGAGGTTGCGGGTTCGATCCCTGTCCTTGTTCAGTGGGTTGAGGATCTGGTGTTGCTGGGGCTGTGGTGTAGGCCGGTGGCTACAGCTCCGATTAGACCCCTAGCCTGGGAACCTCCATATGCCGAGGGTACAGCCCTAGAAAAGACAAAAAACAAAACAAAACAAAAATCACAGCCCAGTTGTGTGAGGAGCAGGGACTGTGGGGAGTAAAGGACGTGGGGTGTGTGCTATGGCCTGTGGGAAGGTTTGTGTTCCCCCAATTCACACGTGGAATCCTAATGCCCAAGGTAATGACAGTAGGAGAGGGGGCCTTTGGAGGTGATTACGGTTAGATGACGTCATGAGGGTGGGGCCCTCACGATGCATTAGTGCTCTGATTAAGGAGTAGAAGAGACTCTGTTTCTTTCCTTCCCTTCCCTCCCTTCCCTGCCTCCTTTTTAAAAAATTTTTATTTTTTTTTTGCTTTTTAGGGCCACACCTGTGGCAAATGGAGGTTCCCAGACTAGGGGTCTAATCGGAGCTATAGCTACCAGCCTACACCACAGCCACAGCCACGCCAGATCTGAGTCATGTCTGCAACCCACACCGGAGTTCACGCCAACACCAGATCCTTAACCCATTGATTGAGGCCAGGGATCAAACTCGCGTCCGCGTGGATGTTAGTTGGGTTCATTAACCACTGAGCCATGATGGAAACTCCTCTTTCTTTCTTCCTTCCATTTTTCTTTCTTTCTCTTTTTCTTTCTTTCTTTGCTTTGTTTCTCTTTATTCCTTCCTTCCTTCCTTCCTTCCTTCCTTCCTTTCTTCCTTTCTCTCTCTCTCTGTCTCTCTCTTTCTTTTCTTTCTTCCTTCCTTTCTTTCTTTCTTTCTTTCTTTCTTTCTTTCTCTCTCTCTCTTTCTCTCTTTCTCTCTTTCTCTCTCTCTCTCTTTCTCTCTCTCTCTCTTTCTTTCTTTCTTTCTTTCTTTCTTTCTTTCTTTCTTTCTTTCTTTCTTTCTTTCTTTCTTTCTTTCTTTTTTTCTCTCTTTCTGTCTTGGCCATGTGAAGACACAGCAAGAAGGTGGCTGTCTACAAGCCAGGAAGAGTCCTCACCAGAACCCAGCCACGCTAGCCCCCCGATCCTGGATTCCTGCTGTGAGAAATACACTTCCATTGCTTAGGCTGCCCAGCCTGTGGTTTGTTGCTATGGCAGCTGGAGCCAACTGAGACAGAAGGCTGGACAGGGGTCCAGTGGGGTGAGAGGTGATGGAGGCTTGGGGCATGGTGGCAGCAGGGTGGGGAGGAGTGCCGATGGGGTACAAGACACACGCTGTGGGGTGGACCCACCTGGGGGTGGTTTGGATATGGGGAGGGGAGGAAAGGGGCACCAGGAATGCCTCCCAGGTCTGGACCAGAGACAGAGGAGAGATGCACGTGCTGTTCTGGGGAGGGCAGCTGGGGGCTGGGTTCTGCTGTGCAGGGTCTGGCTCTGGAGCAAGGAGGAGCCCAAGAGGTGGAAGCTGGGCAGGAGGGTGAGGTGTCACTGAGGCTGGCACAGTCGCTGAGTCCCGGATCTCCAGAAGAAGGCCTTGCCTCTCAGCCTGTTTTGTTCTGTTTTGTTTTGTTTTAAGGTCTGCACTTGCGGTATATGGAGGTTCCCAGGCTAGGGGTCAAATCAGAGCTGTAGCCACCAGCCTAAGCCACAGCCCCAGCAGCTCGGGATCTGAGCCGCGTCTGCGAACTTCACCACAGCTCATGGCAATGCCGGATCCTTAATCCACTGGGTGAGGCCAGGGATTGAACCTGCATCCTCTGGATACTAGTCAGATTCGTTAGCCATGAGCCACGACAGGAAGTCCCTCTCAGCCTGTTTGTTCAATGGGTTTAACCCATCCTCATGCCCCAGACCAGCGTTGCTGCTTAAGCGGGCTGTGCTCTGGGGGCTGTTCACGTCTGTGAGGAGGGTCTCTCACGCCTGACTCTGCAGATTCATGCTGTGCTCATCCCTGACGCTTTCCACAGTGTCCCGGTTCTTTACTCTGAGCTCCCCCAGCCCCTCGATCCCTCTTCTGTCTGGCACAAGAGCTGAGTGTGCACTTGCCTGTATCCCCAGGAGGTGAGCTTCTCACAAACAGGGGTCATGCAGCCCTCTCCTCGGAACTCTTGCCTCTAAGCAAAGGGTCAGGCACCAAATCGACAAGTGAGGGAAGTTTGTTGAATGACTATGTGAACACATGCCATCCACACGGGAGATGGGCAGATTGGGTTAGGGCACCCTAAACATCCCCTGACTGTCAGAACAGCCCAGCTGTACCACGATTTCTACCTTTGAAGGTAGTGAGCAGCCCATCCCTGGAAGACACCAGGTCAGCCCATCCCCGGAGGAACAACGGTCACGGAAAGCTGCAGGAGTCACGGACATCATTCAGACACGGGCACGCAGCTTAATCTGAGAATATTTGCCAACCTATTGTGAAAACAATATTTGCAGCTTCAAATGCTTCCCATCCACACTCCAGATGTGAAAACGACTCTCCCCGGACAGAAGTGTGCTAGCTGCTATCAACGAAGCCTGACCCTGTGAGCCCATGGGCCTGATTGGTGGCCTCTTGGTCACACTGTGTCTCCTGGGACCCCTTTGATGACGGGGCTGACAGATAGTAGGATGCAGGGAGGGGAAGGTTCGCAGTCAGAGGTCTGGGCACGGGATGTTTTGCAGCCCCTCAACCCCCGCCTCATAGCAGCTTGCACACACCCTTGTCATTGTCACGAGGTCCCTGGACTGTTCCCTCTCGGGTGCCTCTAGGGTTCAGGACATCTTCACAGCCAGGTCCAGGGGCTGGCAAAGCTCTGTAGCTGTGTGATCAAAGCCACAGGCTAACACGGACGGCCGGGGTCACTGAAGTTCTTGGGCACAATGTCTCTGCACATCTGTGGAGAAGGGGTCTCTGCCACCAGGGGAGGGGCCAAAGGACCATGGAGCTCTGTGTCCACAGGACAGCTGCACAGAACAAGGGACAGGGAAGGCATGGAGCCACCCAGGGCCTTCAGTAGCAGGTGGCAGAATATGCAACTCAAGTTGGCTTGAGCTGGACGGAAGCTCAGTGTCCATCACGGCTGAAGCCCGAGGCTGGACCCTCCTCCCTCCTGGGACCACTGCTCCTGCTCACACCCCAACACCCAGGATCCCCAAATCCGGAGCCCCTTCCTGTGGCTCCAGCTCAGATCCCGGGGTCTCCCCTCTCATGGGCCCAGTTTGTGGCACCTCTAAACTTTCACCGTGGCCATGGGCGGGGGTGGGATGAGGAGAGATGACCCCTGGCTGCCCACAGGGAAAAAGAGGGCTTCCTTCTCAGGGAAAGTGGGGGAGCTCTCACCAGAAAGAGAGGAGCCGGCAGGAAAGGGGCTCCAACTCGGGGAGGAGGCGAAAGAGAAGCAAGAGAAGGCTGGCTGCTTTGGCCAGTTCAACCAGCTGGCCGGAAGACCAGGGGCTGGCCGACCCCTCAAAGGACAAGCACAGGCAGCCATGTGGACAGAGACACGGCCTGGGGCCTGAGCGCTCAGAGCTAGAGAACCAGAGCAATAAGGCGACATAATGAAAACAACGTCCACTCAACCCTTAGACTTCCATTAACTAGGTGTTTTCAGGGAGGAATCTTCAGAGTAATTTAAGAAAACATCCCCGGGGATGAGGACCAGGGGAGGGCGGTCATCTGTGTGACGGCCCCGGTCCCCCAGCCTGGCCAAGCCGCAGGCTCAGCACGGCCGGTCGCTGGAGCGCATCCTCCCCATCCCACAGATGCTGCCAGGTTCCTGCTGCGGGCACCGGCCCTGTGCTTACCAGGGGATGTGTTGGGTAAGAAATGACCAGTTTTGCCTACTTGAAAACCCTGCAGTGGTTTACTGCTCATCCACCTTAAACGTCTACTTTCTTGTTTGAGCAACATTGTTGCTCAGAGCAGAAACTGCAGGGAAAGGCCCCTGCGGTCACGGTGCCCAGGTTCGGCTGAAAAGAGGAGACCACAGCAATAGAGAAGGCGATTTTCTTTTTTTTTTTTTTTTTTGGTCTTTTTGTCTTTTGAGGGCTGCACCTGCAGCATATAGAGGTTCCCAGGCTAGGGGTCCAATCGGAGCTGTAGCTGCCGCCCTACACCACAGCCATAGCAATGCCAGATCTTTAACCCACTGAGCAAGGCCAGGGATCGAACCCGCCACCTCATGGTTCTTAGTCGGATTCGTTTCCATTGAGCCACGATAGGAACTGCAGAGAGTGTGATTTAGATGGTGATACAGGCAAGGGATAAAAGAAGATAAGGTGGGAGAGCAGGGCGCTCGGGGGCAGGAGGTCCAGGGGGGGCCTTCCTGAGGAGGTGACTCTACTAAGCAACAAATGACAAGAAGGAGCGGTGCATGGATCTAGGAAGAGGGAACAGCCAGAGTGGAGGCACAGAGGACAGAGGCACTGGGCTGGAAGGTGGGGCCTTCTGGGGTGGCCCCTGCTGGGTCTCTCTTGAGGGGCTCTCTGGCCCTCCCCTGACTGCCCCTGATTGGGCCACCCGGACCCACACACATGGGCAACCAGAGGCTCCCATGAGACTGTCCTGAGAACAAACACACACAACCTTTTCCAGCATCGTTCCTTAAACAAGAGTGTTGACACTTAGCGTTCCCAGGGTGGCGCTGTGGAAATGAATCCCACTAGTGTCTATGAGGATGCGGGTTCAATCCCTGGCCTTGCACAGTGGGTTGGGGATCTGGCATTGCTGTGAGCTGTGGTGTAGGCCGGCATCTGTAGCTCTGATTCAACCCCTAGCCTGGGAACTTAAGGCGAACGGACAATTCAACCACTGCCCAGTTATCCAGTGGGCAACGTCTGTCATTTGCTACCCGGGGCATCCTCTTTAAATCCTCAGCAGGCCCAGGCAAGACCCTGGGAGGCTTGTCAATTCTCCAACCTTAGGAGAGAGTCTGGCCACCCCAGATTCCCCAAGAGGCTTGAAAGTGGGCCCCAGTCACACGGGGGTGGGGTGGGGCCATAACCTTGTCTTCGTTTTGTGGTCGGTCAGTATAACCCATCTGGTGTTTTGATGCACACACGTATGGGACAACACCTGCTGGAAAGCTTTAAAGCACAGCACAGCCAGGATTCCTAAGAGAGCGAGAATGAGAGAGGGAAAGGCTGGGTAGATGACACAGGGAGGGAGGGATGGAGAGAGAGAGAGGAATTGGAAGCTGTCTACTGAAAATGAAGAGGCCTCCCTAGGAGGTATTATGATGGTTCAGGCAGCTGGAGGGTGACTTTTGGGACCTCGGCACTCAAGCAGGGAAGGGCCTGGGGTCACAGAACCTTGTCCAAGCCACCGATACCCCCCTCCAGGCCTCTGCTCACACTGTCTCAACACTGAAGGTTATGCCCACATACAAGCCTCAGACTCCTGCTGCAGAAAGGGCTTGGACCAAGCCCTCAGGGCCCTCCCAGCATGCTCACCTGCTCAGGAAGCAGATGTTTCTAAGCCTTGGAGGCCACCAGCCCAGGGTCCCAAGCTTCTGGAACATCAGGTAGGGATGGCTGTGAGGAAAGTGGAAGAGGCCCCGGGACACACAGCAGGCTGCCGAGCCTTGTCCCAGGCCACCTGGAAGAGATATGAGTCCGGCCCCGGCCAGCAGCATCTGTGGTCCCCAGGGCAGGAACGGGCAACTGGGCCAGGGCCGCCTTGCAGGTGGTCCTACACGGCCCTGACTTAGCCTGCCCTGTCTGCATACCTGCCACTCTGTGCCCTGCCTGCCTCACTGGGTCTGTCGGTCACTCAACATTCAACAAAGAACATCCACCATGTGCCCAACCTCAAGGTCATGGGGCAGGGGGAATAGGTGGATGAATGCTTCGAACCAGTGCTGCAGCCTGCCCAGCATTGACAGTGGCTGGTTTGTGACCCTGTTCCCATTGTCACTGTTACTCTGTCCATCTCCCCCAGGACCTGGACCCCACTTTAGGGGCAGGGACGGAGCGTGGTTTGAAAAAGGTGCATCACCCCCAAGCCACACAGGGCCTATCATATGCTTAAATATTTTTAAATGTTTCTTTCTTTCTTTCTTAAGCTGTGCCTATAGCATGCAGACGTCCCCGGGGCTACTGATCAAATCTGTATCACCACAGTGATAAGGCCCAATCCTTAACCGTTAAGCCACCAGGGAACTCTTTTTCTTTCTTCTTCCTTCCTTCCTTCTTTTCTTTGTCTTTTTAGGACTGCTCCTGCAGCATGGGACGTTCCCAAGCTAGGGGTCGAATCAGAGCTATAGCTGCCAGCCTATACCACCGGCACAGGAACACAGGATCCGGGTTGTATCTACAACCTATACCACAGCTCATGGCAATACTGGATCCTTAACCCACTGAGCAGCACTGGGGATTGAACCCACATCCTCATGGATACTAGTCAGGCTTGTTACCACTGAGCCACAATGGGAAATCCTTCTATTTCTTTTATAAAGAATGTCAGGGAGTTCCCATCATAGAGCAACGGAAAAAAATTTGACTAGAAACTATAAGGTTGCGGGTTCGATCCCTGGCCTCACTCAGTGGGTTAAGGATCTGGCATTGCCATGAGCTATGGTGTAGGTTGCAGATGCAGCTCAGAGCTGGTGTGGCTGTGGCTGTGGTGTAGGCCAGCAGCTACAGTTCCGATTCAACCCCTAGCCTGGGAACTTCCATAGGCCGTGGGTGTGGCCCTAAAAGGACAAAAGACAAATAATAAAAATAAAATAAAATAAAGTTCTTATAGGCAGGAAAAAAAAATGGATGTCAGTGTTTAGAGAAGGTGAAGGTATGCGGAGGAAGGCAGAACCTGTGTTCCCAGGGGAAATCCGATAAACAGAGGCCCTGCTGTGCCCCCCATTTCCTGAGCAGAGGGGCTGGGTCAACATATGGGCCCAGCCAATGGGTCTCCCAGATCACCAGCCTCAAGGCCTCCATTCGGCAGGATCCCCGGAGGGCAGGACCTCGGGAAGGCAGGACCTCAGGGCCTCCAGGCCTTTTCAGAGCCCAGAGATACTCCAAGACTCATCGGCCCTCCCCCTTCTGGAAAGACTTGCTCCTGATGGCCCAGCCTTGCCTGCTCCCTCCCAGACAGGCTCAGGCTCCAGTCAACCATGCAGCTCTCAGCCCTGTCCCCCAAGGACGGTGCTTCCATCTCCTAGCGGGTCACTGGTCTCTGGCCTCTGTCCCAGCTCACGGCCCCTCAAGCAGGGACAGAGAAAGAGCAGGCACTGGGGGCAGTGAGGTCATGCTTGGGTGCTGTCCCCTCCCACGGTCTCCCCAGAGTGGGCTTGGGCAGCGCGGGCAGGGGGCACGGGGGCAGGGAGCTCACCTGGCCGGTCTGTGCTGGGGGAGGGGCCCGCATTGCACACAGGTCCAGGGGCCTCTGATGCCTGTTCCGTATTTTTACATCCTGGTTATTTCATACACGGCCTTCTGATGGACTCATTTACGGAGAAGCTAAAGATACTCTGAAATGCCTAAAAATAAACCTGAACTGCTAAAAATTCAGCATCTCTCTCCCTCGCCTCCACCAGCTGGGCCTGTCTGCTTTCACGCCAACACCATCAGGAGCTACAAACAAGATTTGCAAAAGTGAACAAGTTTACCCGGGCCTGATTAGCAGGTTCTCTTTTACCTTCTCTTTGCCAAAACATTTTGGGGATGTCATTATGGGGACACACTCACTCTTTCTCTTCCTTTCCGCTTCCTTCCTCCCTCCTCCCTCCCTCTCTCCCTTTCTTCCTTCCTTCTTTCTTTCTTTTCCATCATTTCAGTTTTGTGACTTGTGCTTCTTTATTTATTTATTTAGTCCTTTTTTTTTTTTTTTTTTTTTTTTGGGACCACATCCGCAGTATATAGACATTTCCAGGCTAGGGGTCGAATCAGAGCTGCACCCCCCGGCCTACACCGCAGCCCCAGCCACATGGGATCCAAGCCATGTCTGTGACCTACACCACAGCTCATGACAATGCCAGACCCTTAACCTACTGAGCGAGGCCAGGGATCAAACCCGCGTCCTTGTGGATGCTATTCGGGTTTGTTAACTGCTGAGCCACGACAGGCTCTCCCGTGCTTCTTTATTTTAGTATTTAGGAAAAGTTTCGTCCAAAGGCAGGCTTCCCAAATTCTCACCCTCTGGTCTGCTGCACCTCCTTTTTGGATTTCAATTATTTCAAGAGACTCCTTCTGGTTTCTGTGAATACCGTGCTGACGGCCTGAAGGCCAGTTAAGAATAAACCTGCTAAACCAATAAATTACATGCACCCTCATTTCCAGAGGAGCCCTTTTACATAAATATCTGCCATAGAAATAAATCAGATAAATTAATAAGAACTCCCTCCTCCCCCCAAACCAAACAGTGAACAGTAATGGTTATCAGACCAGTTAAAAGAATAAACCTATTAAATAAATAAATTTGCTCGACACCAATTTATGTCACCAATGTACTTAAGGGGAAACCTTTTAAAGGAGTAGATTTACAGCGCACACACGCAGATCTCCACTGGGTATGTGTAATTACGCATAAGAAAGGCATTACTTTTAAAGTGGATGAATGGGCCATACTTTTTTGATTTACTGTTCGAAACAGAAAAATGGTAATGGCATGAAATAAGCGTTTGCAAACCCATTTCGGGAGACAGGAAATGCTTGATTTACCTAGGGCACCCATCATGTTCTGTATTTCAGATCGAAGTAGATAAATGGCAAGGCAAATGGATATTTGCGGGGAAATGTATAGCCTTTCTGTCAAGTCGGCAAGTGAAACGTCTGGAATAAAAATGCAGAGGGTGTCTATATGTGAGGAAGAAGTCATGACTTCTCAGCAATCTGGCAAATGGAAGTGGGCAGGGCTTACCTGGGAAGGTGAGATTTTGTACCCGGGAGGGGCCCCGGGCCCCGTCCACCATCCCTGATGGTTTTAGCTGTGAAATCTGGGCTCTGATACATCCTTCCCTCCAGGCCACCTAAATGCTGCCCCCAGCGCTGTTCCTGCTCTGATCTCCTTCTTGGACTTACAGATCCTGTCATTGCCTCTACCCCATCAAAAGAAGACATGCATGCCCTGTGATATGGCTGCGCACTGTTTTCAGGGAGCCACGTGTGGAGCTTTGGGCTTCAGTGTCACGTGCAAATTGTTACCACGTACAAGCCTTTATTGAATGCCAGCTGTGGACATGCACCTGTATCGGTTGCTCCTCTCGCCTACAAGATGTCTGCATTTCATCAGCTCCGTATTTCCCAAGGCTGAAATCAATATCTAAAAATTAGCCCATGGAATTCCCGTCGTGGCTCAGTGGTTCACAAATCCGACTAGGAACCATGAGGTTGCGGGTTCGATCCCTGGCATTGCTCAGTGGGTGAAGGATCCGGCGTTGCCATGAGCTGTGGTGTGGGTTGCAGACGTGGCTCAGAGCTGGCATTGCTGTGGCTGTGGTGAAGGCCGGCAGCTACAGCTCCAATTAGACCCCTAGTCTGGGAACCTCCATATGCCGCCGGAGTGGCCCTAGAAAAGGCAAAAAGACCAAAAATAAATAAATAAAATAAAGTAAAATAAAAATTAGCCCAGGACCTCAGGAGCCAGGTCTACACTCTAAAAGAGGGATGAAACTACAGCCCCAACCCTAAATAGTTCCTAGATAGCAGCCTTCCCTTCCTGAATTATCCAAGTCATGTTGGGAACTATTTCCCCCTGTTTTACCCTTTTGCTCACAGCCACAGAGGAAGACCGTCGGGCTGGGCAGGTGGCGGCCCCTCATTTCAATCCTAGCTCAGCTCATCACTGGCTGGTCGTGGTTTCTCTGAGCCTGTTTCCACATCCCCAAATATGAGTATAACCCTCCCACAGCCTCTGATAAATGAGATCAGGATTGAAGGAACTTACCGAGTTGGGCAGGCAGCAAATAGAACCATTTACTTTTGGTGGGTAATTGTCTGCTGATTTTCCTCATCTGAGAGACAAACAAAAAATATGACCGGGTGGCAGGCTGCATGCCCAGCTCCATCCTGGGTGCTCTGAGTGCCAAGAGAGCTAAATCCCCAGGTTCTGCCTAGAGGAGGCTGCACTGGTTCTCATGCAAGAGAAAGAGGAAATATTCAGTGGTATTATTCATGCTTGGACAGCTCGGAGATAAGGGAGCAGGTCGTGGCAGCCCAGGTGTGGAGAGGAGGGTACAGCCAGGCCAAGGCAGCACCTGGGAGATGGGGGGAGGTTCTCTGGAGGCGAAGCACATGAGTGCTGAGGAGCCATGGCCTACTGCTCAGAAGATGCTTCAGGGAGTTCCCCGGTGGTCTAATGGTTAGGACTTGTGTTTTCACCACTGTGGCCTGGGTTCAATCCCTGGTGTGAGAACTGAGACCCCACACCAAACCAAAAAAAAACCCCCCAAAACCCAACCCCCCCCAAAATACAAAAAAAGCATGCTGCAGCCAAGAAAAAAAAAAGAGGCTCTGGTAAGAGTCAGCGTGAGCCCAGACTCAGCCCCCATAGGAAGCCAGGTTCTCCCACCTGGCTCCATCGAGCAGTCACATCTGGCTGGCCTCTCCCTGCTCCCCCAGCCCCGGGGACCACTCTCTGTGAAGGTTCTCCCTGCCTGGACCAGCACCTGCCCTGGCTCCGCTGGCAGGACTCAGCCACCGAACAGGTGCCATATTCCTGCTCAGGTCAGCAGCCCCGGTTGGGACATCCTGCCTGCCTGTGCCCCCGTGGGAGGGCACGCCAACGAGGCACGAGGGATCCAGGGACTTGGCAGATTTACACAGTCAGATGTGCAAAGATCTTTTGACCGGCTTAAGAATAAATACGGTCCAACAAATCGTCATTTTTATGGATATTTACAACCAAGGCACTTTGTAAACCTACAGACTAATATTTCCCAGAGGAAATCTGCCTCGCAATTCTCGATAAATTATTGGAAATTCAAACCAGCCTCAGCCCAGGACGTTTTCTCTCTCTCTCTCTCTCTGTTTTTTTTTTTTTTCTTTTTCTTTTTTTTGTCTTTTTGCCTTTTCTAGGACCACACCCGCGGCATATGGAAGTTCCCTGGCTAGGGGTTGAATCGGAGCTGTAGCCACCAGCCTACACCTGAGCCACAGCAACACGGGATCCGAGCCGCATCTGCAACCTACACCACAGCTCACAGCAACGCCAGATCCTTAACTGAGCAAGGCCAGGGATCGAACTCGCAACCTCATGGCTCCTAGTCGGATTCGTTAACCACTGGGCCACGATGGGAACTCCTCTTTTTTTTTTTTTTTTTTGACTCTAGAGGTGAGGCCCTAATACAGACGGACTTGTCTGGGACAGAGCCACAGGAGGGCAGGAGCAACCTTGCAGCACCGAGAAGGTAACACCAGTAGCAAAGACCACATCACTTCTGTAGCAATGACTATTCCCTTGCGTTCTTCTAAGCACTTTCCAAGTTTTGGCTCATTTAATCATCACAACAACCTATGTTGTAGGTACTGTTATCATCCCCATTTCACAGATGAGGAAACTGAGGCAGAAGACTAGAGTAAAAATCACAGAGAGCACCTTGTGTGTAAATAGGAATCCAGTCCCAGTGTATTGGGGGGTATGCTTTCTGTTGCAAGTTGGAAAGCCCGAATATTGTGATGATAGTTGTACACCTATAAATGTAATAAAATTCATTAAGTTAAAAAAAAGGCCCAAATAAAACTGATATTGAGGCAAAAAAACCAAAAAACACATTAACTCATGTAAATAAGCACCTGGGGAATTTCTGGCTTCAGGCAGTTTGGGGCAGAAGCTCAACTAATACCTAATGGCTTGCCCGGCCATTCTCACACTGGCTGCCTATCTTATGGCAGGAACCCCAGACTTTAAAATCCCCTTCTGGGAGTTCCCATCGTGGTGCAGTGGTTAACAAATCCGACTAGGAACCATGAGGTTGTGGGTTCGATCCCTGGCCTCGCTCAGTGGGTTAAGGATCTGGTGTTGCCATGAGCTGTGGTGTAGGTCGCAGATGTGCCTCAGATCCCGCATTGCTGTGGCTCTGGCGTAAGCCGGCAGCAACAGCTCCGATAAGACCCCTCGCCTGGGAACCACTATATGCCGCAGGAGCGGCCCTAGGAAAGGCGAAAAGCAAAAATAAATAAATAAATAAAAATAAAAATAAAATAAAATCCCCTTCCATTCAAATGGAGCAGGAAGGGGAAGCAAGGACCTTGTTGTGGGAGGGTGGCATGGACCCTGAGGCTGCCCACACTGGCCAGTGTCAGGGACAAAAGGCCCAGAGTGAGGTCATTATCCCCAGAGGCTAGTGCATCATCCTAACCCAGCACAGGGACAGGGCCTGGGTGCTGTGACCTTGGGGGGTCTGCCCCCTTCCCCAGCTCAGGGGCTGGGGGTCTGTCCAGCCTTAGCTCCCCCACCTGCCAACAGCAGGGAGGAGCACATCCGTCTCCCGTTCACTCCCTGGGCTCCTGGGGAGGGTGGACACCCCCAGCAGCCCAGCCTCCCCCACAGCCAGGCAGGGAAGGAGTTGGTGGGGATGCTGGGACAGATAGGAAGTAGTGTCCTCTCTGCTCTGTAGCTGCCTGGTCATGGGGCCTTGAGCAAATATGTTATTATCAGATCTCTCTGTTTATAAACTCTCTCCAACCCCCCTTAACATGTTGAAATCAGTGTATCTTAGGATTGATGTGCGCCTGGTTTTATGTCTTTTATTCTCCCGAATCTGGTATTGTGGTCTGTTTAACAGTGGGTGACTACAGTGACACTGTAAAGCCAAGTGTCACTTTCAGCCCAGTTGCCACTCCGAGTAGGGAGGTGGATGCTAGTGGAGCGGCCAGAGAGGTGCTGAGGCGATGCTCGCAAAATGGACTGTGCCCGCAGGAAGAGGGGCGCTCGGAGAGAGCGCTGTGGTCCCCAAGCTGGCTGTGCGCATCACACCTCCTCTCGAGACCCAGGTGGAGAGCAGCTCAGGCTTGGGGCGGGGGACATGCCTTGGGCACCCGGGTGCCTCAAGCCCAGGGGGTTGTTCCATGAGCACTGGACGAAAAGCCATCCTTGGAAGCACGGGGTGGGGGCGGGGCCCCCACGAGTCACAGCGCCCCCTCCCGGCCATGCAGCACAGGTGTGTCCTCCCCTTCTGTGCTGCTCCGAAGAGCAACAATCCAAAACAGGCGTCCAAACTCGGCTAACACACTTTTTTGACAGCTTGACCATTACCAAAAAAAAAAAAGAGTCGGAGTTGGAGTTCCCGTCGTGGCTCAGGGGTTAACGAATGGAACCATGAGGCTGAGGGTTCGATCCCTGGCCTTGCTCAGTGGGTTAAGGATCCAGCGTGGCATGAGCTGTGGTGTAGGTTGCAGACGTGGCTCGGATCGGGCATTGCTGTGGCTGTGGCGTAGGCCAGCAGCTATGGCTCCTATTAGACCCCTAGCCTGGGAACCTCCATATGCTCTGGGTGCAGCCCTAAAAAGACCAAAAAAAAAAAAAAATCAGCAAATGTTTTATCAAAGCAAAACCCTCTTGGAGTTCCCACTGTGGCACAGTGGGTTAAGGACCTGATGTTGTCTCTCTGAAGATGAGAGTTCCATCCCTGGCCTTGCATAGTGGGTTCAAGATCTTGCTTGCAGCAAGCTGCATTGTAGGTTGCAGATGGGGCTCAAATCCTGCCTTTCTGTGGCATTGGCATAGGCCACAGCTGCAGATCTGATTCGATCACTGGCCCAGGAGCTTTCATATGCCTCAGGTGTGTCAGAAAAAAGAAAAAAAAAAAAAAAGAAGAAGAAAAAAAAAAAGAAAGAAAAAAGAATCTGACTGCAGGATCTTGGTCCCTGTGGATGCAGACATCTGATCACTAGCCCGGCGCAGTGGTTAAAGGATCCAGCATTGCGCAGTGCAGTTCAGATTCAATACCTGTCCAGGGAACATCCATATGCTATGGATTCAGCTATAAAATGAAAAAAAAAAAAAAAAAGAAGAAGCAGCAAGGTCCTTTCCCCATGGTGCTCAGGGTGGTGGTGGTGGGCTCCCTTTGCTGGCAGGAGCCATGGGAGCCTCTGTCCTTCGGGGTCCTGCCTGCCCGGTGCACTCAACAGGCCTGGCTCCTGGGGGGCTCTGATCCCTGCTCCACCCACCCCAGGTCTGTGGGCCTGACAAGGGGTCTGGAAGAGCCATTCTTGCTGGGGTTCTGGCAGGCAGAGGAGGAGATAGGCAGGGAAGCGAGGACATGGCACTGCTGGCATGAATGGGACAGAGGCACCTGCCAGGCAGACCCCCAGCCCCAGTGCCTGGAGGAGCCAGAATCAGGGATGCCCAAAGCCAGACCTCTCCTGCTCCGACTGAGTTTGGGTCCTGACATGATGGAGAAGGCCCCCTGCTCTGACTGAGAGGCAGGGAGGGCTTGTCAGGGTGCCAGGCTGGGTCCTGATGTGATGGAGAAGGCCACACACCCAGAGGCAGGGACTGGTGGCAGAGGAACAGCGTGGAGTCTAGGACATTGCCTGGGGCTCAGGGCAGAGAACAATGGAAGCAAATAATGAGCCTTCCTCCCCACTGCTGAGGACTCCTCGAGGCACCAGCCGCAGGTTTGGGGTGACATGGTTGGAGGTGGGCCAAGGCTGTACAAGAATGAGGGCTGGGCAGGACCCAGTGGTGGGTCTCCCCGTCTGAGTAAGTGGAACGTCTTCATGCAGGGGTGCCCCTAACCTGTCTTAGGGAGGATTACAGGCTGACTTGTGTGGCCTCTAAAACCCAGATGTGGAGGTCTCACCCCCAGTACCTCAAAATGTGACTGTACTTGGAGACAGGGTTGCTTTTTAGAGGCAAGGAAATGAAAATGGGTCATTAGAAGGCCAGAACCCAGGCTGCCCCGTGTCCTCAAAAGAAGACAATGTCAGGGATTCCCCGTCGTGGCTCAGTGGTTAACGAATCCGACTAGGAACCATGAGGTGGCGGGTTCAATCCCTGGCCTTGCTCAGTGAGTTAAGGATCCGGCATTGACGTGAGCTGGGGTGTAGGTTGCAGACTCGGCTTGGATCCCACGTTGCTGTGGCTCCGGTGTAGGCCAGTGGCTACAGCTCCGATTCAACCCCTAGCCTGAGAACCTCCATATGCCATGGGAGCGGCCCTAGAAAAGGCAAAAAGGCAAAATAAATAAATAAATAAATAAATAAATAAATAAATAAGACAACGTCAGGAGACGGACCCACACTGTGTGAATACACAGACCATCTCCATACCAAGGTGAGAGGCCTCGGGAGAAACCCACACTGCTGACTCCTTGATCTTGGACTTGTAGCCTCTGGAATTAGAAGAAAGTAAATTGCTGTCGTTTAAGCCACTCAGTCCGTGACTGTCAGGCAGCTCAAGCAAACGAATGTAGGGCGATTCGGAGGCTCCTTCCAAGGGGCCCTGGAGGCACATAATTCCTCTGCACACCCCCTTTCCTCCTCTGACCACCCCCTTGCCTGGCAGCAAGGCCAGGCTCTGTGGGGGGCCTGGCTGTCTCAGCTGACAGCCAAGTCACTCCCCATTTTCCATTTACTCTGCTCCCCACTCACAGAGGGGAGGGCCAGGGGCAAAAAGGCTTTCAGAACTCCTCAGTCCTCGTCCATCAAGTCATGTCAACGCCATCAGAGCCTGGATACCCGTCGTGCCTCCTTGTATAGACAGTGCCAGGGCTCCAGCTGTGCTTTGGGGAAACCAGCATGGAGAAGGCTTTCACCTCCCTTGTCTCAGACACTGTGCTTCTATTAATGCAACCAAATTGAGCCCTGGCTCTCTTGTCGGTCATTGCTTTGTGGCCTCACACTGGCTGCAGTGGTGGAACACCCTGCGCGTGATTTTACACACGCCTCTGTGTGTAAGGACGGGGCAGGTCCTTCACTCTGTGCCACACACTTGGGTTTGGGGCCCAGAGGTTGGGCGTTACATTCTGTCCTTTGCAAGTTGTTCGTGTGACCTTGCATCCAAGAGGGAACACAGCCCTGGGCGTCAGCTTGGGAGGGGTGGGGGGATGGGGGATGGGGGCACTAGGAGGCCCCTGAGTTCAGATCCTGCAAAGCTACATGGGCAGAGTCAGTTAGTGTCTCCTGTACAACCTCAGCATCCCCTGCCCTGGGGGGCTGGTTCCTCAATGTGTTTTCATCAGTAGGAGGGACAGAGCCCTTTCCTTCTGAGCTCATGTGCTTTGTGAAGTTAGATTTGCTCCTGTTATCAGCAATGATTTAGTTCCCTGAGGTCCAGTTTGGACAGGAAAGGTAGGAGAACGCTGTATCCATTCACTTTATTGGCTGGCTTTAAAATCATAATTTAGTTAGCCTGTCTCCCGCAAAGAGAGGGGTGGCCATATAGTCTATGGTGACTTTATCATGAAACTAGGAGACTTCTGAGAATGAAAGGGCGATGGATGTAAATCAGGATACGCAGGGCAAACCTTAATGCATGTTCATCCCATCCAAAGGTAACTGTGAGGTTTTGTTTTGTTTTAGGTGTCGTGATAAAATCACCAATGTAATCATAGTTCATTTGCTTCAAATCATTGCAGCCATTCTTCTTTTGATACTCACACTGGCCTATGGGAAATCACCACCTCTAGATGTTGCCCAGGTTGCTAATCCATAGACTAATTTTTTTTTTCTTTTTAGGACTGCACATGCAGCATATGGAAGTTCCCAGGCTAGAGGTCAAATTGGAACTACAGTTGTCTGCCTACCCCACAGCCACAGCAACACAGGATCTGAGCTGCATCTTTGACCTACGCCACAACTTACAGCAATGCCGGATCCCCAACCCACTGCGTGAGGCCAGGAATCAAACCCACATTCTCTTGGATATGAGTCAGATTCTTTTCCACTGCGCCACAACAGGAGCGCCTCATCTATAGCCCAATTTTGAGTAGCAAGGCTTTATACAATCCTACAAGAATGGCCTCTCTAGACCTCTCTTCTTTATTTTTTTTTTCTGGCCCAGCCCACGACATGCAGAAGTTCCAGGCCAGGAATTGAACCTGCATCACAGCTACGGCAACATCTGCTTCTTAACCTGCTGTGCCACAAGGGAACTTCCTGAAATCAACACTTCTAAACTCCTATCCTCTCCATAAGACACCAGTAAAACCATAGGCCTGATGGGCTATATATTTTTTCCTAAGTACGTATGCAAAGCCCTTGGAAATATTTAGATAAGCCTTTTTCCCCCACACACCACCAAACTTACCCACGTACCGCTCTGAGGGGGTCACTGAAGGAATCAGGGACTTTAGTGGGGTCAGGAGCCAACTTGAGGGGTGACCTGGGGGCTGCATCACCAGAAAGACCCCACAGGCAGTCAGGGAGGAGGGAGTCATTTATTCTCTAGGACCCAGGCAGGCTGCCAGGAGGGGTGGAGGACCAGGGAGAGTCTCCGCCTCATTCTAAGAGCATGTTGAGGAGTTCACATCATGGCTCAGTGGTTAACAAACCCGGCTAGGATCCATGAGGAAGCGGGTTCCATCCTGGCGTCGCTCAGTGGGTTAAGGATCTGGCATTGCCGTGAGCTGTGGTGTAGGTCACAAAAGCAGCTCGGATCTGGCGTTGCTGTGGCTGTGGTATAGGCCAGCAGCTACAGCTCTGATTCGACCCCTAGCCTGGGAACTTCCATATCCTGCAGGTGCATCTCCAAAACACAAAAGAAAAGAAAAGAAAAAGAAAAAGAAAAAGAAAAAGAACATCGGACGTGTCAGGGCGGGGCTGTGAGGGATCAGCTGCCGCTGTGGGCTCCCCATCCCTGTGGATGTGCAGACAATTCAGCCCTGGTAGCCCCTTCCGCAGGATGAAGATTCCACCTGCCAGGGGGATGTGGCCACGCAAAGCCCGGGCTCCTTCCCAACCACACCCTGGGACTCCCTGCCGTGGCGGCCTTTGGCCTGAGTGGGCCTCAGGACTTCAACTTTCTAGGTCAGTGGTTCCCAAGGGGGTGGAAAGAGTGATTTTGCCCCCCAGGGGATATTTGGCAATGTCCAGAAACAATTTTTTTCTTTTTACGGCAGCACCCACGGCATGTGGAAGTTCCCAGGCCAGGGATTGAATCCGAGCCATAGCTGCAGCAACACTGGATCCTTTAAGACACTGTGCCAGGCTGGGGATGGAACCCAGCCTCTGCGGTGACCTGAGCTGCTGCAGTGGGATTCTTAACTGTGCCACAGCAGGAACTCCCTGAAGATATATATTTTTTTTCATGGTTATTTCCCCGATTTGATTTTTTTTCTACTGTACAGCATGGTGACCCAGTTACACATACATGTATACATTCTTTTTTCTCCCATTATCATGCTCCATCATAAGTGACTAGACAGAGTTCCCAGGGCAACACAGCAGAATGTCATTGCTAATCCATTCCAAAGGCAATAGTTTGCATTTATTAAGCCCAAGCTCCCCAACCACCCCACGCCCTCCCCCTCCGCCTTGGCAACCACAGGTCTATTCTCCAAGTCCATGATTTTCTTTTCTGCGGAAAGGTTCATCTGTGCCATATATTAGATTCCAGATGCAAGTGATATCATATGGTATTTGTCTTTCTCTTTCTGACTTACTTGACTCAGTATGACAGTCTCTAGTTCCATCCATGTTGCGGCAAATAGCATGATTTAGTTCTTTTTTATGGCTGAATAGTATTCCATTGTATAGATATAGCACATCTTCCTAATCCAATCATCTATCAATGGACATTTGGGTTGTTTCCATGTCTTGGCTCTTGTGAATAGTGCTGCCATGAACATGCAGGTGCATGTGTCTTTTTTAAGGAAAGTTTTGTCCGGATATATGCCCAAGAGTAGGATGGCTGGGTCATATGATAGTTCTATGTATAGATTTCTAAGGTATCTCCATACTGTTCTCTGGAGACATTTTTTGATCTTGACCACTGGAGGAGGGCTGGCCTGTAGCGGTTAAAGGCGGAGGGAGTGGGGTGTTTCCATCCTGCCATGCATGGGATGGCCCCACAGCAGCCAGATATTAAGCCCAGAATGTCAATGGTGTCCGGGCTGAGATTCTCTGGCCTTGGCCCCAGGGATGCCTGGGGGCCTTGCTTGCGGGAGAGCAGGTCAGAACTGGGACACACGGGCTTCTGTGACCTCTGGGGTAAGGGGGACAACACAGGATAGAAGAGGGTGGGAGCAGGGAGGGTGGGTGAGATGACCGTCAGGCACACTGGCTTCCTGCTTCCATGTGGACCACCAAAGTCTGGGCTTTCCCAAGTGGAACCGGGTCTTCCAGGTCGTTGTGAAGTTATATCATCAAGGCAGGGGGAGAACCCACCTTATGCAAGTGTTTTGCAGCTTGGTTTATAACTTTACTATTTAGACATGTGGTACATGGCCTCTGCTTCTACTCTTGCTCCATGCGAGGACCTGTGAAATATCTGGTTAGGGACTTGGGGAGAGTGAGCTATGGGCCCTGCAGGGGCCCCTGTGGTCCCTTCAATAAGGATGGAGTAGGCACAGGTAGTTGTAGGCGTCCCAATAAAAGATCATAGATCAAGAGGGAAACCTCGGGGATATTGTGAGATCACTGTAAATTCATACATGGCTCAAAAAAGCCATCAGCAGAGTTCCCGTTGTGGCGCAGTGGTTAACGAATCCAACTAGGAACCATGAGGTTGCGGGTTCGATCCCTGGCCTTGCTCAGTGGGTTAAGGATCTGGCGTTGCCGTGAGCTGTGGTTTGGGTTGCAGACGCAGCTTGGATCCCGAGTGGCTGTGGCTCTGGCGTAGGCCAGCGGCTACAGCTCCAATTCAACCCCTAGCCTGGGAACCTCCATATGCTGCGGGACTGGCCCAAGAAATGGCAAAAAGACAAAAAGACAAAAAAAAAAAAAAAAAAAAAAAAAAAAAGCCATCAGCACAAGGCAGGCTTGTTTGCCTGGTGGAGGGGTGAGAATTGCCTCAGATCATTGGCTGGGGGATGGGGTGAAGCCTGCATTCAGATTCAGACCAAGGGCAGGAGTTTGAGGACCACCCTTCTGCTGACTTGAATACACACCTCACCAGAAACCAAGGAGGAGCTACTCTTCCCACAAAGAAAGAGGTGGTCTCTTCTGACCCCCACTGCCCTTGGATGGTAAAACCGTAGCCCACCTGATCCTGGGGGGCAGATCCTCCTTGCCTGCCTGGCTTGCATCTCTCACAAGCATCCTATCCTAATAAATCTATTTCTTACCTATCACTTTGTCTCTCGCTGAATTCCTTCTGTGTGGAGGCGCAAAGAACTGGAACCTCAGTGAGTCCAGACACCAGGTGAGTGATTCTAATTTAAAACTGTGAGTTTAAGTCCCAACCTGGGTTTAGGCTGGGTTCGAATCCTGGCACGTGGGTTCACGTTCCGGTTGTTGTTCTGGCTGGGTTCAGCCAGTTAGTGCTGTCAGCTTCACCTTTGGTTATGGGCTTGGCTGGAATGACCAAGGTTCATTACTCACTCACAGTTCATCACTTGTCAAACCCCGAATGTGTGTAGGCCACTGGCCGGATGCAGGAAAAACTTAGACTCTAGGACAAAACCCCACCAAGATGACTGTCCTGGGCCACATGAAGGCACCTATGGGGCACTGTGAGCCCTGGGGTTGGAGCTGGCAGCACTGGGGCCAGTGTTCTATGGAATTCTCCGCTGCCTCCTACTAAGAACTTAACTTCAGGGCACGTGGGCTTTCAGTGATGACTCTGCCCTCCTGTCCCAACGGATGGAGTCTCCCCTTTTCAGAATCTATAGAATCACCCTAGGGAGTGGTGTCCACCGAAACCGGAGTCCAGACACACAAAGCAGTGATCCCTGAGATCACCAACATGCCCATTCCACAGATAAAGAAACCGAGGCTCTCACTCATACAAGGCCATGTGCAGAGGGAATGGCAGGGGCGGGTGTAGCCAGATTAGCCGGTTCCTATAATACTCAACTTTTGACTGCTCCATGCTCTTCCCACCTGGCGTTGACCCCAGGACATGGGTGGGGAGGGCTTTTGCAAACATCAGCGTTCTTGACTCTGCAAGGGCTGGGCCTGGTTCTACTTCATTGGACTAAAGGGCCACCATTAGGGCCCCCCTATCCTAGCCTAGCCTGTGTTACCTACCCCTGGCCCTATGAGAGATGGCCCTAACCCACAGAAGCCACTGGGAGTGTGCTTCTCAGAGCATCTACCCCCCAGTGGGAAGCCTTGGGGGGAGCAGGGGGAAGTGCTCACCTCCCCACCAGGCCCTTCTCTCTCCACTGGAAGGCCCTTCTTTGCTTGGGGCCCATCCCCAGTCCCAGATCTCCGGGAACCTTCTTCTGAGCGGAGGTTGACTGTGTTACTGCCACTGACCATCAGAGGGCGCCCAACCCAGAGGCTCCTAAGGAGGGCGCCTGGCTAAAAGATGGGCTCAGGAAGAGCCCTTATTCCAGGGAGCCAGCTCAGAGTATCTTCTAGAAGAAAACAACTCAGAAAGGACCCTAGACCTGTAAGCAGACAACCCCCCCCACACACACACATACACACACTGGCCTGATGGGAGCTGTCTGTTCTGTTTGTTGGCTTTTCTGTCATCACTCTTGTGAGGTGTTAAATCGCCCTGACCAGGTCCCCACCTCATGCCCTATTTGGCAAAAATTAAAATTAGGTTCCTTGGGAGTTCCTGCCATGGCTCGGTGGATTATGAATCTAACTGCAGCGGGTTGGGTTGCTGCAGAGGCGCAGGTTCCAGCCCAGGCCTGGCACATTGGGTTAAGGATCCTGCATTGCTGTGGCTGGGGTGTAGGCCCAGTGGCTGCAGCTCTGATTAGACCCCTAGCCTGGGAACGTCCATATGCCCCCACGGGTGTGGCCCTCAAAAAAGACAAAAAGCAAAAAAGAACAAACCATCTGGCATTGCCACAGCTGCAGTGTAGGTCTCAGCTGCTGTTTAGGTTCAATTCCTGGCCTGGGAACTTCCATATGCCATGGGTATGGCCATTAAAAAAAAAAAAATTAGGTTCCTCACAGAGAGTCCCCTTTCAAACCACGAAGAGTCACAGAGCCCCTGCTCGGTCCCTAGGCCCGGGCTGGAAATCTAGGAAGAGGCAAGAGTGGCACCCTTGCCTCTGGGATAAGGAAGTGAGCTGATTCTGGGTGGGGCCCAGGGAAGGGAGGGTCTTTCTGATCGAGGGTGAGAAGTTGGAGGCAGAGGGGAGCAGCTGCGCTTTGCTGTGCGAGTTAGAGACGGACTCTGGACCCCTCTGCCTGGACTCAGACTCCACTTCCCAGCTGTAGATTTCTCAGTCTCTCTGTGCCTCATCTTCCCCTCCTGTAAAGTGGGGCAATTGGAGTGTCCCTTTGGGGGGTTAGCAGGGCCAAGCAGGGCAGTGCTTAGCATGGATGTCGGCATGTGATAATCTTGGTTCTCGTTGTCATTCTTTTTTTTTTTTTTTTTTTTTGTCTTTGGTCTTTTTAGGGCAGCACCCCGGGGTATATGGAGGTTCCCAGGATAGTGGGCAAATCAGAGCTGTAGCCGCCAGCCTACACCACAACCACAGCAACGCAGGATCCAAGCCTTGTCTTCGACCTACACCACAGCTCACAGCAACACCGGATCCTTAACGGACTGAGCGAGGCCAGGGATTGAACCCGCAACCTCATGGTTCCTAGTCGTATTCGTTTCCGCTGCGCCATGACAGGCACGCCCTCATCATCATTCTACATGGGAATTTATATCATCATTCTGTTTGGGCTGAGCCTTCATAAAAGAGCACTAGAATCTGCCAGCCAGAAGGAAGGAGGCAGAGCCTGGGCAAATGCATGGAGATGGGCTGAGTGTCTGTCTCTGAGCCAAAGGGCAAGGGCTTTCGAGCTGGAGATGGTGCTGCTTCTCAGAACCCTGGGCTCTCAGGCTGTGGGCACAAGAAGAGGCAATAAGAAGCTACCCAGCACCCCCACCCTGGCACTGCCCTAAGCAGGCTGCTGCAGCTTCTCTTCCTTTTTCAGGAAAAAAAAAAAAAAGTTCATCTTGCTACAGTATGCGGCAGCAGTAAAAGCACGTTAATCTTTAACGTGTTAGCAAAACAGCCTCCGATCTGAATATTGGCTTTTCCTCCCATCTGTGGCAGTTTGCACAGATTTTTTTTTTTTTTTTTTTAGAGTGGCAGAATGCCTCATCTATGCACCAGCCGGCTGCAGGCACCCTCCATTGCCATAGAGTAAACCCCTCCTCCCTGAAGGCAAAAAGCCCCCTCTCACCCCAGCCCCAGCTCCATCCACCACCTCTGCTGAGCACGAATCTGGCAGAGGGGCTCAAGGCTCCCCTCAGCTTTACACAAGTGGCCAGATTTGTGGATTCTGCAGACCAGTAAAATTATCCCCTAAACCAACTGGAAAACTCCTGATTTTGCCAAGGAAAGCTAGATTTGAGAGCAAGAGAAAAGAAAACTATAATCCCGATCTCCTTTAATTCATCAAAGAAAGGCAATTCTGACATCGAAAGCAAAGAAGTACAGAATAGACTAAAAGATCTTTGAGCAAATGTAGCTGTATGAAAACCCATAATATTGCCTTTATTTTTTCTCCTTTGGGGATGCGAAATAACCCTGGAGAATCTGCAGCTGGCAAACCCGGGGGTGGGTGGGGTGGGGCTGGGCCATCCAGCACCCTAGGGGGGCCCGGTGGCCCTGGACCTGAGCCATCTCAGCTCACCCAGCCCAGCCCACTGCCCCCTCCAGAGAACCACAGCCGAAACTTAGTCCTTGGGAAACGTCAGCTGTTCCAGAGCTTGTCAAGTGGCAAAGAATCAAAGAAGGAATAAATAGCAATATTTTATAAGTTTTAAAATGCTATTTTAACACAAATACCAGAACAACTCTGGCATAAATCAACAGAGACACCCAAAAGCATGTTTGTACAAGAAATGTAATAAGCTGGTATGAAAAACAGTGTCAACTGGTGCAGATGGCAGAAAAAGCCAATATTCAAATGTATGCTGTTTTACTAACACATTAAAGATCAACATTTTGCTACCTGCTGCTCATGATAGCAGGATTAAAAACACACACAACACACACATATACTCATGCGTGATATTCTAACCCAGAGAATGAAAGATCCTTAAAGAAATTGTCAAGCATTTTCCATACTTCATCTGGGGGTTTTAAAGCTTCCGTGGTTCAGAGGAAAATTTGCATCTGAAAATGCAGCTTTCCCCATCTCCGCCTGGTGTTTGAGAAAATTAGGCAAAGGAGATGAGGAAACACCAGTGCTGGGACCCTTAACGCCCTCCTGGATTAGTAAGAGGAACAGGAAGGACAGAACTCCCCTAAATGCCTATGACGGGGGCTCCCTCTCCTTGCACAGTGTCGGCTATTTCAAGGCCATTTTCAGGTGCTCTAGTTCCCCCGCGAAGTGGGCAGTGTTGGAGCCTTAGTCCACACGGCAGCCGAGCAAACTAAGGCTCAGAGATGGCGAGTAGATGGATGAGGATCCCAGACCCGAAAGGAAGGGGATCAGGGATGCGCATTAACCAGCGAGGAAGTTGCCAAGGAATCCTCAACAGTCTTGTGCTGTTTGCTCTTAAACCTGCTGGTTTGGGATTCCGGCAGCCTCAGTGCAAAGCCCACCTCCACCTGAGCTGATCTTGGACGGGTGACCTCATCTTTCAGCATCCACTGCTTAGTCTGAAAAAAATGAGAATGACACAACTGTGCCAGGAGAGATGTGAGCGAGGGGCAGAGGTGGGCAGGGGTGGTATCAGTTCAGCACGGGCCAGGCGGACCTAGGCTTAGCCTGGCCGCCGTGAGCAGAGGCTGCCATGGAACCTCTATCTAGAACAGAGAGAGCAGCTCTCAGACAGAGCCAGCCCACAGAGGGGTGGTTTGGCGTTTTTAAAAGTTTTGAGGGACTTCCTGTTGTGGCTCAGTGGTAACAAACCCGATCAGCACCCATGAGGACGTGGGTTCGATCCCTCGCCTCAGTTCAGTGGGTTAAGGATCTGGCATTGTGGTGAACTGTGGTGTAGGTCACAGACCCGGCTTGGATCTGGCATTGCTGTGGCTGTGGTGTGGGCTGGCTCAACCCTTGCCTGGGAATTTCCATATGCCCTGGGTGCAGCCCTAAAAAAAAAAAGTTTCGAGACCATCTATAAAAATCTAGAGATGTCACTTGAAGACCTAGAGTGCTCCTTGTCTTGACAAATCCCCACCTGGAGACAAGCAGCCTGGGCTGCCCTGGGCTGCCCTAGACAGGAAGCACTGAGGGTAAGGGCTGGGCCTGACACTTCCTAGCCCTCTTGGCCCCTCTGCCGGGCACAAGCAGGACCAGGAGGTGCGCGATGGCGGGTTTCACAGCCCTCGTGCTGGGTTGAATGGTGACTCCTCCAAAAAACAGAGAACCTGTGAATGTGCAACTTTGCTTCTTAAAAGGGTCTTTGCAGGAGTTCCTGCTTGGTGAGCCGGGTTAAGAATACAAACCATGGGAGTTCCCGTTGTGGTGCAGTGGAAGTGGATCAGACTAGTATCCATGAGGATGCAGGTTTGATCCCAGGCCTCACTCAGTGGGTTAAGGATCCGGTGTTGCCATGAGCTGTGGTGTAGATCGAAGACATTGCTCGGATCTGGTATTGCTGTGGCTGTGGTGTAGGGCGGCGGCTACAGCTCTAATTCGACCCCTAGCCTGGGAACTTCCATATGCTGTGGGTGTGTCCCTAAAAAGAAGGGGAAAAAAAAAAAAAAAGAATACAAAACACAGCTGGAGCAACTCAAGTTGCTGCAGAGGCTCAGGTTCGATCCCAGGCCCAGTGCAGTGGGTTAATGGATCCTGAGTTACCACAGTTGGAGTGTAGGTTGCAATTGCAGCTCCAATTCTGCCCCTGGCCCAGAAACGTGCATAGGCCATGGGTTCAGCCATACTAAAAAAAAAAAAAAAAAGAAGCTCGTCATGGCGCAGCAGAAATGAATCTGACTAGGAACCACGAGGTTTGATCCCTGGCCTTGCTCAGTGAGTTAAGGATCCGGCATTGCTGTGGCCGTGGTGTAGTTCTGATTCAAGCCCTAGGATCTTCCAATTCAGCCTGGGAATTTCCATATGTTGGGGTGCCGCCCTAAAGAGGAAAAAAAGAGAGACAGAAGCGGGGACCACCGAGGGAGGGGACCATGGGAAGACAGAGGAGGAGACTGCAAGGGTTCCCCCTGGAAACTGGAGAGGGAACGAAGCCTTGCTGACAGCTGATTTTCCCTCTGGCTTCCTCCAGAATGAGAGAATATGTGTCTGTTATTTGAAGCCATCAGGTGTGTGATAACATGTGAAGCAGCGCAAGGAAACTCACATGGGCCTGGCCAGGAGCTCAGACGCTTGGCAGCTCATGGCCCCCATGTGTGCCCCTCTGGTGTCAAGTGGACCTGACCCCCTTGGCTCAGGCTCTTAGGAGGCTCTGTGGCTCCCATCACGGCCTGAAAGCCCCACAGGACCTGGGGTCTTGCTGCTCAAGTCAGTGCCCCCTAAGCTCCTGCCCCACTCAGCAGGTGGCACCCCACTCAGGGAGCTGCACTCCACCACCTCCCAGCCCTGACTAAAGACACGCTCCTCTCCCCATCCCCACCTCAGGGAAGTTGGCCCTGACTCTGACCTTGTCCTCTGTGCTGACCCCTCTCGGGCAATAATTGATTGTGTCTGCTTTCTTTTCTTTTTCGTGTCTGTTTTTTTTAGGGCCACATTTGTGGCATATGGAAGTTCCCAGGTTAGGGGGTGCATCGGAACTATAGCTGCAGGCCTATGCCACAGCCACAGAAATACTAGACCTACACCACAGCTTATGACAATACCAGATCCTTAACCCACTGAGCGAGGCCAGGGGTCGAACCCGCAACCTCAAGGATACTAGTCGGGTTCGTTAACTGCTGACCCATGATGGGAACTCCTGCTTCTGCTTTCTTGATGTCATAGTCCCAGATCCTAGCAGAGAACCTGAAATATATGAGGCTAGAGCTGACCACATGTGAAAATAAACAGCTGAGCAAGTACTAGTTGAGCAGAAAAAGAAGGAGAACAATGTGATAACAAGATTTCACCTGGTCAATTGATGAAAATGTAAAAGTATGATAAAATCAAGTCTTGTGGAGGATGTGGGGAAATACTCTCCCATGTCGATGGTGAGAGCATAAATCGGTACCTCTTTGATGCAATGTGTGACTTTTCTTTTTTTTTTTGCTTTTTAGGGCCATACCACGGCATATGGAGGTTCCCAAGCTAGGGTCAAATTGGAGCTGCAGCTGCTGGCTGCCAGAGCCACAGCAACATGGGATCCAAGCTGAGTCTGTGACCTTCACACAGCTCACAGCAACTCGGGATCCTTAACCCACTGAGCGAGGCTAGGAATCCAACCTGCATCCTCATGGATGCTAGTCCGTTTCGTTTCCTCTGAGCCATGATGGGACCTCCGTGTGGTGTATTTAAGCATTTTAAACACACATATTCTATGACCTGGCAGTTTCGCTCTTCATAGCTACCCTGGAGCAATAGAGACCTGTGCAGTAACCTCACTGCAGCCCTACTAGAGTAGTGAACAATTAGAAAGAGCCTGCCTGTCAATAGAAGTCTGGTTAAAGAGCTGGTGTGGGCTCCCTGTGAGGGGTGCAGCTATGAAGAATCAGGAGTACACCTCTCTGTACTGACTCATCACTGGGCTGGGAAACAGTTAAAGAATGACAGGCACAGAGTTCCCGTCGTGGCGCAGCAGAAACGAATCTGACTAGTACCCATGAGGATGTGGATTCGATCCCCGGCCTTACTCAGTGGGTTGGGGATCCAGGGTCTCTGTGAGCTGTGGTGTGGGTCAAAGACGCAGCTCAGATCCTGTGTTGCTTTGGCTGTGATGTAGGCTGGCAGCTGCAGCTCCGATTTGACCCCTAGCCTGGGAACTTCCATATGCCACAGGTGTGGACCTAAAAAGAAAAAAAATCCCACAAAGTAATACTCCCAGAGCAGCAGTTCTATAACAATGTGATTGATAATAAGAAATATATGTTTGATATCTCCCTTTTCTGGTACAGAACTCCTAAAATTTCCTAAGTGTAGAGAACTGTAAATCTATCTTTTGTTGTATTAATGTGATGACTTTTGGAGGGTCCCTAGGCCCCCTGAGAGTGGGGGCTGATCGTCAAGGGAACCAACCAACTGATTATAGAGAGCTGGAACTTTCGGAATTCCTGTTGTGGCTCAGTGGTTAATGAATCCAACTAGGAACCATGAGGTTGTGGGTTCGATCCCTGGCCCTGCTCAGTGGGTTAACGATCCGGCGTTGCCGTAAGCTGTGGTGTAGGGTGCAGATGCTGCTCGGATCCTGCATTGCTGTGGCTGTGGCTGTGGCTGTGGCTGGCAGCTACAGCTCCAATTAGACCCCTAGCCTGGGAACCTCCATATGCTGAGGGAGCAGCCCAAGAAATGGCAAAAAGAGAACAAAAAAAAAAAAAAAAAAAAAAAAAGAGAGAGAGAGAGAGAGAGAGAAAGCTGGAATTTTCAGTTCCACCCCCTGACCTCCGGGGAGGGGAGAGGGGCTGGACCTTGAATCAGTCACCAAGGGCCAGTGACTCAGTCAATTGTGCTTTGTAAATGAAGCCTCCATAAAAAGGATGGGATTTGGACAGATTGGGGGTTGGTAAACATGCGGAGATGTGGGGAGAATGCATTCCTTAGAAGGAAACTCCGAGGCTTTTCCCCAGACCTTTCCCTCTGCATCTCTTCCATCTGGCCGTTCCTGAGTTATATCCCTCTGTCATAAACTGGCAATCTGGTAAGTAAACTGTTTCTCTGAGTTCTGTGAGCTATTTAGCAAATTAATCAAACCCAAGGACAGGGCGTGAGAACCCCAGATCTCAGCCCATCAGCCAGAAGCACAGGTGACAGCGTGGACATGTGAGTAAAACCCTAAGGGGCAGGGTGGGGGTGGGAAGTTTAGGGATTTGAACCCTTCACCTGTGGGATCTGATGCTACCCCAGGGTAGACAATGTCAGAATCGAGTTACCTCGTAGGACACCCAGCTGATGTCACAGCGTTGCTTGCAGGTGTGGGAAACCCCGCCCAGGCATTGGGAACTGGACAAAAAACATTTTAGGTTTGCCTTGGGGAAAGATGATACCCCTTCGGGGACACGTGGCAATGTCTGGAGTTCCGTTGTCATGACTAGGAAAGCGCTGCTACTGGCACCTAGTGGGTGGAGGCCAGGGTTGCTGCTAAATATCCTACAAATCATTGGCCCCAAATGCCAACGGTGCCAGGTTGAGAAACCCTGCTCTAAATGTAGGGAAATGTCTGGAAGGACACAAGTCAAATCGATGACCGAAGTAGTCTGGGGACTTTGGGTGCTGGTTAGAGAAAACCCATAATCCTGTGGGTAGTGTTTCCTCCTTATTTCCTAGAAGAATACATTTGTGTACTGTCGTGGAAGGAAAAAGACAGAGACAGAGGGAGAAAGGAGGGCCAGAGTGGACCACAGTGGATCTGGACCTGTCCTGTCCACCCATGTCTCCAGGGCAGCAGTGGGGTTGGGGTAGGGGGAGTGCCAGGGGCTCATTTTAGTCACCGCTGCCCCACAGTCCTGCTCGAAGGGCCCTGGCCTGGGAACGCCTGGAGGCACCTGCCCCTCCCCTCCCAGGGTCACCCCAGGGAGGCTGGCATCACAGCAACACCAGCCACATACTAGGTTTCATTTTCCCATGACACATGTGACTTACTGCTTCGCCGCGTGTTCTTAAAAACCCCTTCTTCCACCAAAACATCATTACCGGCAAATTTCTTCCAGCTTCTAAACTTCATAAAATCACCCAGAGCTCTTGGTAACAAAGCGCCTCCATCTTCACAGGCAGCTGCAGAATTCTCCTGACAGCAGAGAAGGAGTGACATTTGTGCTGCCACTTGAATGCTCAGTAGAGACTTATGTTTCCAGCAGTTACCAAGATCTGGGGCTGGAGAGGACCCAGGGTATTTTTTTATTGTTTAAGTACTTGGTTGATACCTGAATCTGGCAGTAAAGCTAGGATGCCTTCAATACCAATGCAGCCAGACCGCTCTGCTATTACCCAGTTTGGGGTGTGACTACCAGACCTTTATGCTATGTATTTACAGATGTATTTACTTAAATAATAGATAATAGATGGATGGCTAAATAGATGATGGATAGATACACAATGGATGGATAGATAGATGGATAGATGATAGATGGAAGAAAGATAGTTGATAGATCGATAGGTAAGTAGATAGATTTGCTGTCACAGAAATAGTTTTCTGGGAGTTCCCGTCGTGGCACAGTGGTTAACGAATCTGACTAGGAACCATGAGGTTGCGGGTTCAGTCCCTGGCCTTGCTCAGTGGGTGAAGGATCCGGCATTGCCGTGAGCTGTGGTGTAGGTTGCAGACGTGGCTTGGATCCTGCTTTGCTGTGGCTCTGGTGTAGGCTGGCGGCTACAGCTCCGCTTAGACCCCTTGCCTGGGAACCTCCATATGCCGCGGGAGCAGCCCTAGAAAAGACAAAAAGACAAAAAAAAAAAAAAAAAGGAAATAGTTTTCTGGGGCTTTTTTTCCATCTATACGTGGCACCTTATTGTGAATATTTTTTCTCGATTTGATTTTTCCCCCAACTTGTGCCTTGAAGGCCCTCCCGTGGCTGCCATGTACATTTATCTCATTATGGCCTGAAGTAAGCGGTAAGTGGGGCTGAAAGCAGCCTTGCTCACTGACCACACCTGGCTGTGTCAGTCCAGAGGCAGGGGTGTCTCTTTGTAATCCACCTGATGAGAGGGAGCGCCTTTCTGGGATCCACATGGGTGCCGCCAGGGCTGGCCAGTGTATGAGGGCTGCCTGGTACCCTGGCAGGAACAGGGAACAAGCAGGAATCCCACTTTGAGAAGCGGGACATTTAGGATGTTTCCATTTGTTGGTCTTGCGCAAATCTACCATGAGCATCCTATGGGTTCTTGCCTCCGTAGATACATATGTCTCCAGGCAGACCTTCTGAGCAGCCACAGAGTGGGTCTTTTTTGAGTCTTCCCCATCCTGTAAGGAAGGCAGCCTAGGGTCTCTCACTTGACAACAAAGAGGACCCTGGAACTTTTCTGAAGTCAGCTGGTGAGTGAGCAGCAGGGCTGGGACCGAGCCCCAGGCACTAAGCTCAAGGCTGGCTCCTCTGCTAGAAAAACAGCCCTGGGCTGGAGCACAGCTTCTGAGCAGTGGTCCCTGTTGTCCATCATAGTCCCAAGCCTGGGACCCCGGCACATGGGTGCCATGGTTACTCTCTCCACCTAGCTCACCCCACAACCCCATCCGTTTCTCTTTCCCTCTCTCTCGCCGTCCATGTATCCATCCACAATCCATCAAACCATCCATCCACTCACCCATCATCCATCAGTCCATCCATTACGTGTAATTCACTGAACAAAGAATTATCAAGTATCAGCAATGCACAAGGTATAATTCCAGGCACTGGGGAAAGAGCAATGAACGAAATAGTCCAAGATTCCTGAATTTGTGGAGCTGACCTTGTAGGTGTTGGGAGGCCACAATAAACAAGATCCTTTTCTAGAGCAATAAGTCCTACGAAGACAACACAAGGGATGTAACTGGTAGGGAAGGGAGGGAGGTTGGGGAAGGCCTTTATGGGAGTGAAACCTCCTGAATGCGGAGGAAGGACCAGTCATGTGACCATCCAGGGGAAGGGTGTTACAGACAGGGGAGCAGCAAAGGCAATGGTCTGGGGATTGGAAGGAGCTCACCATAGCTGGGAATGGCATGAAAGCCTGGTGGCTGAGGTGTGGTGTGGGGAGAAGAGTCAGCAGGTCGGCTGTCCCAGAGTCTACTGTGCCCAGCAGCGGCCATGCCGAGAGCCAAACTGGGGTGACAGTGACACCAGGCATGGCCTCTTCAGGGCCATCCTGCAGCTTCTCCCACTCTGGTGGCCTAGATCCATTGATCTGCTCCACCTCCACCCCAAAGAGTACAGCAGATGGGGGACAGAATGGGTTCCAGCCCTGGGGGGAGGGGGGCACAGAGCTCCACTAGAAAGGGCAGAACCAACCTCCCACCCCCATCAGCCCCCTCTCCCACTGGGGCCTTGCTCTGAAAACGCAGCAGCAACCCCAAGAAGGTGGGATCAGGACCCCAAAGGCTTCCTTATCTTCATCATTTATATGCCCATTCCTGGTAAACTGGGGACTGTGGGCATGCCAGTCCTGCCACCAACTCCTGCTGTGCCCTTGAGCCAGACACCTCTCCCTCAAGCCTTAATTTCCTCCTGGATATGGGGAGGGGAACGCTCCTTATGCGGAGGCCTGAGTCTCAATCCCATATTCACAAACCCTTTCTGAGACCGAAAGGGCCACAGCCTTCTACCCCAATCAAAATGTCCCTTGAGTTTCCAGGCCCTGGGCTTAAATTCCAACCCCAGTGACAACAGCTGGGTTAAGGCTGCATCAGTTTGGCACACGTTTGTGTGTTTTAAAACAACGGTCTAAAAGAACTTGAAATCATTGACAATGTTTAAAAATTGGGAGAAAGTACCTTAAAGATGAAAGCGTCCCTGCTGATCTGAGAAAATGAAAAGACGTGATAACACAGGGCTGTGCCAAGCCCACCACCGGTCAGTCACCTGTGGACATTTGGTGGTTGCAGAGGGGTGGCAGTGAAGGGAGCCCTCTGCCATCTACCGCAGTCCCCACCGCTCCTTGCTGCCCCCCTTTCCCACTTGGGGAGCCGGCCTGTGGGACCACTCCTTCCCCTGGCCCATCTGCTCACGGGCACAGAGCCGGGGGAAAGAACTCAGGTGCTCAAATTCTAGATCCATGGGCCTCAGGGAGGGGTGGGGCCAGCTGAGTCTCAGCCTTGAGGCTCAAAGGTCCCCAAAGACCCACAAGAGTGGTGGAGACACCCAAGGCCAGCAGGAAGCATCTCTGCATGACTAGGATACTAGTCAGGTTCCTTACCACCGAGCCGTGATGGGAACTCCCAGGATGAGATATTCTTTTTTTTTTTTTTCTGTCTTTTGTCTTTTTAGGGCCACACCCGTGGCATATGGAGGTCCCCAGGCTAGGGGTCTAACCAGAGTTATAGCTGCCAGCCTACACCAGAGCCACAGCCAACCTGCGTCTGCAACCTACACCACAGCTCACGGCAATGCTGGATCCTTAACCCACTGAGCGAGACCAGGGATCGAACCCTCAACCTCATGGGTCCTAGTTGGATTCGTTTCCACTGTGCCATGATGAGAACTCCTGGGATGAGATGTTCTTGATTCAAATATGAACAGCATAACTTTTCTGTAGCTGGGAGGGAAAGTGTCAAAATCACGAGAACTCACATCACTATTCCTCAGCTTCAGGCTGGGCACTTCCTCAGGGCAGCCCCCCAAGCAGGCCACGTCCCTTCTGGACTGGCCATCCCCGCCCACAACAGACAACAACGAGAATGCTCTGGGGCAGCAGCTTGTGAGGCTATTTCCAGGCTGTGGCAGCTCAGAAGCCAAGAGAGTGGACTCCTCTTCCCAGATCAGGCTGTAGGTCTTGCCCCTCAGGTGGCCTCTACTCAACACAAGAGCTGCAAGATCAAGTTCAGCCTGGTTGTTAAAAACAGAGACCCACCCCAAGGAAAGATTGTATGTGCCTTGGCTGGCTGGGCCCGCCCCTGATCTCTCTCTTCAAGTCCCTCCTCCGTGCATCGGTAGTGGGGTGACCTGGACCTGGGGGCTGCTTCTGCAGCCCTTGGAAATAAGGATATAAGCCTTTGGATATAGTCTAGCCCTTGGCCAAACTAAAGCTGCCGTGGCTAGTAGAGTTCATTGTCTTTCTTTTCAATTATAAGGACATTTTCTAAGTAGAACAATTAAAACCGTCACAGACAAGGGTAACAGGTCCTGCTCTTCCTTCCCCTCATTCCGATACTTGTATCCTTGGGGATACCTGTCCTGGCACTGTTCCCATGTACTACGTACACATGTGCCCAGGGACACAGATCCCACTTGCACTGAGTCCCAGGCCAGAAGGCGTGGGCCTGCTCCTTCCTAACCCGCAGTGAGGGCCCCAAGTCCACCTGCCCTGCCTCCACTGCCCATGCTTGTGAGCCTGCCACATCAGCATCCTTGGCGCCTCCTGGCCTGTGCAGTTGAGTGCCACTCCACGAGGGCACCAAGAGTAGCAACACTGCCTCATAGGTATGAGCTTTTCAAATGTTAGTGGATTCTGCTTACATAAGTTTCAATAGCAACAAAAGAGCTTCACTCAGTAAACACTGAGGTTAACCCCACCCCATCCCCGGGCCACATGGAAGGTTTCCCAATGGGAAATGGGAGTGGGTTGAATTGTGTCCCCTAAAAAGATGTGTTGAGGGAGTTCCCATCATGGCTCAGCAGGTTAAGAATCTGACTAGTATCCATGAGAATACTAGTTTGATCCCTGGCCTTGCTCAGTGGGTTAAGGATCCGGCGTTACCGTGAGCTGTGTAGATTGCAGACACGGCTCGGATCTGGCATTGCTGTGGCTGTGGTGTAGGATGGCAGTGGCAGCTCCGATTCGACCCCTAGCCTGGGAACTTCCATATACCACAGGTGCGACCCTAAAAAGAAAAAAAAATGTGTTGAGGTCCTAACCCCCAAACCTACCAATGTGACCTTATTTGAAAGTAGGATCTTTGCAGATGTAATCAAGTCATGCTGAGGTCATACTGGATTAGAATTGGGTCCTAAAGCCATTTACTCATCGTTATAAGGAGGGGGGATTTGGATAGAGAGACAGTGACACACACAGGGAAGTAGGCTGGGTGAAGACAGGCAAGAGGGACTTCCTGTCATGGCTCAGTGGTTAAGGAGCCTGACTAGTATCCATGGGGATGCAGGTTCAATCCCTGGCCTCCCTCAGTGGGTTAAGGATCCAGTGTTGCCATGAGCTGTGGTGTAGGTCCCAGACACAGCTCGAATCCAGGGTTGCTATGGCTGTGGTGCAGGCCAGCAGCTACAGTTCCAATTCAGCCCCTAGCCTGGGAACTTCCATATGACCTGGGTGTGGCCCTAAAAAGACAACAGCCAAAAAAAGGGGGGGGGGGCAGTAATTGGGAAGATGCAGCTACAAGCCAAGGAATGCCAAGGATCTGGGGGATTCCACAAGACCCTGGTTAAGGAACTTGCTCTGTGTCCCACCTAAGGGGTGGCCTCTCTGCTCAGGCTTCCAAAAGGTGCCCCACAGGAATAAGCCTCTGTGCTGACTCTCTGATATGCATTCCCCTGTGGGGTTTGCCCACCTGCTGGGCTCCCCTTCTTGGTGCAGCCCAGTCTTCCTCCCAGGTCAATCTAATTTCAGCACCACTATTCCTTTAAATTCCCTCTGCCCATCCTCCTCTTCTATTTTATTATTTTTAAAATTATTTTTAATTATTTATTCTTTTTAGGGCTGCATCTTGGGCATATGGAAGTTCCTCAGGCTAGGAGTCGAATTGGAGCCACAATCAACAGCCTACACAATAGCAGTGCCAAATCCAAGCTGCTTCTACAACCCACACCGCAGCTTTCAGCAATGCCGGATCCTCAACCCATTGAGCGAGGCCAGGGATCAAACCTGCATCCTCATGGACACTAGTTGGGTTCTTTTTTTTTTTTTTTTTTTTTTTTTTATCTTTTTGTCTTTTTGTCTTTTTTTTAGGGCTGCCCTGTGGCATATGGAGGTTCCCAGGCTAGGGGTCTAACAGGAGCTGTAGCTGTCGGCCTACACCACAGCCACAGCAAAGTTGGATCTGAGCCACGTCTGTGACCTACACCACAGCTCACAGCAATGCCAGATCCTTAACCCACTGAATGAGACCAGGGATGGAACCTGCAACCTCATAGCTCCTAGTTGGATTTGTTTCCACTGTGTCACAAAAGGAACTCCCTAGTTGGGTTCTTAACGCACTGAGCCAAAACGGGAACTCCTCCTCTTTTTTTTTTTAGAAAAAATTTAATTCACCTACACATACCTTTGGGCCCTGTGATTCCGCCTGGGACTCCGAGGCCTGAATAAGAATGGTCCGGTAGGTTTACTTCCCCATTTGTTGGCTGTGGAGGCCACACCCCCTTGGAGTAGGTGGGGGTGGAGCCATGGAAAGAGGAAGTGCTGTCTCAGCTCTGCCAAGGGCCCTTCCAAACATCTCATGGGGAGCCCAGTTGTCTGTCACCTCTGATTCCGGTGAAGGTAGGAGGCGAGGGGGCTGAGGGTTGAAAGGATGGGGAGGGCCAAAGAAGGTAGGAGAAGGAACCTTTTGGCCAGTGGTCTTGGAGTGTGATCAGGGCTCCTAGGAGAACACTTGGGGCCACAGCAGTCTTGAAACCTGAAGTTTAGAAGAGTCTTCACACAGCAGCCAGGAAGACGAGTCTTATCCTCTAGCCCGTAAACAAACACACACATACTTTAAAACTTTAGGTCCTTCCCAGAGAACTTTCACCAGCTTACAAGGCCTTGAGGGGTCTAGGCCACCCGTCTCACTTTTCTTATTCCCATCTCCATGCTCCACATCCCAGGCACACTAGTCTTTAGTCTATAGAATGTGCTCACATCTGCCACAGGGCCTTTGCACATGCCGTTCTTGCCAATGTCTGGAATCCTCTTCACTCCCTCTTCTAAGTAATTCTTAGAAGAATTCCTCCTTGACATGCCCCCTCTTCCCCAGAGCAGCTCAGCCCTCCCCTCAAGGGGTGTCATCACACCCACCCTTTTCCATATCAAACCTATCACAGCCATAATTACTGACAGTGCTAATAAAAGCTCTTGTGGGTCTTAGTTTCCATCGTATGACCATCGATGAGCTGACACTCTATCCTGGTGAAAGGAAATCTCTGATGGGCAGGGCCTACACCTCAAACTCATCTTGAAACTGGGGAAGGCCATGGGGACAGCCCCGCTTGAACCGCTTCAACTACAGGGAGTATGTTTCTCAATCGGAATTACCCCAGGAAGGGGTAACTGCTGCCAGCAAAGCGAGAAGGACTTCCACCCCGGTGAAGGCTGAGGTGCCTGCCTCTGCATCTGCATCTCTGCAGGCTGTCCAGGGTGGAGGACAGGGGCCCAGGGGGCCAGTTGGCAGGAGAGGATCTGGCATGGTCACTGCAGCAGCTCTGGTGGCTGCTGTAGCTCAGGTTCGATCCCTGGCCTGGGAAGTGCCACATGCTGCAGGTGTAGGCCAAAGAGAAAAAAAAAAAAAAAAAAAAAAAAGATAGAGAAGGAAGGAAGGGAGGGAGGAAGTGTGCCCTGAAGGCAGAAGAAGGTTCTTGTGTCCGGAGCATGGGAGTCCAGGGTGAAAGGAGGGGGAAGCAGAAGCCCTGGAAAGGCGTTGGATATTTTCCCAAGGGGTGTGAGAAGCTGTTGGAGGAGGTTCAGTGGGAGAGAAAGCCCTTCAGGCTCTGAGATTCCAGGACACTGTGGTGGGAGAGGGGGTGTGGGCTGGGAAGCAGCCCCCATCCCACGTCTGCAGCCTTTTGAAACACACAGGGCTTTTCACAGGCTTGCGCTGCCAAAGGGCAAAGTTCTGCCCCGACGTCTGTGTGAGGCAGTGGAGACATCTGCTACATTATAGCCACAACTGGACACTTTTCAACATATTGCTCAGCCTATAATTTCCAACAGCTCCATCCAATTCAGCCTGCACCAGGGGCGGGGCTGGCGGGCACTGGGGGCAGCTTCTGCCTACAGAAGCAGGGATGAGGGAGATGTCGCCTGTCCTCCTGTGGCCCCCAGGTAGGGGTGGCTTTCCCTCCACATCTCTGGCCTGGGGCATTTCACTGGTAATGAGGAGGGCTCACTGGACGTGAACCTTGAACCAGTGAAAGCTGTGAGTCTAGCACCTGCCTCTTGAAGGAAGGAACAGGTGTGTGAGAGGGGCTGGCATCTTCCCACATCCTGACAAAAGCCTGTCTGGCCATCATGGGACCTTGAGGCTGGGAGAGGCAAGTACCTGTGAACTCCCGCTGAGCTGTACGTGGCAGAGCCATCGTTTGAACCTGCCTGGGCCCATGCTTCGTGATCCTTCCCCGAGCATCTACGGCAAGGGCATGGCCAGAATGGGACTCAAAACGCTGCTCCTACCACCCTGCCCTCGCCAAAAATGGATCAGAGAACCGGGAAGCTGAAGACCTATGGCCCCAAAGGGGTCCCTATATCATAGCCCCTCCCTCCAACCCCGTCACCATGGGCAAACCTCACAGGCCCGCAGCCCACAGCCCAACCACCCGCCCACATGTCTTGCTTCCAGCCTGATCCTTGGATGCATGGCCCTGGGAATTTTCAAAAAGATTCTGTGGGCTCTTTCTAATGGTTTGTTTTTGCCCGTGCCCATCTGCAGGGGCGGGAGGGGAAGCCAGCCATGCAGTGAGCTCTCTGGGTGGGAGGGGAGGGGAGGTGCTGTGCTCTATCTTTTTTTTTTTTTTTTTTTTGTCTTTTTGCCTTTTCTAGGGCTGCTTCCGCAGCATATGGAGGTTCCCAGGCTAGGGGTTGAATCAGAGCTGTAGCCGCTGGCCTACACCAGAGCCATAGCAACGTGGGATCTGAGCCGTGTCTGAAACCTACACCACAGCTCACAGCAATGCTGGATCCTTCACCCACTGAGCAAGGCCAGGGATCGAACCCGCAACCTCATGGTTCCTAATGGGATTCGTTAACTACTGCGCCATGATGGGAATTCCTGTGCTCTATCTTTTGACTCACCTTCCCTCCAAACCCCTCTCAGGATCCCGGGCTGCCCACCATCCTCAGATAAGTGTGACTCCCTGAACCACGAGAGGGCAATGCTTAGCCCCTTTTGTCTCCAACCATAGGACCTCAGTCGAGGAGCAATTTCTGGGCAAGGGCCCAGCCGGAGGGACCAGGCTGCCTCATCGTTCCAGTTCTGTGTGTCTCCAAGGACAGCCTCCTTGGCAAGGGAAGGAAGTAAAGCCCTTGGAGGCTCTCATATCATCACCTCTCACGAAAGGACCGAATCGTCTCTCTTCTCCTCCTCCTCCTACCCCCTCCCCCTCTGCCTCTTCGCTGCACCCACGGCATATGGAGGTTCCCAGGCTAGGGGAAGAATCAGAGCTATAGCTGCCCGCCTACACCACAGCCACAGCAAAGCTAGATCTGAGCCGCACCTGTGACCTACACCACAGCTCCCAGCAACGCCAGATCCTTAACCCACTGAGCGACTCCAGGGATCGAACCCGCATCCTCATGGATACTAGTCAGGTTCGTTACTGCTGAGCCACGACTGGAACACCCAGCTTCAGTTTCAGAATAGCCCAGGGAATGGCTCCGAGTGGCCAGCCTTGGGTGGTGTGCCCACCTGGGGACCAGCTGCTGCAGAGGTGGGGTGACAGACAGTGGGCAAGATGACTGTGGCCTCTGCCAGACCCCTGGGGTTGGAGGGAGGAAGGAACAATTACCTCAAAAGAGCACGTGTCTGTGTGGGGTGTGTGTGTGTGTGTAATTTCTAAAAGAGGAGAGCGGTATTTCCCGTTGTGGCTCTGCAGCGGAAATGAAACTGACTAGCATCCGTGAGGACGAAGATTCGATCCCTGGCCTTGATCCATGGGTTAAGGATCCGGCATTGCCATGAGCTGTGGTGTAGGCCGCAGATGCGGCTCAGATAGGCATTGCTGTGGCTGTGGTGTAGGCCAGCGGCTACAGCTCCGATTCGACCCCTAGCCTGGGAAACTCTGTGTGCCAAGTGTGCGGCCCTAAAAAGACAAAAAAAAAAAAAAAAAAAAAAAAGGAAGAAGAAGAGGGTGGGGGGGCAACAGGCAAAGCTTAGAGGAGAAGGTGGCACATGCATGGGCTTTGAAGGGTGGGAGCCACTCGGATGCACGGGGAGAGGAGAGGAGCTCCCCCGCAGGAAGGAATGGCATGGACACAGGCCCTGTGGTGTGTCTGGGGCCGTGGGGTGTTGGGGGTGGTCATCACGTGTGGCTGCAGTGTGGGGACATCGTCAGCAGGCCAGACACCAGAACCAGGTCTCTGCTAGCTGGCTCGGCGCCCTTGGGAAAAGGTGCCCTCCTGGGCTGGTATAGTCCAGGGGCGGCCGGCATGGGGAGCGAGCACAGAATGGATTCTGGCCAGATGGTGCCCTGTACAATATGCACTGCTATTTGTGGCAGCCCTGACCAGGATGTCAGGACTGGGCAGACCCCGTCAGCTGGCTTGGAGGCCTCCTCTTGGGAGTCGTGTGTCCCATAGCGCCTGACCAGGACCCAGCCTCCAGCATCGACCAACATGAAAACGGGAACAAGGGTGGCAGCCCCCTTCCCCCCCGCCCCAGCTGATGGATGAGAAGCCAAGAGCCCTGCAGGCAGATCTGTGCACCTGCCGCTGACTCCTCGAGGCAGGGAAGCAGGCCCAGAAGAGAATCACAGGAAGCAATTCATCAACCATGTGGGCCTTGGGGCGGGGGGGGGGACTCCCACCCTGTTCAGGGGCCTTAGGGCTTCTGGTGCCCAGTGGACAGGCCTCTGATTCCCTCCCAGCCCTCCAAGAGGCCAGAGGCAGTGCCACATGCCAATTACGGGAGCCAATTAATTCGCACTTAACAGGGATATTTTCTTTTACTGCGCAGAATGGAGGGGCATAAAAGCCTGATTCCTCTTCTGCGGCTCGATCTCGCTCTCCATGTGCTCATAGCATTTAATAACTCCTGCCGCAGACCCAGGGCCAAATCTGCAGGGGTGCAGGGAAGCCGAGAGGGCAATTCCCCATCAACAATCTGGTGAGGAGGCCACTGCTGTCTGCACTGTTTATACTTCCGTTTCCCCTCCACGGCTCCCAGAAGTTTCCATAAAAACAGATGTAAGTAATCAAAGACTTCCCAGCCCCCGAACAGCTCTGCTCCTGAAGGCTTCCATGGCGCCTGCTCCCTCTGCTGGGGTTTGTGGCTCCAAAAGACTCCTAAACCCGCCCTCAAATGTCTCCCCAGGAAGGAAGATTCCTCCTCTCCTGCAGATCTGCAATCATTTGTCGAATATTTTATGGTCAATAATAATAGCAATAACTCCTCGGCTGCCCTGGTGCCTTTTCTAATTCCACTCAGAGCACACAGTGTGGGATCCCCAGGGTATCACAGTGGCCAATAAGCAAGGTGTGTCACCCGCCCCCGCTTTTTGGAAAGTTGGTGGTGCCCTGATGGGGGCAGCTTATGCGCCATCTCCCCCAGTCTTATGTTTCAGGACAAAGGTAGGAGTTATTCTCTTCCTTGGGGCAGGCTTCTGCTGCCTCACTCCTTAGGCAGCGCCCCTTACCAAGTGCCCTGGAGCCTATAGCTCAGCGGTGGGGAAGGATGGAGCCAGGACACCTGGCTTGGGGGGAGGTGGGGTGGGGTGGGGTGGTGGGTGTGGACCTTTAAGGTCATGACTGGAGGGAGTCAGAGCAGATAGGCAGGAGGCTGGGGGAGGCAGGGGCTGCAGGTGTGGTCTCTGGAGCCCGAGTCAGCAGAGGATAGTCAGCAGAATGGGCACCTCCGGCTGTAGCCAAAGCAGCACCCCTTATTCTCGTTCACCTCCTGGGCTGCCAAAAAGGATATCATTTTTTTATTTTTTTGTCTTTTTGCCTTTTCTAGGGCCACTCCCGCAGCATATGGAGGTTCCCAGGCTAGGGGTCGAATCAGAGCTGTAGACATCAGCCTACACCACAGCCACAGCAACGCAGGATCCGAGCCGCGTCTGTGACCTACACCACAGCTCATGGCAATGTCGGATCCTTAACCCACTGAGCAAGGCCAGGGATCAAACCTGCAACCTCATGGTTACTGGGGTTACCCCAAAAGGATATCATTGTACAAAAGGCCCCACCTCAGCTGACAGGAGGTTAAGCCTGGAGCTGCTGATAGCATCTCTGCCACCACTTGGGGACCATCTGCCTGAGAATGAAGCCAACACAGAGGAAAGCAAAGAAAAAGGAGTCCTGTTGATAGTAGTTAAGCCCCTGGATCCAGCCATGCCTGAACTCCTTAGACTTTTGGATAACAAGAGCCAATAATTTATTGATGTTATTTTAGTTTTCACTTGAGCTTGATGACTCAGGCTGCAAGCTTTCTGTTTTTTTTGGCTTGGTGTGGGATCTCAGTTCCCAGACCAGGGATTGAACCCAGGCCACAGTGGTGAAAGTGCCAAGTCCTAACTACTAGACCACCAGGCAACACCTAGGTTCTGTCACTTTTATCTGAGTGAATCTTGACAAATGTGAGTCCAAACTAGAATAAACTAAGTTTTCCTCTGCCTTGAAGACTTTCTTGCCACAACCATAGACAGAGGAGTCCTAGAGGGACTGTCCTTCCTCAAGTTCCATCAAGAGGAAGAGGTGGCAGCTGGCATGAAGCCACTCACACGTCCCCAAGGTGCCTTGAGGGCCAAGGTTCAGAACCAGAGTTCTGATGAGGGACCATGACCCGAGGGAGCCAGAGCAGGCAGGCAGAAGGCTGGGGGGGACCCTCTCCCACCACAGCGCCCTCTGCTGTCAGTTTTCCACCTGGCCGCCTGGGGAAGCATCTAAAAGAAACCAGTCGTGTTTCCTTTGCTCAAAACCATCCAGTTCTCATGCACTCGGCTTGTACCCAGCCCGGTGCCGTGACCCCAGCCCGGTCTCTCCACGCTCCTCCGCTCCCAGGGCTCCAGCCCCTCCGGCCTGTTCCCTCATCCAGAACAGGCCTGCTCCGCAGTGGGAAAGCCGCTCACAGGACCGTCGCCTCCCCGGGGGCCGTCCCTGAAGGGCCCCTTCCGGACACTCTGTGATTTCCCTCCTCTGCAGCAACCACGGCTTCTTCCCACAGCCGCTTGTGACCTGCCTGCTTCGTCCCCAGGACAGAGGACCTTGGTGTCACCGCGACCTCAGGGCCTAGAGGAGGACCCTACACATTGGGCCTTCGATAAACACATGTGGAAGTGGGGAGGGAGGGAGAAAAGGAAGGAGATAAGGGGGGAGGGGAGGGGAGGGGGAGGATGGGGGAGTGGAAGGGGGGAAGGAGGAAGAAGAGAGGGAAGGGGAGGGAAAAAGAGAGGGAAGAAGGGGAAGGAAAGAGAGGGGAGGGAAAGGGGTGGGGGAGGGGAAGGGAGAGGGAGGGGGAGGGGAGAGAGGGGAGGGGAGAGAGGGGAGGGGAGAGAGGGGAGGGGAGAGAGGGGAGGGGAGACGGAAGAGGGGGGAGAGGGAAGGGAGGAGGGGAGAGGGAGGAGGGGAAGGAGGGGGAGGAGGGGAAGTGGGGAGGGGAGAGAGAGGAGGGGAGAGGGAGGGGAGGGGGAGGAGGGAGGGAGGAGGGGAAGTGGGGAGGGGAGAGAGAGGGGAAGGGGGGAGGGAAGAGGGAAGGGAGGATGGGGAGGAGGGGGGAGGGAAAAGGAGGGGGAAGGATGCTTACCTTTTCCAATGCCTCACCCAAGACCCCCGTGTCTCCTGCTCAACCCCCTCCCTGAACCACATCAGAACAACCCACCCTCATTTTCCACCCATCTTCCCTTGAAGGCCCAGCATCCATGATGAGGGGGTCTTTCTTCTCTCCCCGAAGCCCTCTCACCAAGACCTAATGACCCTGGGAATAAATGCATCCTGTGATGTGCTGGCCATGGCTGCTAGGCTGCTCCGGGGACCCAGGCTCAGGCCAACCGGGTAGTCCCAGAGGGAAGTGGGGGCTCCAGCAGGCCTTGTTCCAAGGAGCAGTGGCCCAGGATAGTAGGGTTTTTTTTTTTTTTTATGAGAAAAAAATTAGCTTTCCTTACCAGACAAGAATGACAATTTACAGAAAATTATGCTCTGAATTCATAATCTGGAATGAGCGGAAATGGTGTGCTATAGTAATCCATCCCAACTGACTCGCTATTGTATACGCACCTGCTAACATTTTTTAAGCCGGGACTTTATGGAAAGGACATTTTGATCGCTTCTGAAGTTTGCTGAGCAATTCCCCCCTCTCTCAGGCATACGGTCTTTGTGCTGGAAATTTCCCTCGTGGCTTCCTGCAGGCACCGGCAGCCCGGCACGTGGGTTCGCAGGCCGGCACGCACACAGCCAGCCGCAGCCCCCTCTCGCTGGCATGACTCTAATGGGGGGCTTTGCAGGTGCCGAGCTGTGGAAATGGAAGCTGGGAGAGTGAAATAACAGTTGGCACCTGTGCCGCGCTTGCCCGAGGAGCTGCAGACTGTGGTGCCCACCGGATTTGGAATTAGAGATGCTTTCCAACACGACATGAAAGGAGGGCCGAGGACAGGGGAGAGTTGGAGGGCTCAGGCTGGGATGTCCAGGGGCCATTCAGGGGCATGGGTGTGAGAGCTGGGCATCAGGCTACGAAGATGCTGGGCAGGAGGGGGCCAGGAGACCACCAACCCCTCACGTGCCCAGCCTCTGTGATCCCAGAGAAATCCCTCATTCCAGGTCCCCTGGGTCCTTGACGTGGCCTCCAGCCCAGGGCTGACACAAGTGCATAGTGGCCTGGGAGTCCCAAGGGTAGAATGAGGCTGCCAACACCCCTCAGCACCTTGCCTGGGCCTGGCATGTGGTGGGTAATAGGCTCCAATCTGAGCCAAGCCCCCGTCAGAAGATCCCTTGTCTAGGAAATGAGCCCTTCACACTGATGCTCGACCCTAGGGCTCCTGCAGCTCCAAAGCCTGTTCAAGGGGCTTACAGACACTGAGGCTCAGAGGACAGGCAGGTGTGGCAGAGACAGTGGGGAGGGGCCTTCCTGCTGGGGTCATCAGGAAAGTGAGTCACGGAGTTCCTGTTGTGGCGCAGTGGTTAACGAATCCGACTAGGAACCATGAGGTTGCGGGTTCGATCCCTGCCATTGCTCAGTGGGTTAAGGATCTGGTGTTGCCATGAGCTGTGGTGTAGTTTGCAGACACGGCTCGGGTCCTGCTTTGCTGTGGCTCTGGTATAGGCTGGTGGCCACAGCTCCGATTGGACCCCTAGCCTGGGAACCTCCATATGCCACGGGAGCGGCCCTAGAAATGGCAAAAAGACAAAAAGACAAAAAAAAAAAAAAAAAAGGAAAGTGAGTCACGCCAACATATGACCCAGCAATACATGGGGACATGAGGGGTTCCCTGACGCTCTCTCTGTAAGAACAAATATGTAGGAACCTCCTAAACTGGCAGCAGGAAGGGGATGCCGAGTTAAGCTGCGGAAGTACCGCTACAACAGCAGCAGGAGAGACTGCAAGAGAAATGCTCTCCCACTGAGGAAGTTTCCAGAAATCCTATTCCTGAAAAAGAATGTATGTTTAAGATAAAGTAAGGGGCAAACTGCACACAATGTGATTCCACTTAATCTTAAAAAACAATGCCATGGAGTTCCCATCGTGGCACAGTGGAAATGAATCCAACAAGGAACCGTGAGGTTTCGGGTTCGATCCCTGGCCTCGCTCAGTGGGTTAAGGATCTGGCATTGCCATGAGCTGTGGTGTAGGTTGTAGATGCGGCTTGGATTGGGCGTTGCTGTGGCTGTGGCATAGGCCAGTGGCTACAGCTCCAATTGGACCCTTAGCCTGGGAAACTCCATATGTCATGGGTGCAGCCCTAAAAAGACCAAAAAAAAAAAAAATCCAAGACAACAACAAAAAAAGATGCTATATAGTGTGATCAGGGGTGTGTGTGTGTGTGTGTGTGTGCATGCATGAGTGTGCACACACACAAATATATCAAATGTGCAGAAAGCTGTGCAAAGGAACACTCCGTGCCATCAACCATCAACCTCTGAGGTGAGGGGTTTTTGAAACTGGTGAGAAAGGGATACGATGTCCTCATCTGCAGTGTTTGTGTTTTTCTTACCATGAGGATGTATTCATGCCTGTTTCTGTGATTAAAAGTTAAAATCGATTTGAGGAATTCCTGCTGTGGCACAGTGGGTTAAGGATCTGACTGCGGCAACTCTGCAGAGGCATTGGTTCAATCCCCAGCCTGACACACAGTGGGTTAAAGGATCCAGCGTTGCAGCAGCATTGTGGCATAGGTCGCAGGTGCAGCTCAGATTCAACCCCAGGAACTTCCATATGCCGTGGGGGTAGCCGTTAAAAAATTATTAATAATTTTCAAAGAATTGTCTGAGATGGGATGGTCCACTCAAACCCAGACCATTATGAAGCCCTGAGTACGTATCCCATTCATTCATTTAGTCATTCACTCATTCAGTAAATAGCACTCTCCTGTCATTGACGCCATCAAACAGGTATTAATTGGGCACTGACTCCGGGTTCTAGGCTGCAGCAGTGAGCAAAACAGACAAGGTCCCTGCTCCAGGACTTCACGTGTGTGTGTGTGTGTGTGTGCGCATGCACACACACGTGCGCACACACACACGAGTCTCCTCCATGGTCCCATGGGGTGGGGGTGGGGACAACACAGTTGTCATCCTTTGCCCTGAGTGGAGGCGGGGGGACAGTATAATGGCTGCCCCTGAGCGTATGAAAATCACACAAGGTCCAGGAAATGTGATGACAAGCAACCGCTCCCTCTTCCTTGCAAAGCCCCTGGCCTGGGCTTGTGGGCCCTACTCAGCCTTCAGGCCCAGTTCCAACACCCCCTCTTATTGAAAGCCCTGCAGAGTGTCCCCACTGCTGCCCCAACCACATGGCATCTCCCCTTTGGGGGACCTCCCTGCCAGTAGCTCCAGGTCAGGGTCATAGACTGGCAGCCGGCAGGCAATAAGCAAGCTTGGAGGGCACTCTGAGATGTCAGCCTGGTGGTTGAGTCTCCATACCTGCGCAGGCACCAGGCCTGGCTGTCTACACCTGGCGCTCTTCACTTCCTGCTGGCGCCTGAGTTTGCAGTCCCCTTTCACAGTACATCTCAGTGTGCATCTGTCTCATTCCGCCACTTACCACCCTGCCCCATGTGTCACATTAATCTAAGGCCAGGCCAGTCCACGCCCTGGACTGGATGGATGGATGGACAGATGGGTGGCTGGGTGAATGAACATATGAACCAAATGAAAGTGAAGAGGCTGCCTGACACCTGGGTGTCAAACTACTCTCCATCAGGAACCTGGGGGATGAGGCAAGATGGTGGGGGTGCATTTCCTTCTCTTTCCCAAGAAGAGGAAAATGTTGTCGATGGAACTAGCCAGCAGAGAGCTGCTGCAATACCGCGTGCCAGTTGTGCATGGTGGGTGGGGAGGCACAAGAGAAAGGGGACACAGAGGGAGCAGAGCAGGGAAAGGGAAGGAGAAAGAGAAGGCAGGGCCCGAGGCTGCATAGACAGGATGGTGAGGATGGGGCAGCCTGTGAGCATCCCACAAGGTTGGCTAAAGGGAGGACAGGGCCCCAGAAAGCTCAGCCCTTCCCACTACCACCTGCAGGTTATTGGTTTTGCTGAGAATTAGGTCTTGAGATGCCCCACCTGAAACCAGCCATTTCTGGTCTCTCTGGACTAGCTGCTGCCACCCAAATAAAACCACTTTATCTATTTTTTTTTCTTTTTTTGGTCTTTTTGCCTTTTCTAGGGCCGCTCCCGCAGCATATGGAGGTTCCCAGGCTAGGGGTCCAATGGGAGCTGTAGCCACCGGCCTACGCCACAGCCACATCAAAGCACGATCCGAGCCACATCTGCAACCTACACCATAGCTCATGGCAACGTCAGATCCTTAACCCACTGAGCGAGGCCAGGGATTGAACCCACACAACCTCATGGTTCCTAGTTGGATTCATTAACCACTGGGCCATGACGGGAACTCCCCAAAACCACTTTATCACTATGATAAAGAAACTGAAGGGCAACAGGTCAGAGGGAGGTGGGGGGCCGGGGGCAGTGGTGCATGTGGAGGAGGTGGCATCTAAGCTGAGGGCTGAGGGGACCTAAGCAGGAATCTTGCAGCTCTGTTTTCCCCAGGGCAGGCAAGGCCCACCTAGGTCCCTCACTTCCTTGAGTTCTCAGATCTGTCAACACACTGCCCAGGTGCCATCACTGGGCCTGGCACCAGGCTAGGCACTGGCAAGATGGATAGGAAGAATCACCCATCAGGGCACACAAGAGCTGGAGAGTGTGATTCCCAGGGTCAGCCTAGCTTAGAGGAGTGAATGGCTCTGTGCACCCAGCAGAGGGCGCTCTTAACTACTCAGGAAAGTCAAGAAAGGGGGTGATGTGACTCCTGAGCTGGGTATCGAAGAGGAAGAGTTTGTCAGTTAGAAAAGCTAGGATAGGGCATCCCAGGCAAAAGCCCAGGGCAGCTTGTGGTGGTTTGAAGAGTCTTTTGCATACGTTCCAGAGGAAGGAAGGAGAAGAGATGGGGTTGGAGGGGCACAAGAGCTGAATATCCTTTCTTAAGAAGAATGAAATTTATCCACGGGACAGTGAGGAGCCATCAAGGGTTTTAAGCAGGATGTGATCTGCTGCTGTTTTAGGAAGACCATTCTTGGCCACTGTGGGGAGAAGGGACAGTGGGGGGCCAGGTGAAGGGATGGGACAGGGGGTAGGTTCCTGGTGGGAACAAGGAACTAGTATGAGAAATACTCAGAAGGGAAGTAAATGAGACCTGCAGATGCCTGACTGGGGCATGGAGAGGGAGGAAGGACTCAGGGAAGATCACCTCCAGGGTTGTTTTGCCTGCTGGGAGGCTGTGATGTCCCTTGACCCACAGCAACACACCCACTCCTAAGCTGAGCCCATGATGCGAGCCAGGGCAATGGACACTGGTCTAGGGGTTCTGCTGGGATAGCTGAGCTGGCCATGTTTTCCCCCACACAGGGAGAGTCTGCCAGATACGAGGACTGAGAAATGGACACAACCCTGAAGAATGGAGTCCTGGAACCAGCTATACCTGAAGCCTCCATATTTTCAGGAACATGCACCAGTAAATCCTTTCCCCTTAGGCCAATTTGAGTTAAGACTCTATTACGGGCAATGTTCCAGATACGGCTCAGAGGTTAAGGATCCGGCATTGCTGCAGCTCTGGCACAGGTTCCAGCTACAGCTCTGATTTGATCCCTGGCCCGGGAACTTTCATATGCCATGGGTGCAACCAAAAAAAGAAAAAAGAAAAAAATTCTGTTATTGGCAATCGAAGTAATTCTGACCAAATCAACAAAGATGCAGAGGTGAGTGGGACTGAGGTTCTGTCCTCAAGGAGAAACTTGGTATCTATTTGGACTGGAAGTCACAGGCCTGGCCACCTAGAGCACAGAGCAGTAGGACACTAGCTATCTAAAGGAGGTGTAGGGAGTTCCTGCTGTGGTGCAGCAGAAACGAATCCAGCTAGTATCCATGAGGACTCGGGTTTGATTCCTGGCCTCACTCAGTTGATTAAAGATCCAGCATTGCCATGAGCTGTGTAGATAACAGACACAGCACGGACCTGGTGTTGCTGTGGCTGTGACGCAGGCCAGCAGCTGGAGCTCTAACTCCATCCCTGGCTGGGAACCTCCATAGGCCCCATGGCCCTAAAAAATAAATGGATAGGAGTTCCCGTCATGGCTTAGTGGTTAACGAATCTGACTTGGAATGATGAGGTGGCGGATTCAATCCCTGGCCTTGTTCAGTGGGTTAAGGATCTGGAGTTGCCATGAGCTGTGGTGTAGGTTGCAGACACGGCTTGGATCCTGCATTGCTGTGGGTGTGGTGTAGGCCAGCAGCTGTAGCTCCGATTGGACCCCTAGCCTGGGAACCTCCATATGCCACGAGAGTGGCCCAAGAAATGGCAAAAAGACAAAATAAATAAACAAATAAATAAAATAAAAACAAATAAATAAAAAATATATATATACAAAGGAACTGTAGATGTACTGCCACGTGGGACTTTCAGAGGCGGGCGGAAGAAGGATGGCTCCCTGGAGGAGGTGGCATTTGATCCGGCCTTGAATCTGAGGTTGCCAGTTGAAGATGGACAGATGCACAGGTCAGGAAAGAAAACAGCAGGAGAAAAGAAGAGGAGGTTAGAATCCCTGAGGCATCTGGCTCCCAAGGAGCAGGGTTGGTGCAGGGATGGGCTGGGAGATGCGGGCTGACCCTGCCGGAGTAAACACCGGCCTGCTCTAGCATCTCCTGGTTGGTGGCGGGGGAGGGGAGGGTTCGGGGGCGGGGGGGCCAGGAGAAAACACCCAAACCCTGCACCCTGAGAGGAAGAGCCATCCCAGGAAGGCAGCCTAGTTTTTTTTTTTTTTTTTTTGTCTTTTTAGGGCCGCACTGTGGCTTGTGGAAGTTCCCAGGCTAGGGGTCAAATTGGAGCTGCAGCTGCCAGACTACACCACAGCCACATGGGCAGCCTAGTCTGATGTGGCACCCTCCTGAGGGGAGGGGCTGGACTGCAGTCTGGACAAGTTGCGGGGCTCTGAGCCATATGCTGGGTCCTGCCTCCTCAAGCCAGCCAAGCCCACGGCCTTCAAGCCTGGGCTCATGAGCTGTCTCATCCGCCTGGCCACTTCCAGAGATGCCAGGTCCCCCACAGCACCTCTTTGGTAAACAGCAGCGGGGGGAGATGGGGGGAGAGCATCAGTAAACACTTGGCGGGAAGGAGCTCTAAGATGCCCTTGGGAAGGTAGGTTCATTTCTGCGGGTCACCTGCTCTCAGGAAACTCCTCCTTCCTGCCGTCTTCTCTGGTACCACCCCTTATAACTGGCAGGTCAACAGCCTCAGCTCTGGCCTAGTTTCCAGCACCAGTGCACTTGAGCAACCTGCACTGCTCTGAGGCCTCAGCTTTCCCAAATTAAGACCTTCTGTCCTGGAGTTCCCGTTTTGGCACAGCAGTAATGAACTTGACTCGGATCCATGAGGACGCAGGTTCAATCCCTGGCCTCGCTCCGTGGGTTAAGTGTTGCCCTGAGCTGTGGTGTAGGTCACAGACAGGGCTCAGATCCCACATGGCTGTGGCTGTGGTGTAGGCCAGCAGCTGCAGCTCCAGTTCGACCCCTAGCCTGGGAACTTCCATATGCTGCAGGTGTGGCCCTTAAAAAAAAAAGGGAAAGAAAGAAAACGAAAAACGTCTGCCCTGGTGTTTTCTGGGGATCTTTGGAGTCATGGAGTGAGACTGGTGGGAAAGGGTGGGATCTGGAAAGCAGTGTGATGGATCCAATGTGTCATATGCATCCTCCATGGTCTGGGGCTGAAAAGGCCTAGACTGGTGAGGTGATGCTGCAGGAGGGGAGGGCCAGGGGGACCTAGGGAAAAGCTTCCATATTCCCACTGGGGGACACGGAAAATAACTGTACCCAAAAGTCAGATGATAACAAGTGTTGGTCAGGACATAGAGAAGTCAGAACCCTCATACACTGCTGATAGGAGCAGAAAATGATGCAACTGACAAGTGATTAAGCATCGTTACTATATGACCAGCAACTCCACTCCCAGGTTTATACTCAAGAGAAACGAAAACATATGTCCCCACAAAACCTTGTACTCAAAAATTTACAGCAGGATTATTCATACTAGCCCGGAGGTGGAAACAACCCAAAACGAAATGTGGTATAGCCACACGTGGAGGATGATCCGGTCATAAAAAGGAAGGCTGGAGTTCCCATTGTGGCTCAGGGGAAACGAATCTGACTCGTATCTCTGAGGATGCGGGTTCGATCCCCAGCCTTGCTCAGTGGGTTTAGGATCCGGCGTTGTTGTGAGCTGGGGTGGACGTGGCAGACGTGGCTCAGCTCTGAGGTTGCTGTGGCTGTGATGCAGGCTAGCAGCTTCAGCTTGGATTTGACTCCTAACCTGGGAACCTCCACATGCCACAGGCGCGGCTCTAAAAAGAAAATAAACAAATAATAAACTATCCCAAAAAGGAGAAATAAAATAAAAACAATAAAAAGAGATGCTACAGCATGAAGGATCATTGAGAAAATTATGCTAAGTGAAAGAAAGCAGGCACCAATGCCACATACCATGAGATCCCAGTCTATGAAAAGCCAGATTAGGAAAATCTAGAGACAGAAAGTAAATTAGTGATTGCTCAGGGCTGGAGAGATGGGCTTAGGTGGTAATAGCTACTGGGTTTCTTTTCTTTTTTTTTCTTTTTTTTTTCTTTTTTTAAGGCCACACCTGTGGCACATGGAAGTTCCCAGGCTAAGGGTCGTATTAGAGCTGCAGCTGCTGGCCGACTCCACACAGGCAACACACAGGATCCTTAATCCACTGAGCGAGGCCAGGAATTGAACCTGCAACCTCATGGACACTACATCAGGTTTCTTGACCCACTGAACCACAAGGGGAACTCCCCAATGGGTTTCTTTTCATTTTGCTTTTTTTTTTTTTTTTTTTGGCTTTTTAGGGCCACACCCGTGGCATATGAAGGATCTCAGGCTAAGGGTCGAATCAGAGCTACAGCTGCCGACCTACACCACAGCCACAGTAATGCCAGATCCGAGCCGCATCTACGACCTGCACCACAGCTGACGGCAACGCCAGATCCTTAACCCACCGAGCGAGGCCATGGCTCGAACCTCCGTCTCCATGGATACTAGTCAGATTCGTTTCCGCCCAGCCACCACGGGAACTCCCCCAATGGGTTTCTTTTTGAGGTGCTAAAAATGTTCTATGGTGGTGATGGTTGCACACATCAGTGAATACACCGAGCCATTGAACTGTCCGCTTTAAATGGGTGAATCACATGCTATGTGACGTATATCTCAATAAGCTCTTTTAAAAAGAACAGACACAAGAATACAGCCATCAGATAAATCCAGAGTGAACACCATTCTACGAGACATCTGGTCTCTACTTGTCAAAGAGCCAAAGTCATGGGAAGAAAAAGAGTGGGCGTAAGGTAGGCGCTGCTCAGTATTGAAAAGAGCAGGTCCAACAACCAAAAGCAATTTGGGGACTTTGACTGGATCTTGGTTAAAAACAAAATCTGGGGACAAGTAAAGCCCTTTTTTTTTTTTGGCCCCTGCATGTGGCTAGACGTGGAACCCCCAACAAGGAATTTTCACATCGGTGAAAGTGCTGAATCCTAACCACTGGACCACCAGGGAACTCCCAACAAAAGGGGCTTTTTGACATGGATTAGTTATCAAATGGTGTTATGGGATAAGGTAATGTTCTTAGATTTTAAAAAATGCTGTTGTATTTATCGAGGAGAATGTCCTTCTTTTTAGGGGATATAAACAGAAGTATCTAGGGGTTAAGTGTCATGATGTCTGCAATCGTCCAGCAAAAAAAAAAAAAAGAAGTGTGAGTGTTGTGTGTGTGTGTGTGTGCATGTGCGTAAAAATGAGAAGCAAATACAGCCAAATATGAACAACTGGTGTTTCCAAGTGGAAATGAGGGGTTCATTACACTGTCCCTTTGATGTTCTGATATATAAAAGCCAGAGAATAAAATGTCATTTTTGTCTTTGGGTTACTTCCCAAGACCCTGAATGTCCCGGATTTTCCACCGCAGTAAAGGGTGTCACGAGAGGCCAGCTCTGCAGGCCAGAGACTCTGGATCTCTGGCCCCTGCCTGGACCCTTGTTCCCCACTGCAAATCCACCCAAGCCAAGTCGATCTTACTGCAAACAGCCCTAATCCAGCCTCTTCCTGACCAGTCCTGCCATCCCCCGGCCCCAGCTGCCATCACCTCCCTGACAATCAGGGTAGCCTCAGGCACCCGGCTCCCCCCAGAAGCTCCGTCTCCACCTGGCAGCTCAAAGCATCTTCCCAGGATGCACCTCGGATTGCCCCCAAGGCTCTCAGTGTGAAGAAGGGAAGCTGCACCGTGGCCTGCACCCCAGCCTGAGCATCCCAGCCGCGCCTCCCCAGCCCAATTCCTGACCTTGGTCTCACCAAAATCCCGAGAGTCTTTTCCATGCCCTTCCTTCCACCTGGAGCACCTCCTTCCTCCGTCAATTCCTACTCAGCTCTTATGTGCTCAAGCATCAACTCCCAACTTGACCTCCTCCCTTCCTCCTGCCTATCTGTCCGGATCAGTTTCCAGATAACCCTGTTCCTGCTCTCAGAGCACGTATCTCCCTGCTCTACTGTGTCCTAGCTGGTGACCTCGAGGGCTGCCATGACCTCTCTGTGCCCTGATCTGAAGGGAGGTGAACACTAATGCCAGCATCAGGTTGTTGAGGTTGGCATCATACCTTGTCCTTGTTGAGATGTACAGCGAATGCCCTTAAAACAGGAAACTTTGCTGTGACCAGTATGCACAACGCGGGCCTCAGCATGGTCATTTGACGGATGCCTCCCTGCCCCATGGGTCCATGGACAACCCCGAGCACACTGGGGAGACGCATGGTTCCTGCTTCTGAAGGCGTGCATTAGACGTTTAATAGAGTCTGGCTCAATGAAGGGGACAAAGGTTCAATTCCTGGCCTCGCTCAGTGGGTTAAGGATCCTGTGTTGCCCGTGTGGTGTCGGCCAGCAGCTGCAGCTATAATATGACCCTTAGCCTGGGAACTTCCATATGCCACAGGAGTGGCCTTAAAAAAAGAAAAAAGAAAAAAAAAAAAAAAAAAAAAAAGAAACCCAGTAGCTATTACCCTCCTAAGCCCATCTCTCCAGCCCTGAGCAACCACCAGTTTACTTTCTGCTAAGTAAAAGTCTTTGTCCCTTTAGCTGCTGGCAGGTAAATAGTGGCTCCCACTGAGACTGCTGCTCCTGGGCCTTGGACTTTTGGCCAGTCCTGCTTCAGGAGAAAGAAGAGGACACCTCAGCACGACCCCAACTGCTGGTTTACAAATGGTCACGTCTGAGTTGGTGAAGCGTGATGGACACAGAGCTGCCAGGACCCTTCTGAAGATGGTTGCATTGGGCTGGATGTCTGCCTGCTGGGATTGCCGCAGCCCTGTGCTGCTAGGCAGTCAGCGAGGGACACAGAGATGGCAAGGCCCCGCTGCTCTGGCCCAGCGCCAGCTCCAGAGCTTAGAGCCTGCTGCCTGCCCCTGCTTTGGCACCCTCCTGTCCCCTGGTGCTGTCCCCACAGCACTCCCTAACACTTCTCTAAACACTAAACTCTGCGTCCATGGAACCCAAACTGCAATAGAAGGCAAAGGGAGGAGTTCCTGTTGTGGCACAGTGGAAGCGAATCGGAATAGTATCATTGAGGATGCAGGTTCGATCCCTGGCCTCGCTCACTGGGTCAGGGATCCGGAAGTATGGAGAGCAATGGTGTAGATCACAGACGTGGCTTGATCAGGCGTTGCTGTGGCTCTGGCGTACGGCGGCAGCTGTAGCTCTGATTTGACCCCTAGCCTGGGAACCTCCATATGCCGCGGGTAGGTCCCTAAAAAGCAAAAAGCAAAAAAAAAGGCAAAGGCACATTCATACAATGAAGACGGAAAGGCCTGCAGCTCCTGGCTGTGCATGACTGTGAGGCCTTGCAGGTGTAGACAGAGCCAGTCTTCCTTCACCAGCTGGAGCCCAGTGTGGCCAGGCAGGACCTGGAAAGGCTGGCACGCCAGGGCTTGTTGTAGTCTCTGGAGAAGGGTCCTTCTGTGTGGTCTTAAGCGATGACTTCCCCTCTCTAGATCTCCACCTGCCAGAAGAATGACAGTGGCTTATCGCTGTGCCTATGACCACAGAGGTGAAGGGACAGGAAAGAAAACTAGGCCTTCCACCAAGAGTGGCCCTGATGGGACACCTACCTTGTCTGCAGAGACCTGTGTTTTCATAGCACCCTCTGCCCGGCTATGCCTGCCTGGCTCTTGTCACCCCCCCCACCCCCGCCATGGGCCCCTGAGCCATGGCTCTGCATTCTCAGCAGAAGATGGGCAGCCTGCCCTCGTTCTGCAAACATACCTGACCTCTGTGCTCACTTTGCCTCGCCCCGACTCTGGCCAGGCTGCCATCTTGCCTGGCTTGGACCCCTGGTCCCTGGGCCTCCAGGGATCCACCTGTTGCCCAGGTCCACGCTCCTCTTAGCAGCAGAGGGCTCTTTAAACATATAAACCAGATGAAACTACTCTCCTACTTAAAACCTGTCAAGGCTTCTAATAGCACTAGAATGAAACCCAAACCCCCTCCTCCACGCAGCCTGCCTTGCTCTCTCCCTCCACTCCCCCAAGCCCCCTCACTATTCTCCAGGCTTCTTACTGTTCCACTAAAACACTGAATTTGTTCCTGCTTCCAGACATTTGCCCATACCATTCCCTCTGCCCGGGACACTGCCCCCACAGCCCAACTTGCTGCATTTTTCTTAGGCTTCAGGCCTTAGCTCAAAGAGGTCCTCTTGAGAAAGGCCTTCCTGAAGCCACCTACCCGAGGTAATATGACTCTGCCATGATCACTTTCTGTCACCTCACCCAGTCACTACTTCAGTGGTTCTTACAATCCGTGGGAATCATCTTATCTTTTTCACATGTTGGTTTACTTACTTCAGTCCTGGTCTTCTTCCCCTGCGCCTATCCCCGTGCCCATCCCGCCCCCCAACCCGAGATCTGTCCTCGTTCTTCCATTGCTAGTGAAGAAACGGTGCTTGGCACAGGACAGGTCAGCGAAACTTTGATGCGTGGATGGAGGGATGGGGGGACGGATGGAGGGATGGAAGGGCGGATGGAGGGATGGATGGATGGATGGAGGGACGGATGGAGGGATGGAGGGACAGATAGAGGGACAGATGGATAGATGGACGGATGGATGGATGGAGGGACGGATGGAGGGATGGAGGGACAGATGGAGGGACAGATGGATAGATGGAGGGACGGATGGATGGATGGAGGGACGGATGGAGGGATGGAGGCTGGCCAGCCTCAGCCAGGACAGGCAGGGCGTTTGCAGAGAGAGCTCTTCAGACGAAGGCCGGGTGACACACTTCTGCTGTCTTCCGTTTCATGTTTTCACCATATGGCTCACTGCATACTTGGCTGAGTTGCAGATGCTCTAACTTGGAGCTTTCTTGCTTTTGTGTGTTAATACCATAAAGATGGAACACAGCTTACCACACATTTGTGTTTGTTATCTATATGTATATAAAACAGACTTCAGCGCGACTAGCCAACCCACTTGTGAAGTGGAAGGAAAACAGAGCAATTAGGGAGAGGAGCAAGGCGAGCGCGAGCGATCATAGTGCGCAGAAATATCTCCATACTGAGCGTGCTTTTGGGGGGGGCCTCCATCCAGGCAGCCATGGGGCAGGTGTCGGGGGGGTGGGGTGGCCACAGAGATCCGAGAGTCCCTTGTCCCCCTGGATAGAGTCTGATGCCTCACCAAGCATGGCATAGAGGGAGCTCCTCTGGGCTCCGGCCCCCGGGGGCCCCCTCGACCTCCATGCTCCCCATGTCCCACATCACCCTTGACCCCAGACACACCTAACAGCGGTGTGTCTCCGAGATTGTGTCCTGCTGTCTCTGGCCTCTGGGTCTCCTCTGCCACCCTCACCTCTTCACACTGCCTGCCTGCCCCTCTCAGCCTCCATGCATGAATCTTTCATTCAAATGTGCGAATATTGGGTGCCTCCCGAAAGCCTCTGTGCAGCTTCCTCCTGTAGGAAGAAGGGCCCCAGACAAGTCAACAAACGCACAATTATGAAGTGTCTCAAGTGCTACCAAGAATGAAAATGTGAGGCTTAATTAAAAGGAGAAAATCCGGCATGTATTCCACCATCGGAGCTGTATTTCAGGGCAACCAAATAGCCCTAATTGATATGGAAAACGTCTTTACACAGACGCCCTCCGGTGAGCAAATTTGGAACAGGGGTGTGCCATGTCCGGGGTGGGGCAGGTGCACCCCTCCACACACCGGGAGCAGTGGTCCATCACTGACATCATTCAGGAGGGCAAGTCCATGGTGATGATAACAGCAGAGGATGGTTAGTCTGTTTTCATTATTTATTTATTTTTGTCGTTTTAGGGCCACACCCGCGGCATATGGAGGTTCCCAGCCTAGGGGTCGAATCAGAGCTATAGCCGCTGGCCTACACCACAGCCACAGCAACGCAGGATCCGAGCCACATCTGCGACCTACACCACAGCTCACGGCAGCTCGCGGCAACGCCGGATCCTTCACCCGCTGAGCGAGGCCAGGGATCAAACCCACGACCTCATGGTTCCTAGCCGGATTCGTTTCCCCTGCGCCACGATGGGAATGCCTCTTGTTTCATTATTTTTTAAAGTCCTTTACAGACACCACCACCCTCCAATTGCCTGCTTCGGGGTGGGTGGCTCCCACACACCACCCCCTCTGTGTATGCTTCCAATTTGGAAGAAATGAAAGAAATAGAGAAATCACCATTTTGCAGGCTCTAAGCAAATACTGGATTCAAGACACACTCACGGATGGATGAAACTAAGAGGCAAAGGGCTAACAGGAAGTTGTACAACAGAAGGAGGACTGTCACCCCTGACCCCACTGGTCAATCTCAGCACCAGGAGCGGGCACTGCCAGGCACTGTGACCTCCAGAGGTGAGGCTGCACGAAGCACATGGCATCACCTCCAGGTGTGAATTTCCATCCGCAGGGAGTACAGGGAAGAGAGGAAGGCATGCGGAGAAGCAGAGACAAAATCAGAGACAAAATCAGAGCAGGATCATGAAATGATCCTGCAGGAGGCTGATCTGGCTTCTGCAGCAATTACCCAAGAGGAGGGAGCTGCTCAAGAGCGCAAAAGGCACAGGGACGATTTAGGTTGTGATTCATACCAATGGTTCATATTTGAGACAACTGGGAAACTGGATTTTAGACCGAGTATTCTTGAAATTTCCTTTTTTATGTTTTGGCTCACCCCCCAACCCTGTGGCATGCGGAAGTTCCCAGGCCGGGGATTGAACCCCAGAGACACCACAGTGACAATGTCAGATCCTTAAGCTGCTGAGCCACAAGGAGACTCCTAGACTGAGTATTGAGTGACACCGAAAATTGTCCACTTTGCTACATGTGTTGCTGGCATTTTGGTTATGTAAAACATTCGTATTTTTAAAAGATGCCTACTCAAGCATGTAAAGGTGAAATTATATAATTTGGGGAATTTGTCTTAAAAGATTTCAGCAGAAAAAAAAAAAAAAACCACAGACTCGATGAAGCGAATATGACAAAATTTTAATCATTAACCCTGCAGACTAAGTACATGGAGATTCCTTATACAATTATCTCTCTCCTTGGATATTTCAAATTTTTATGATTAAACAAAAATAAAACAGGATGCTGAGAAAAAAATTGGTGAGAGGTGAGAAAGAAAATACCTGTCCTGAGATGGAGACAGCCTACTCCTGCTGGTGCCTCGGGGCAAAGCCTCCTTGAGGAGGGGATACTGGAGGAGAAAGAGCCTGTCACCAAGGGGGAGTGAGGAGAACAGGTGCAAACGCACTAAAGAATTCGTGTGCTGGAGTTCCCGTCATGGCGCAGTGGTTAATGAATCCAACTAGGAACCATGAGGTTGCTGGTTCGATCCCTGGCCTTGCTCAGTGGGTTAAGGATCCGGCGTTGCTGTGAGCTGTGGTGTAGGCTGCAGACGCGGCTCGGATCCTGCATTGCTGTGGCTGTGGTGTAGGCCAGCGGCTATAGCTCCAATTCGACCCCTAGCCTGGGAATCTCCATATGCCACGTGAGCGGCCCTAGAAAAGGCAAAAAGGCAAAAAGGCAAAAAGGCAAAAAAAAAAAAAAAAAAGAATTCGCGTGCTTGGTGGGGCTGAGAAGGGGGACATGACCCTGCCAGGCTGGAGCAGAGGCAGAGGTGGGAAGAGGGCCCTAGAGCCCAGGATGAGAGGCGGTGTAGGGAGCTTAGTCAGGCAGGGGCATGTGCTGCTGTAATCATCAGTGGGAAGCTGGCGAATGGTTTTCTTTTCTTTTTTTTCTTTTTTTTTTTTTTTTAGGGCTGCACTCGTGGCATATGAAAGTTTCCAGCTAGGGGTGAAATCAGAGCTGCAGCTCCTGGTCTACACCCCAGCCACAGCAACGTGGTATCTGAGCAGTGTCTTCGACATACACCACAGCCCAAGGCAATGCTAGATCCTTAACCCACGGAGCAAGGCCAGGGATCAAACCCGTGTCCTCACGGATGCTAGTGGGATTCGTTACTGCTGAGATGTGATGGGAACTCCTGGCAAATGGTTTTCGGAAGAGGCATGTTTGAGCGGGTTTACGGAAGGGAATTTGAGATGAGTAGCTGTTCCATGCAAGAGGCAGGGATGGTGGTGAAGCAGTTCAGGGGACAATGCAGCTGTCTAGACAGCAGACTGTGGCTCCCTCTGGGCTGGGGTACAGAAGGGGAAAAGTAGACAAATTGGAAATATTCGGGAGCAGAGAGCTATTGGGGCCTGCTGATGCACGTGGTGGAAAGGCTGAGAAAAAGGGGGAAATCAAGGATGAACACCAGGGTTTTGGGGGCTCAAGCCACTGAGTGAATGGAGGAGGAGCAGGTGGGTGAGGATAACTAGAGTTCACCTCTGAGCACCTGCCACTGAGAGGCTGGAAGGCTGGCAAGTGGAGAGGTCCAGTGGGCTGGGCAGAGCTGAAGACAGTAAGACCATCCAGGGAGGAAAGAATAACTCCATTGCCTGAGCAGAGAGGGAGGAGCAAAGGCCGAGAGGGGTGCCAGGGAAGGAGGAGGGACACCAGGAGAGGGCAGCAGTGCTCTCAGGAAGAGGGGAGTGGGCCGCCGTGCCCAGCGCTCCAGAGAGGGCCACACAACAAAGCCTGGAAGGTGTCCTTTGGCGTTGGCACGGTGGAGGGCATTGGTGACCTGGACAAAGACCGTTTCAGTGGCTCCACATCCTGCCCCTCTCCTCTCCCTGAGCTGGAGCAAGATCCCTGCCACCAAGTGCTTCCCTGGGTTTCTCTTGCTGTGCTGGGATGGCAGGTGGGCTGCTTTTCTCCTCCATGGGGGCTGAGCATCCTGAAGGCAGGCTGCTTGTCCAACTTGCATGTCTCTAGAGCAGCATTCACCCCCGGAATCCATGGACATTTAATGAGCACCAACTGTGGACAAGGCACCTCACTGGCCCAGCACAATGGCACAACCACCAACTCCTCCGTTGCCCAGCATCGTGAAAGACATGAAAACAGGGAATCTGATCAATTCACTGTCCCAGACACTGGAACTGAACTCATCAATCTCCCCACCAGAACTCATCCGAGCAAATGGAAGGGGGATCCTTGAGGAATCCAAGAGACAGAACTCGAAGAGACAGCCAGCCGCTACCCCTACCGTGTGTGTCAAAGTTCTCTCCCACACAGTGACTCACTGCAACCCCACGTCCATCCACCCTCTTACCTCCTCTTGGCCAGAGGAGGAAGCTGAGACAGCAGGAGCTCAAGTGCCTTCTCCAAGATCCTGCTAAGCTAGGAACCCCGCAGCTGGGACCTCAGCCTGCAGCCTCCTCCCGCAGGACACATGAAGGCTCTCACTGCAGAGGGGCTGCCCCTCTGCGGGCCTTCTCACAGGCCTGGCCCATTTCTCATCCCTCCTTTTCTTCTGACCACAGTTTTACATATTAATTTGAAATATTATCAGGTCACACGGTGAATGAGTCAGTCCCTTTTCAATTCTCCTTCACATGTTCTGCTTAATCAAGGAGAAAGTTTCTGTTTGAAGGAGATGGCTTTGAACCTAATGTTTGCTCATCTTTTTTTAAAAAATTGTGGTAACATACACATAAAATTTGTCACCTTAACCATTTTAATTTTATTTTTTATAATGATTTTTATTTTTTCCATTGTAGCTGACTTACAGTGTTCTGTCAATTTTCTACTATACAGAAGGGGACCCAGACACATATACATGTATACATTCTTTTTTCTCACATTATCATGCTCCATCACGAGTGACCAGATAGAGTTCCCAGTGCTATACAGCAGGATCCCACGGCTTATCCATTCCAAAGGCAATAGTTTGCATCTATGAACCCCAAATTCCCAGTCCCTCCCACTCCCTCCCCCTCCCTCTTGGCAACCGCAAGTCTGTTCTCCGTGTCCATGATTTTCTTTTCTGTGGAAAGGTTCATTTGTGCCATATATTAGATTCCAGATATAAGTGATATCATATGGTATTTGTCTTTCTCTTTCTGATTTATTTCACTCAGTATGAGAGTCTCTAGTTCCATCCATGTTGCCGCAAATGGCATTATTTTGTTCTTTTTTATGGCTGAGTAGTATTCCATTGTCTCCTGATTTTATTTTTTAAATCATTATTTTTCACCGCACCCATGGCATATGGAAGTTCTTGGGCCACGGTTGGAATCTGTGCTGCAGCTATGACCTACACCACAGCTGTGGCAATGCTGGATCCTTAACCTGCTGCAACACCACCAGAACTCCGGTCTTAACCATGTTAAAACATCTGATCCAGTGGCATTTGTTTCACTCAAAATATTGGACAACCACCACTACCATCATCCTGAGAATTTTTCATCTTACAAAACTGAAACGCTGTACTCATTAAATAATATCTCCCATTGCTCTCTCCCCAGCCCTGGCAACTGCCCTCCTACAGGCTCTATGAATTTGACTACCCTGGTACCTGATAGACTTGGAAGCACAGCATCACCTGCTGTTTGAAACAGAAAGAGATCAGGCCTCGGGCTCCTAGCCTGCCTCACATCGTCCTGTATGTGGTTATCAACACTTTGACGCTGCCCTTTTCTTTGTGGCTGGTGATGCTGGTTTTCCATTTAGGTTTGGTTTCCCTTTTCAAACAGATTTAAGTGGGGAAAGCAATCGGGGGTAAAAGATTGAAGGTGGCGAGGCTCTCAGACAGAGAAGAGAGGGTGGGAGGATGGGAGGGGGGAGGAAGGCCCAGACTTGATGGTGGAAGCTACTCATGCTGAGCCCTCTGTGACCCTGATACCAGCCCCACGTGGGCTGCAGCCAAAGAATGTGCCCCCCCCACCCCCGCCACCATTCTGTGCACCCAGCCTCCTCAGCTTCCCATCACCATCTGGAAAAGGCTTTCTGTTCCTCTCACCTTTGCCCTCTATCCATTCATCCATCCACTTATTTATTCAGCAAACCTGGCTGTCCAGACTCCATGCTGGGCTCCTGGGAATGCTCTAGGCCTGGGTTCCTCCCATTCTCCTCCCTCCTCAACGCCTTCTTCCTTCTCTGCTTCTTGTTTATATAACCCTGACCCTCCCTCATCAAGCCCCTGCCATGCAGGCTCTGGGTCAGCTCTGAATTCCTAGCAGGGTCTCAAGATCAGACACCTACATGGCCAGGGTGATACATCCAGAGTAAAGACACAGGGTGCGCTCCCCCACCCAAAGAGGTCAGCAGCCTGCCCTTGCCCCGCACAGATGTGCGCCCAGCTTTGCCAAATCGTCCCATTGCTCAAGTCAGAAACCCTCATGTGAACAGGAATTCAACTTTTTGCTAATATTCTGTGGGCCACCAGCATCGGTTTGTGACTTCAACCTGGCCATGTTAGGAGTGAGTCCCGTTCAGTTAGTGTCCACTTGCCCCCAGAAGGAGTGAGGTGTTCTTGGGAGCTCCCGGAGGGCAGGGTCAAGCCAGTCCACCCCACGCCCACCTGCACTTGGGGCTCCCGAGGCTGCCAGGCTGATTAATAAGTGGATTTCTATGTGACTGATGTCAGCAAGTGATGGAGGGAGGTTGTCATGGAAGTGAGGATTCCTGGGGAATTAAAACCATGACCCAGGCTTGGCACTGCCAGAACCATGTGCCAGCCAGCCATGCCAGTGGGGATTTACAGCCCTTATAGAGAAGGGCCTGCGGGACCACCAGAGGCTCTCCGATGGGCACAAATGAACAGTGTTTGACAGTTCATCACCCTTTCACTCACCCATGACACCCACGACTCTCTTGGTTTCAAGTTATGAGAAACCCAACCCCTACTGTCTAAATAAACACATGAAAATAATTGGCTCCAGCATCCGGACAGTTCCTAGTAATCTGGTCTTGGGCTTGATTGGATCCAGGAGCTCAACAAATCAGAAGGCTGCCGCCCGCCCCTCGCCTCTCGCTCTACTTCCCTGCCTCCTCCCCCAAAGACCTCCCTCTAAGGAAGGTCGCCCTGAGTGGCAAGATGGCCTCCTCCTTCCAGACCTCTCCCATCCGCTTAGCAACTCCAGAGGATTTTCATTGGCCCAGCTTGGGTCACGTGCCTTACCCCTGAACCAATCACGTGGTCAGGAATGCAGGGCTCTGATTGGCCAAGTGCCCCTCCCCCCACCAAGTTCAAGAGTGTGCTACCTCAAGGAAAATGTGAGTCCCTGACCAGAAGAGAGATTCCAGGGCTTCCTCTCTCCAAGGCCCTGCTCTGTGTCTTGCATCTGTACCTGGGCCTTCAGAAAACCCAAGATGAGGCGATTGAGCTGAAAGCTGGAGATAGGGTGGTCAGACACAGAACAAAGCACCCCTGTATCTTAGACCAGGCCCAAGGGGTCGCTTTTTGCTACACAACTGCCCCTCCCCCCAAAAACATGGTCACACACGCCCTCCTTAAAGTGTCTTCAGGGTGTCTGTTCCTGGCGACTCTGAGCTTAGGGTGGAATCCATAAGTGTCGGCTGCCATCACTGTTCTATCATATACTAGATTTACAGGTAAATCCTAATTTTCACTGGATTTTTAAAAATTGTCCACAGCCTTCTGTCTAAAGTGTTGACTGGACTTGTTTTCCAGTGTAAGGGAGGGGCAGGCCAGGGCTGGGCCACCCATTGGTGTGCCAATCTCCGCCCGCAGAATTCACAGCAGTGTGAGCTAGATCTGAACAGTAACCAAGTCTTGGGGAGTGTGGCTGGGCCATGGATTCTGGCTGACCTGGCAGGCCTGTGCAGACAGATCTCCAGGGCTGATGGGGGACCGGAGCCAAGCCTCCGAGGCCTTCCCACCCTCAGTTCCCTGGCGCTGGGTCCTGCTCATCGTGCTTGGCCCCCCACCCCACAGCCTACACCGGTGCAGCCAGTCTGACCCCTCTTCCTCTGGTTTTCCTGTGCAGAGCCTCCCACGACCCCCCTCCTTCAGCTCAGCCAGGCAGCCACGGTTGTCCAGCTCTGCCGGATAGCAAAGCCCAGGCCAGCTCCACTCTTCGTCACAGCCCGCACCTCTGCCAATCAACCCCCTCCAGAGCTCCTTAACTTTTGCGAGGTGCCTTGAAGGAACTGGCACAAGTTTCCTTCAAGGGACGTGCACATGATGGGCGGGCACTGTCAGCAGGTGGTTTCCTGAGACACTGAAAGCTGTCTGGGTGCCCTGTTTAAGGAATTGTACCTGGGAAAGAACTTTCCCCTTGCAATCCCCGTGGCCTTATTTCTCTTTCATGCTCGTCTCCTGGTTCATGTCCTTATCCTCCACCATCATCAGGGCCTGAACCACCTATGAACCTAAGCCAATGCCGCTGACTTTCTTTTTGAATAATAAGAATAATTGTGGATACCTATTGAACACTTACTCTGAGCTAGAAGCTACCGCAAATGCATTATAGGTCTTAATACATTTATTCCTTGTAGCAAGCCTGCAGATAGGAATAATTCACATCACACCCATTTTACAGATGAGGAACCAAGAGGTTAAGGAAGAGTCCCTAGGTCTCATGGCAGAGGGACGGTGCTGCTCTCCCTACCCAGCAGCTGTTGTACCACCTCTTCTATAATCCACAGTCTCCTCAAGGCTGAGTCAGAGCTTGGTTGGATACAGAATGAAATGAACTCAAAGAGTCAAAGGTGATCTGCTCCAGACAAGTGGCCATTGGTGAGTTCTGAAGACTCCAAGCCTTTGTGTAGGCTGCCTTTGACATCTTTTCCTTTGCCTCTGCCAGACTCATTCATCTTGGGGCCTAGATGCTGCTTCCTCTGAGAACCTTCTTAGCACTCAAGAGTAGCTTGGATGCCCTTACTTCCCACTCCAAGTGAGGTCACAACCTGCAGAATTTTCCCATCTTAACCCTATCACTCTCTACTGCAACTGCCAATCTGCCTGACTGCCTCCCTTCCAGACTGGAAGCTCCCGAGTGGGCAGGGATTATGAAAGTCTTGCTTTACTTTGTTTTAAATTATTTTTTGAAAAAAAATTGGGGGGGGATTTTAGCCCCCCCCCCCAGCAGCATATGGAGGTTCCCAACCTAGGGGTCAAATCGGAGCTGTAGCCACCAGCCTAGACCACAGCCACAGCAACACAGGATCCGAGGCGCCTCTGCGCCCTACACCACAGCTCACAGCAATGCCAAATCCTTAACCCACTGAGCAAAGCCAGGGCTTGAACGTGCGTCCTCATGGATGCTAGGCAGATTTATTAACCGCTGAACCATGATGGGAACTCCCAGAAAAAAATATTTTTTTAAATAAAGTATAACATATGCTCAGTAGCGTGCACAGATCTTAAGTGTGTAGCTCAATGAATTATGTCTACACAGCCATGCAACCACCACTCAGATCAAGGTATAAAACGTATGCAGTACTACTGACAACCCCTATCTCAAAGAGTCTGACTGCTGTCACCATAGTTTTTGTCTCTTCTTAAACTTCAAATAAATGGCATCACACAGGAATAGTGATTTGTGTCTGGCTTCTTGTGCTTACCATTATGTCTGTGCCATTCATCCCTTCATGTTGCTGTAGGTGTCAGGGGTTTGTCTTTATTGCTGTATAGTATTTCATTGAATGAATATAGCGAAATTCACATATCCATTTTACCACTGAGGAACAAATTAACTAGGATATAGGACATCAGGAACTATCATTCTTTGCTGGCGGGAGTATAAACTGCTTGGGTCACTAAGGAAGACTACCATTATTATAACAACTGTCATTTATTGAGCATTTACTATGTGCCAGGCACTGTACTCAGCCATTCAGCTGCATTATTTCACTTAACCCTCTCAATGACCGTAAGAGATAGAGAGCTGCCATGTGTGAAATCAGACAATCATGGTATCGGATTTCCTGCCGTGGCACAGCAGAAATGAATCTGACCAGGAACCATGAGGTTGCAGTTCAATCCCTGGCCTCGCTCAGTGGGTTAAGGATCTGGCATTGCCGTGAGCTGTGGTGTAGGTGGCAGACGCGGCTCGGATCCAGCGTTGCTGTGGCTGCGGTGTAGGCTGACAGCTACAGCTCCGATTTGACCCCTAGTCTGGGAACTTCCATATGCTGCTGGTGTGACCCTAAAAAGCCAAAAAAAAAAGGATGAATTTCATAGCATGTGAATTATAACTCAATAAAGCTGTTATTAAAAAAAAAGAGGAGTTCCCGTCGTGGCGCAGTGGTTAACGAATCCGACTAGGAACCATGAGGTTGCGGGTTCGGTCCCTGCCCTTGCTCAGTGGGTTAACGATCCGGCGTTGCCGTGAGCTGTGGTGTAGGTTGCAGATGCGGCTCGGATCCCGAGTTGCTGTGGCTCTGGCATAGGCCGGGGGCTACAGCTCCGATTCAACCCCTAGCCTGGGAACCTCCATATGCCGCAGGAGCGGCCCAAGAAATAGCAACAACAACAAAAGACAAAAGACAAAACAACAACAACAACAACAACAACAACAACAACAACAAAAGACAATCATGGTATCAACATCACAGGATTATTGCGAAATTTAGTTAATACCTCCAAAGATTTAGTGCAAAGCTATTTTGGAAATGTTTGTGATACCTGTTACTGTTAAGGGCACGGGGCTGGAAATTCAAGAACCTGCATTCCAGGTCTACCTAAGCCAACCTGAGCAAGTCATCTCAGCGGCCTTGACCTCAGAGCCCCAGGAAGTTCAACGATCTGCTAATTGGCAACTCTGAGGATGACACAGTCATGCCCACCAGTAAGACCCAGGCTCTAATTTTAAGATAGTCACGGAAGGAGGGGGCCCAAGACTGAGACTACATCAGGAAGGGCCTTAGGAGTGTTTAGGAGCTCTCTGCCACATGCTTATTCTAGAGGCTTAATACAGTAGTGCTTTCAAGTCACGATTGTTCAGTACTACCTCTCTCCATAGCCTATAAACTCCACAAGGGCTTGGTGATTGTGTTTTTCAAGCATTCCTTCACAAATAAGATTTAAGGGCCTCCCTTCCTCCAGGCACTATGCCAAGACCTGGACAGGCAAAGTAGGGAAAGGAGCACCAAACACAGAAAGGAGCAAGAGACTTAATGGTGGCAAGTGCTGTGAAGGAACCACAGCAGGGCAATGGGGTAGACAGGAACTCCTGGGGAGAGGGGTGCTCTAGATTAAATCAGTGGTCATTGACGTTCTCCGGAAGGACAAGCGGCCCCAAGGGGCCAGAGCTGGGAACAACAAACTCCAAGGCCCTGAGATGAGAAAGGACAGAGGGTGATCAGGGGAGCCGTCAGGGAAGGGGGTTGAAGGGGAGGGCTGAGGGGGGCGAAGGCCACTCCATGCGGAGCCCTGGAAGGCAGGGAGCGTGGATTTGACTTTAAGGGCCAAAACACTTTATCGCTGGAGAGAACTGCGTGGAATTCCAGCATCAGAAAGGGCTTCTGCCAGGGATGAATCTGTGGGGAAGAGGCACACGTGGAGGGTGCTCGAATATTAGCTGAATGAATGCATGCAAAGAATCACGCATGAATGGCCAGTTGGGCTGACACGCGACTAGGAGTAACAGCTGTTCTACAGGGGTACCCAGACCTAGCGGCCTAAGGCCCTGGTTCTAGGCCCTGTGACCAGGCGCTGTGACCTTGGGCACATCCCCGCCCCAACTCAGGGCCCGGAACCCTGCGTCTCTCGGGGGCGGGGAGGACGTGCAAGGAGCGACAGTGCGCGCGCGCGCGCGCGGCAGGCCGATGGATGCGGAGTCTTCTGGCCCGACCCCCGCCGGGGCCCGAACCCTCGTCGCCCGCGGTGTTTACATTCCACCCGCGCGGGCCACGCGGCTTTTTGCCGCTCCGGCGCCGCTCGGCTCCGCCCCCGGAGCCCCGCGACCCGCCCCTCCGCGCGCTCGCGCCAGACCTCCCTCGCGGCCGGCCGGCCGGCGCGTCCCCGCCCCCTCGCGCGCGCCGGCCGGCCCCCGCGTCCCGCCCCGCGCGGGCTCCGCAGCTCAGGCCGCGCAGGCCCCGCCACGGCCCCCGGGCCCCGCCCCTCCGGCGCGCAGGCCCTGTCACTTAGCCCCGCCCTTCGCTGGCCCCGCCCCCGGAGGTGCCGAGCGCCTGGGCGGGCCTGCGCCGCGCGGGGCGGTCCTGAGGGCGGTGGCGGGGCGGGCCCGGGCCCTCGGGCGGCTGCTGAGGGGCTCCGAGCCGGCCGGGGCGGGGCGGAGGGTGGCGGGAGGGCGCGAGGGCGGGCCGGGGGCCGGTTCCGCGCGCTGGGATTTTTAAATGTCCCGCTCTTAGCCGGGCGCAGGAGCAGCCGGCTCGGCCGCCAGCGCGGTGTAGGGGGCAGGCGCGGATCCCGCCACCGCCGCGCGCTCGGCCCGCCGCCGCCTCCCGCCTCCCGGCTTCCCGCTCGCCCCTGCCTCCTGCGTCCGGCCTCGGCTCGTGCCGCCTGCCTGCCTGCCGCGGAGACGGCTTCGGGTAAGGACCCCGCCGCGGGCTGCCGGACGGCGCGGCGGGCAAGGACTCCCGGAGCGCCCGGGTCGGGCCGGGCCGGGCCGGGCCGGGCCGGGGTGGGGGTGGGGGTGGGGCGAGATCGGGTCGCCGGGTCCCCAGAGGCGTCAGCGCGGGGTGCCCCGGTAGGGCGGCTCAGAGACAGGCTACAGGGAGGTGTTGAGGGGAAGACTGAGGCAGCCTGGGCCCCGAGGGAGGCGATGGGCCGGCGAGGGTTTCGGGGGGCGTCGAGGGCCCCCCCACCCCGGGTTCCGACCCGGCATCGCCGGTCGCTGGCGCCGCCGCGGGTGACAGGCCACCCCGGGCCCATCGGCCATTTTCCCGACCGGCCCGGGAGGCTCCCGCCGCCGCCGCCGCCCGCGCGGGAGGGGGAGGGGTACCAGGGACGGGCCGGCGGGGCCCTGGCCCCCTCCGCCGCCGGTCCTCAGCCCACTGCCTTTTCGTGCCCCCAGGCCTGAGGTCTGAACTTGTGCCCAGCGCCATGCCGAGGGAGAAGAAGGAAAGGTGAGTGGCCTGGCCGCTGCGGTAGAGGGAAAGGTGTGCAGTGGTGGGGGAGGGGTGGGCCGAGATTTGGGGAGAACTCACCCTCACCTCTGTGCCCCCCCTGGCTTTGCAGGGATGCGAAGGAACCTGACACTATGAAAGAGGAAAGTGGCACTGATGTCTCTGTTCGCTCCAGGAAAAGGAAGGCAAATGTGGCCGTTGTGAGTACAAAGGAGACAGGTGGGGGAGGATTCCCCCCTTCTCATCATACCTGGGTTCTGCCCACCTATTTATTGATAGGGGGTCACGGGGGAATGCGTTTGGCAGAAATGGTGCTCACATAACCTAACCTACTGTCTTTTTCTTCTCTATGTGTGTGTTTTTGTCTTTGGACTGTGTGGTGTGTTTCCTTGGGTTGTGGGGGTTGTTTTACGTCAGTTTTTGCAAGATCCAGATGAAGATGTGGCCAAAATTGACAGAACTGTGAGAAGCCAGTGTGGCAATCAGGTAGGTACACTTACTGATTGGGCCTAAATGGAGGCTTTCCTTTTGGGGGGTCAAATGTAGTCTCTTATTCCCTTGGCTGGCTCCTGCTGAAGGCTTGTTCTCTGACTATGGCCATATGACGGTGCCCGTCAGTGGGCACTGACCGCTGCCAGCCTTGGGATTCCAGGAAGGTGTATGTTCCTGTCTGACATCCCTGAGATGACAAATATGCGCCCATGTCTGGAAGAACCAGAATGGACATCACATAACTCAGTCCTCTCCTTTTGCCCTTGAGGAAACTGAGACTCGGTTAGAGGAAGAAAGTAACCCAGAGTCCTGTGCAAGCCAGGGGCGGAGTCTGTGCTTCAGCCTAGTCTGCAGGCTGGTGAACTGCAGGGAAGGCTCCTGACACAGAACTCTGGGTCACTGTGATGATGGTGGTTTGCGTGTGCTCCGAAGCACCTTCTCCCTCATCCACACTTGTGTTTTCTCGTCATGGTGCTTAGGAATTGCCCTTCCCTGTTCCCACCCCCGTTGGGTCATGTTTCAGACTTTTTTTCCCCTTTCTGAACGTTCTTCCAGCTCATCCAGCAATTACCTGTAGTGATCCCTGCTGTCTGGTACCTGACCTGGCCTCCACCAGAGCATTGGTGGGACATTCCCTGTAAGGATAATGCACCTCTCAAGCACACTTTTTAAATTGGCTGGTCCTTTTCTCTTGCCCTTCCTTTGTGGACTTCCCGCCATATTTCTTGCATGCTCATGGTATCGTCATAATATCAGAAGTTCCTAGCAGAAAAGGCTTGTATTATCTCTCTACCTCCAGAAATGGCTGGAGAATGTAGTTATGGCTCCAGTAGGGGAAGCAGCCTATCTCCAGACTAGCTGATCAGGCTTTCTAATGCAATAACAGATAAAAACTGAGCAGGAATATTAGGGTTGAGCCAAGGATAGTGGTCCCCATGACATTAGCAGTGACAGCACTCCACTTTGTAGGGCAGTGAACAACAGCCATAGTGCTGGGTCTGGAAGAGTAAGGAGCTTCAAGGCCGTGGGCTGCATTGTTTGCAAAACAGTTGTTACTGCACACAGGACCCTAGTAATTAGTATTTCTGGGGAGGTTCTACTGAGTGTTGAACAAGGGATTCTTGATTTCCCTGCTGTGTTAGAAGAAGTACTTCACTTTAGGAAAGGGAATAAGGTAGTGCCTTCCAAGTTCTTTTTTCTTCTTTCTCTCCTGAAAGACTTCAGACCAGGGAGTTCCCATCATGGTGCAGTGGAAATAAATCTGACTAGCTAGTATCCATGAGGATGCAGGTTCGATCCCTGGCCTCGCTCAGTGGGTTAAGGATCCAGCATTGCCGTGAGCTGTGGTGCAGGTCGAAGATGCAGGTCGGATCTGATGTGGCTGTGGCTGTGGTGTAGGCCGGCGGCTGTAGCTCCAATTCGACCCCTAGCCTGGGAACTTCCATATGCCACGAGTGCAGCCCTAAAAAGCAAAAAGAGAGAGAGACTGCAGACCAAGCAAGTTGATGTTTATGGATGTCTTCTTTGTGAAATTCAAGATTACCTTCCCAGCTGTGTTTCGAATTGAAATTTTTAACTGAGGTTGAAGCAAAGCTGTCCCTCTTGACTTCTTGGAGTTTGAGAATAGTTTCTGTTCTCAGAGATAAGCTGAGTGGTGCCTCGAGTGCCTAAGACAGGGCTTTGGCCCTATCCCTGGACTGCAGAGAGCTGATAGAGGTGGTACATGAAGAGCCATATCATTTCCCACTAGAAGGCATTTTCATGGTTGTTCAGAGATTAATGACAACAGGTTTCTGCACATTTTGTCGAGCAGATAGCTGGAAAATGACCACCCATCAGTTATGGAGCAATCAATGTCTTTTGTTATTTCTTGCTATAGATTCATGAAGCCAAGCTTTTGGGGTCACAACCTTTTTGCCTGTTAATTACACAGAATTTTCCTCTGGAGTCACAGTTTAGCCCTGTTGAGCAGCCCTGAGCTACTTGTCGCCGTCATGGGCAACTCCGTGTAACTGCTTCATCGAGACCACATAGAAGCTTTGATTCTTACTTTAGGTTTTTCTTCATGAAAATAATACTCTTTTATTTAAAGTCCACTTAATATATCTGTCTTGTTGTTCGAGTTTTTTTCTCGACATGGAATCCTGGACTTTCTGTTCGTTACTTATAGTTTTGCATAAATTAGAAAGTTAAAAGTGGCTCGAAGAGTCAGAGGTGGTCAGGAATAATCAAGATTTGCCTCTTACTATTGTCTCATTCCTTCCTAAAGTCAGACAGATCCTGCTTTTTTTTGAGACATGGTGTACACTCAAGTTAAAGGGTAAAGACGTCATCATTCTGCTTCATACACTGGTTCCTTTAGGCCGACTTTGGGGACCATTTGTCTACTTGTGGTTCACCCGATTTGTCTATGAACTGCAGATTGAGAACTGTTACCATTTTATCTCCAAAGGCCTGCTCTCAGCTATTTCAACCATCTGGCTCTAGAGGGTGACACCCAGCTTCTGCTTTCAAAACTAGAATTCATTCTTGAATGAAGAGCAGCTTAAAGCAGTTGTAATGTGACCCTTTCTGAGTCAAGGAAATGCTACCAGCACATGATACTAGAACTGGAAGAGGAGGTTGCCCTTCTCCAACAGCTGTTGGCAAGAACTGTCATGGTTAATTTGCATGCCCAATTCTCTGCACATTGAATGGAGAAGAGCTTTGTCCCGCTTTGCTCTTCTCTGTACACTGAAAGTACTCTGGCCTCTGAAAGTGGCCGGTGTGCTGCGATAGCCACCCTGTCCCCTATCTTCCAGGCGCCACTTAGGGTTCCTGTTGCCATGTTCATCTGTAGTCTTCTCAGTTGTCTCTTTTCCAGTCAACATTAAAGATCTCTCTGCTTAAAAGAAAATGCCATGAGTCTCAGACTTTTCTTTTTTTATCTTTTCTGTTTTGTTTTTTTTTTGTCTTTTTAGGGCCACACCTGTGGCATATGGAGGTTCCCAGGCTAGGAGTCGAATCAGAGCTTTAACTGCCGGCCTACACCACAGCCACAGCAGTGCCAGATCCCAGCTGCATCTGCTACCCAGCTCATGGCAATGCCGGATCCTTAACCCACTGAGCGAGGCCAGGGATTGAACCTGCGTCTTCATGGTTACTAGTCAGATTCGTTTCCACTGAACCATGATGGGAACTCCGAGTCTCAGACTTTTCATGCTGACAGGACTGTTAATATGCCATATCTTCAACAAAATTCACTATTTTATAATTTTTAAAAAATCAGGGTTTTTTAGATTAGGACAATAAACAGCTTTAAAAGGAAAAATGTTCAGAGTTCCCTGGTGGTTCGGGGGTCGGTGTTGTCACTGTAGTGGCTTTGGCTACTGCTGTGGCACAGGTTGGATCCTGGCCTGGGAACTTCTGCATGCCACAGGTATGGCCAAAAATAAATAAAATGAATCAAAGGAGAAACTTTTAAATGGCAAAATGACATTATTTTCCAAATATTAAAAATTAAGTACCTGGAATCTTTAAAAAAAAAAAAAGAGAGAGGTAGTTTTTTGTTTTTGCCTTTTTTAGGGCTGCACTGGTGGCATATGGAGGTTCCCAGGCAAGGGGTCTAATCAGAGCTACAGCTGCAACCTACGCCAGAGCCACAGCAACGCCAGATCTGAGCCGTGTCTGCAACCTACACCACAGCTCACGGCAGCGCCAGATCCTTAACCCACTGAGCAAGGCCAGGGATCGAACCCGAAACCTCATGGTTCCTAGTCAGATTCATTTCCACTGTGCCACGACGGGAACTCCATTGTTTTGTTTTTAAATGGTGGTTTATTCAATTAGCAGTTATCAATAAGGTTTGGGAGTGGGTTTCAAAAGTCTTCAGGATTATCTAGGCTTTATCTCTATGGACTTCTTAGTATGTTCTGTGACTATCGGCCTTATTTGATTTTAACGAGGCAGATACTCCTTTTGTTTCATTTTGAATTAAAGAAAACAAAAGGTCTTTTTTAATGGAGTATATTTACCTTGATACACAACCAAAGAAAGGTAGCACATTTGATGGGTTTGTTTTAAAAATGGGGAGATTTTAGACATAGATGGCAATCAGTTTACGTGTTGGTTTTTATACCCGTGAATGTGGAGTGCTTATGTAAATACTTTTCTTGGAAATTCTCTTTCACTTTTAAGGCATTTTTTGTGATTTTTTTGGTGGTGTAAGAGCTGTTTGCTTTCCGTCTTATCCCTCTTGTGTCCATTTTGCTGCTCAGGCACCTCATGAGGATAATATACTACCAATGGCAATTTCCCTAGGTATTTACCTCATAGACTCCTAAGCTCATGACAAAACTGAAGTGAAAGCTTGGAGTTGTCACTCTGTCATCTCCGTATTCCTGCTATCTCCATCTTGATTTAGACCACGATATTGATTTAGGCCTGGAAATTACTGTCCAGTGTGAAGACATTTTCTGTTTTACTGGCTGTTGTACAAATCAAGGCATGTAAAAACAGCTGGTTTACATCAACCATTTAAAAACGTGCCTTTCTTGGCGTTCCCATCATGGCTCAGTGGTTAATGAATCCAACTAGGAACCATGAGGTTGCAGGTTCGATCTGGCCTTGCTCAGTGGGTTAAGGATCCACCGTTGCTGTGAGCTATGGTGTAGGTTGCAGATGCGGGTCAGATCCCGAGTTGCTCTGGTTCTGGCATAGGCCCTCGGCTACAGCTCTGATTGGACCCCTAGCCTGGGAACCTCCATATGCCATGGGAGCAGCCCTAGAAAAGGGAACAAGACAAAAAAATAAAAATAAAAACATGTCTTTCTTTTGCAGCCTTGGGACAATAATGCAGCCTGTGAAAACCCCTGTTCCTTCATTCCCACACCTGACAAAGAAGAGGATGAGCTTGTGTACCCAAATTCTGTGTATAAGCCTCAGAGTTGCACACCATCCAGAGCCTCGCCACTGCCTATACTGAAGTAAGCTGACTGTCAAGCACCTTCCCGACCTCTTACTCCCTGTGTGCATCCCACCTTGTTCATGTGGACGTATGTGTGGATGCGTCCTGACACCTGCCTTTGCTTGGTTGTGTTTTTTGCAGCTGGGCAAATAGAGAGGAGGTATGGAAAATCATGTTAAACAAGGAAAAGACGTACTTGAGGGATAAGCACCTTATGCAGCGGCACCCTCTTCTGCAGCCTAAAATGCGAGCGATTCTTCTGGATTGGTTAATGGAGGTGAGCTCGAGCCTTCCTGTTAACTAGAAGCATTGACCCTTTCCAGATTCTTCTGTGCTGTTCCAGTCTCCTTGTGTGGGATTCAGCTGACCCAGTCTGTGTCCCTGGACTGTGGTGATTATACCACAGTGGTCTATCTTTTTTGCTTAGGTACTTCCTTAGAAGAATTTCTGAAGTCTCTTTACCCCTTAGGTACTTTTAAGTGGGCATCTAATTTTTCCCCTCAAGTTTAAATCTTTGCAAAGATCGTACTGTTCAGTTAACTACGAATATTGATATTTAATCTTTGTTAATTAAATTGCTTTTAAGTGTGTACAGTGGGATGTGGATAACAGCTATTTGCTAGCCACTACTGTATATTTAAAAAATATACGAACAGGAGTTCCCATTGTGGTTCAGCAGGTTAAGAACCCAACATGGTGTCCATCATGAGTTCAATCCCTCATCTTGCTCAGTGGGTTAAGGATCTGGCATTGCCACAAGCTGCAGTGTAGGTTGCAGATGCAGCTCAGATCTGTCATTGCTAAGGTGGTGGCATAGGCCGGCAGCTGCCGCTCTGATTCAGCCCTTAGCCTGGGAACTTCCACATTCTGTAGGTGTGGCCCTAAAAAGAAAAAAAAATTAAATAAATGGAAAAATTAAAAATATATGAACAGACTTATCTTTAATAGTCAGAAATTTTATATGGTTTCTTAACTCCTTGGGATCGATTTCTCTTTCCCCATAGAACTTTATACTAACAAAAATATTGTTCAAATCTTTTCTCCGTCACACCATCATACCTCTCTACAATAATTGATCTAAATAACAAGTATTATAAGTTGCGATAAGTAATTGTTAAAGATAAAAAGTAATATATAGGCAGGGCACCTCTTTCTGGGAGGAAGTGTGGGTGATACAATAGCAGCAGTAGCTTGATTAAGTGACACTTCCTGGGCACCTTGGTAAGCCTTGGCTGGGTGAGAAGTGGGCTTTCTTCCGGGAGGTGGAAGCGCATCTTAGGCAGATCTGTTTTATGGAAGAGTACATGTATGTCTAAATGTTACCTGAAAACAAACTGTGCCGTGTACCCTTTAGAAAGTTGGTATTGCCAGGGGTTTGTGTACCCCTGTTGTGTTCGTCCTTGAATCAAATCCCCTGCCGCCACTTAATGTCTGTGCCCTTAGCCAGGCAAGTCACTTAACTCTGAATCTTGATTTTCTCCTCTGTAATGTTTTTGAGCAGTGTTTTCCTTGCAGAGTTTGTGTCGTTACAAACTGTATATAAAGTACAGCTTACATAGCAGGCAGGAAAAGATAGCTGTTTTTATCATTCTTAATTTCCTTTCCTTTATTGGTCCCTGAAAATGTCAACATAGAAAATATACAAATCTGCAAATGCTTTGGCAGGCCTGGTTAAACCTATAGGCCTTGCGGTTGTCCACTGTAGACCTACCATAGCACATAGGCCTCCTGGGCCCTTTAAAACAATTTATAATTCCTCAGAGCCCTGGAGGTAGTATGCTTTACAATCTCAGGCTTCCCCTCATACGATGTTGTGACTGAGAGGTTCTATTTTATATAACACCATAGATGCAGTTGATGTAATCGATACCTGGCAGGAATGATTTTCTCTGAAAGTCCATCAAAAAGGTCATGTAATACCATTGAAAGGAGGCTAGAAAAGAATGGTAACCTTTATGTCTTCAGTGGGACAAAACTGGAGTCCGCAGTTCACAGGCTGGTTTGTCTGCAGTGATGCCCCATCCCCATCCCTTAGCCCAGCCAAGAAGTCTGTCCTGAAGAAAGGCAGTGCCAGGTGCCCAGCTGTGAGCTGGATAAGGAGGTCTGAAGTTTGTTCCTTAGAAAACAGAAGCTCTGCTTTTTCTTCTCATCAGATTGTAATTGTGTTACTTTGTAAAAACTGACTCTCAAGTCCACAGGTATGGTTCCAGGTGGACTTGAGAAAAACTCTTTGGTGATTGATGGAGTTCTCTGTTAATGTTCTGTTTGTTGTTTCCTCTGGTGCCTTTTCGACTTATCAACCATAAAGTGTTCTTACATGGGATGTACTGTTTATGTAGGAACAGCAGTTTTAAATGCGTAATCAGATATTTGATGATGAGTTGAGGTCTAATATTTCCTTGCTCCTTTTCAATCCCATTCAATCCCATCGTGTGCACTATTGCACCATAGCTCACAGCAGTCCTGCAAGGTAGGCGAGGCAAGTGTTACCCTCATTTTATAGTCTGAGATAATCTGAGATAGATGGGTTTGTCTGAGGGGGGAGCCTACACTAGAACCTAAGTCTCAAGAGTCTTTTTTTTTTTTCTTTTTAGGGCCGCACCCACGACATATGGAAGTTTCCAGGCTAGGGGTCAAATTGGAGCTGTAGCTGGCAGCCACAGCCCCAGCCCCAGCTACGCCAGATCTGAGCCGCAACTGTGACCTACACCACAGCTCATGGCAACGCCTGATACTTAACCCACTGAGCAAGGTCAGGAGTAGAACCCACATCCTCATGGATACTAGTCTGGGTTTGTTGCCGCTGAGCCAGCAGGAACTCCTGTCTCTGAGTCTTTTGTTTAATGCTTTTAAAAAAGTTTTTGCCTCTTGTGATTAACAGATTAGCAGTGTTTTAGTGTTTAATGTTGTAGTCTTTAAATAAATGTACTTTCATACCGATAGCGCTCATTGTGAAAAATGTGGTAGTTCTTACCTAATGTCATAATGAAACTTATTAAAAGGGGATGCCTTTCTTTGAGAAAATTCAGTTTTTCCCTGAAATGCTGCTTTTACCAGGCTGTGAGTATACTTTCCCTCTGCAGCCTGGGAGCATTTGCTCATGTAGTATAGATCACAGAAAATGGAAATTCCTGTTGGGGCTCAGTGGAAATGAACCCAACTAGTATCCGTGAGGGTGAGGGTTTGATTCTTGACCTTGCTTGGTGGGTTGGGGATCCGGCCTTGCCAGTGAACTGTGTTGCAAGTTGCAGATGCAGCTTGGATCCTGTGTTGCTGTGGCTCGGATTCGACCTCTAGCCTGGGAACTTCCATATGCAAAAGACGACACAAAACTTCAGACTTACATCTGAGTTCTAGTTTTGTTTTTTTTTTTTTCATTGTGCAAGTGCTTAGGGACAAACAAGGTAACCATTCTTTCAAAAAACCAAGTTCTATCTTTTATTTATTTACTTTTTTTGCTTTTTAGGGCCGCACTTGTGACATATGGAAATTCCCAGGCTAGGGATTGAATCGGAGCTGCAGCTGCCGGCTTATGCCACAGCCACAGCAATGCAGGATCTGAGCCGCATCTGTGACCTACAGCACAACTCACAGCAACTCTGGATCCTTAACCCACTGAGCAAGGCTAGGGATTGAACCCCCATCCTCATGGATCCTAGTCAAGTTCATTAACTGCTGAGCCACGAAGGGAATTCCCCAAGTTCTATCTTAATTTAGTTGTATTATCCTGCACTGAAACTCTTGGCAAGTTTTTTGTCTTTCTTTTTTCCTGAAATAACTGTTCTAAAACTCACTAAATATTTCTTCAGGTGTGTGAAGTCTATAAACTTCATAGAGAGACATTTTACTTGGCACAGGATTTCTTTGATCGGTATATGGCAACACAACAAAATGTTGTAAAAACGCTTTTACAGCTTATTGGGATTTCATCTTTATTTATTGCTGCCAAACTTGAGGTAAGTAATTTTCAAATATTTTTTACGTAGCCCATGCTTTTCAAATTTTTCTGATTTGAGGTCTTCTAAAGTTAAGCCGCACATTACAAAAAGTCTAGAAATTAACCAAGAAGAAAAGAATATAAGTATATAAAATGCTTGGTTTCATTGTAATTCCTTTCATCAAAAAATTGGACTTTGGAGTTCTCTTGAGGTTCTGTGGGTTGTGGACTTGAGTTCCATCCCTAGCCCAGAAACTTCCACATGCCACAGGCTGTGGCCAAAAAAAAATTTTGAACTTTGATCTAAGAGGATTAAGATTTTGATGTGATTAGAAGGGTAGATGGCCCCAACTTTCACATTTTTGCTAAAAATGTTGAAAAGGTGAAAATTTGAAAGCTGCATAGTGACTAAAAGGTTGATTGATTCATTCATTCATTGATGAAGGTGAATGTTTCATTTCTTTCACAATTAATGCATTTTGAACCACTCGAGTGGCTCTTGTATTTATCCACTCTCTTTCTGGGTCAGTATACTAAAAAGAATTATTTGGGATATATATTATAAGTTAAAACTATTAGAGGCTGGCCTTTTGCTAGTAGTGTCTTTCTTTTATTTCCTTTTAGGAAATCTACCCTCCAAAGTTGCACCAGTTTGCTTATGTTACAGATGGGGCTTGTTCAGGAGATGAAATTCTTACCATGGAATTAATCATTATGAAGGTAGGTTACAAGTTAATTTTTCAGTCCTTTTAAAAAATACATACATAATATCTTTTTCTGCATTCAGCATTGAGTGCATCTGGCTAGGTGTTCTCTAACTGGACACATTGTGGCTTGGGAAATGGCTGCATTTTGAATTCCTTTAGAGGACCTGGGGGAGTCGAAAAATGTCTTTCTTTTTTCAGCCATTGATCTCTTTTCTCTCTGTTTTCCTGCAGGCCCTTAAGTGGCATCTCAGTCCCCTGACCATTGTGTCCTGGCTGAATGTATACATGCAGGTTGCATATCTAAATGATTTTTATGAAGTGCTCCTGCCACAGTATCCCCAGCAAATCTTCATACAGATCGCAGAGGTAAGTGGCTCGATTCCCTCTGTGGGGCTACCTACCCCGCCGCTAGGTCGAGTAACTCTGGAAGAGGTGTGTGTTGGCTGTCTCCTGCAGTGTTCTTCTCTTCCCCATAGCTCCTAGATCTCTGTGTCCTGGATGTTGGCTGCTTAGAATTTCCCTATGGTGTACTTGCTGCTTCTGCCTTGTATCATTTCTCTTCATCCGAGTTGATGCAGAAGGTTTCAGGTACGTTGGCTTTCCAGTCCATTCACAAGGTGTATTAAACCTACAAACCAGTTGTTGGCCTCAGCTTGAGCCTAACCTGTATTTTCATCGCAGGGTATCAGTGGTGTGATATAGAGAAGTGTGTCAAGTGGATGGTTCCATTTGCCATGGTTATAAGGGAGACAGGAAGCTCAAAACTTAAGCACTTCAGAGGGGTTCCTGCTGAAGATGCCCATAACATCCAGACCCATATAAACAGCTTGGATTTGCTGGTCAGTACTGTTCCTGGTTTCCCAGACAAGATTTGTTTGTTTGTTTGTTTGTTTTGTCTTTTGTCATTTTAGGGCCACACCCGAGGCACATGGAGAGTCCCAGGCTAGGGGTCTAATTGGAGCTGCAGCTGCCGGCCTACACCACAGCCACAGCAACACAGGATCCGAGCCGCGTCTGCAACCTACACCACAGCTCAGGGCAACGCCGGATCCTTAACCCACTGAACAAGGCCAGGTGTTGAACCCACAACCTCATGGTTCCTAGTCAGATTCGTTTCCGCTGCGCCACCCGGGGAACTCTTCCCAGACAAATTCTTAAAACTGCCTGGGCAGCCTGTTTACTTTCCTTCACACAGGCTCCAGGTATCTTAAAATGACTCCAGTTCTTTTAATTCCTTGAGAAGAAAGATTGTGGCCAACAGATGCTGTGTCTAAGTGTCACGTAGACCAGAGACGTGTAGATTGTTCTTTGCTATTATTTTCCCTTCACTCATCATCTCCGTAGAAAAAAAGCACAAAGCAAGCAAACCCCAAAGGATACGTTCTCCCATTTTAACCTTTCTTACTTTTTATTCTTATCCATAGGACAAAGCCCAAGCAAAGAAAGCCATATTGTCTGAAGAAAATAGGATTTCTCCTCTCCCCACTGGAGTCCTCACCCCGCCACCGAGCAGTAAGAAGCAGAGCAGTGGGCAGGGAACAGCATGACCACACCGGCATCCTCCACCAAAGACAGCTGTGCGGAAGTGCCTGCTCCAGGTTCTCTCCTGTCGGCTGCAGCAGAGGCCTGCATTAGCTTTTACAGATATTTAAATGGAGGAGCACGGCTCTTCCACCATAGGAGGTTTTCTGCGGATAGCATTGGACAGGGAGAAGTGTTTTTTATTGAATGCTTAGAGTTTCTAATAAGTGGGTCAAGTACACCAGCCACCTCCAGAACACCACCGAGTGCTCCAGATGCTGCTAAGGAGGGTGATACTTGGCTTGATTGACTATTCACACACATAACAAAGGCTTGAAGTTGAGGAGGGCCACGTTGCTGTTGGCCTCCCCCTGGGTGTTCTGGGTTGTGTCGTATTAAGCGGAGCAGGTGGTTGTGAGCGTTGTGATGTGCAGCCCACAACCAGCTGTGCCGGGGGCCTGCCCGTTCCATATATCAGTTGACAGTGTACAATGCCTTTTATGAACTATTGTTTTGTAAGTGCTGCTATGTCTCTCCGTTTTTTAATAAAGATGACACTGTCTTTGAGACAGCTGGTTTTATGAGCTCTGTCTGGTAATTTAAGTCAGGAGTCAGCTTTGAACGTGGCCATATCAAGTTCTCATTTTTAACTTCAGGCTCCTTGAAGCTCAAGCGTTTCAAGCAAATACAATAAAAGAAAACTTTTGAAGTGAGCTTCAGGGGCAGCCTCACAGGCCTCCCGAGGGCCCCTATGCTGGAAACGAGGCTCCGATTGGCTTTCTCCACCAATGCCCTGGGCAGCGGTGGCACCAGCTGGGCTCCCGGCTGGCGGGGGCCATAGTAGTGAAGGCACATCTGTATCCAAGAGGATTCAGTGTGATTCCTTCCCTAGCACAAGACAAAGGTCAGGAAATATCTGTAATTAGTGTTATTTAATAGTCATTTTGTCCTTACCTTTAAGAATTTTTGTTTGGAGAGCTTGTTAACATAATGTAGCCTAATACTGTACTTTGAAGAAGAAAATGCAAAGTAAAATCATATGTAGCTCAAGGCCATGACGTTCGTAAGACTGTCCCCTGACCGTTGTTGGAATCACCAAGTGCCTTGCTGACAGAGGAGCTCACTATCCGCCTTACAGCCCAGTGTGTATAGTTCACATCCCATTTTGTGGGACATTCTCAAAGGGGTGGCCTTGTTGAGTCTTGTGTTTCATTTCCTCACAATGCTTTGGTGTATGTATGGGTTCGTTGAGGGAGGGTGAATGAGCAAATAAATATCATTTATTTTCAACTTGGTATTTTATCATTTTGCAAAATCTATCTGAAGTAGATAATCTACCATATTTATATGAGAGACCCTACTTTTTCACCTTGTGATGACGTAGTTTTGACAGTTTTAATAAAGTTTTCCCAATAAATGCATTATAAATCTACATGCAATGGTCAAATGATATTCCTAACTAATTATTTCTTCATCTCAAAGATGCTCTTGCCTCAAAACGAAAGTAAATCTTTGGAGTTCTCTTGTGCCTCAGCAGGTTTAGGATCTTGTGCTGTCACTGCGGTAGCTTAGGTCACTGTTGTGGCGTGGATTTAATCCCTGGCCCAGGAACTTCCACATGCTGTGGGTACAGCCACCAAAAAAACAGAGAGTGGATTTTTAATGGTGGTCATTTGTGACTTGGAACAATTCTGAAAATGGTTAATTTACATTTAATGCTTTCTGTGCAAAAATATGGCATTGAAGACATTTCTACTTTCAAAGTTTTATGTAAGTTTGAGAGCTTGGCAAATGTGAGGAAATACTGGTTTGAAAGCGTGTTTGAGGTAAGCCCTTCATGGATCGTTTGGCAAGCCATCATATTGCAGAGCAGCCCTGAATGTGCAGAGCTGAGGGTGCCTGACTTGTAAACTGTCAAGAGTGCTGCATTGCTGGGCATCTGCTATTTTTCTAAATGGCAGTGTTGCCATAGGCAGCTCTTAATAATCTGTGCCAATAAAGGCTAAATCTCAGGTGGGAAAATGAAATCCATAGTGGCCAGTATTTTCTGTGACTGCCAGAAACCCTAAGAGCCACTGGTAGGTCAAATCAGATTTCTCCCTAAAAGAAAAAAAGACGGTTAAGGATCCGGAGTTGCTGTGAGCTGTGGTGTAGTTCACAGATGCGGCTCGGATCTGGCATTGCTGTGGCTGTGGTGTAGGCTGGTGGCTACAGCTCCGATTCGACCCCTAGCCTGGGAACATCCATATGCCATGGGTGCAGCCCTTAAAAGAAAAAAAAAATTCTGGTTTCCCCTCTTAAAGGAGCTTCTTCCATTTGCTACCAGTCAATACACTGGTCCCTCACTGTTGGCTCTACCCATCTGCCAGATCACATTTGCTCTGCGCCTCGGCTAAAACCAGCTGAGGCAAGGTGGTACCTGCTAGAGGGGTGAAAATGGCAGCTCTGGTCACCCCCGGTGAACAAATACTCTGAGGCAGAGATGTGTCAGCAGGAAGGGCCCAGAGGAGGGAGTGGGTGTGGGCCCTCCGTCTAACTTGTTAGAGCTGGAGAAACAGTCATTTATCAACCCACCCTGAAGCCTGATTGGATAGTGGTAGAGCATATACCACATCCTCTCGTCACACCCTGGCTCACAGAGTTCGCACACTGGCCCTCATCGGAGCTGCTGTCCTGTCTCTGTCCCCTGTGCCCAAGAAAGAAAACACCGGACTTTGGGTGAAGAATGTCGAAGGTTTTCCAAAGCCATCTTCCCTGTGTGGAATTTGGACAGCTCGTTTCAGGGAGGTTGTTTCTCACCAGTGGATGGATAAATGACGCCAAAATTCATGTTGACTTAAAGTGCCTGAGGCAGGTAGGCAAGGCTGTAGGGCCCTTTAAGGTTCTGGAGCTCAGGGAGTTCCCGTTGTGGCACAGTGGAAACGAATCCAACTAGGAACCATGAGGTCGCAGGTTCTATCCCTGACCTCGCTCAGTGAGTTAAGGATCTGGTGTTGCCGTGAGCTGGTGTAGTAGATCACAGACATGGCTCAGATCTGGTGTTGCTGTGGGTCTGGTGTAGGCTGGTGGCTACAGCTCTGCTACAGCTCCGATTAGACCCCTAGCCTGGGAACCTCCATATGCCATGGGTGTGGCCCTAAAAAGACAAAAGAAGAAAAAAAAAGATTTGGAGTTTAGGAATTCCCTTCATGGCTTAGAGATTAAGGAACCCGATTAGGATCCATGAGGATGTCGGTTTGATCCCTGGCCTTGCCCAGTGGATTACAGATCAAGCCCTGCAGACACGGCTCGGATCTAGCGTTGCTGTGGGTCTGGCATCGGCCGGTGGCTACAGCTCCAATTAGACCCCCTGGCCTGGGAACTTCCATATGGGTGCGGCCCAAAAACAGCAAAAAAAAGACAAAAAAAAAAAAAAAAAAGATCTGGAGCTTAGAGGATACACATCTATCCTGCAACTCAGACACAAAAGAGATTGGAGTTTATTTGGGCAAAATTAGACTCTACCTCAGAGCAGAGATGGAAGGAGAAATCAAATCTGATAATGTCTAGTCATATTTACCCAACCGTGCATTTTCCTACCACATGTTCAACATTTTGAAATTCAAATCACATTTATACCTTGGACATTGTTAGAAGACTATTTTTATCCCTGCTGTAATCATCTAATTTGCTGATTACAGGTCTCAAATTGCCACAGAGAACTCAATTTTTGAAAGAATTGTCCTGTTTGATCAAATATGTTATTCAAGCAATGCAGTCATTTGTTCCACAAGGTTACCTGCCAGGCAGAGCTAACCAGGAGTAATAGCATTAGAAGCCTATACTTAAAATCAAGCATTAGCTAATCTGCCTGTGACAATAGAGTCTTAAATATAATTTGCGGCAGATACTTCAATTCCTGCATTGACAGACAATTGCATTTCGTATTCAATGAGCATAGATTTTTCCAACCTCATCCAGATTCCAAGTTTAACTCCAGAAGACTCTAATGTGTTCAGTTTCACAAGCTTCTAGGTACTATTTCCCAGGAGCCTCAGACAGGAGGGCAATGCTATCCTTTATTCAATAAATATTCCCTTCACCCCCCTTCCCATTTAAATCATTTTCCCGATCAATGTCAATTCCAAAAATTGTGTAGCATCTGACTGTGGTGAGGTTCATGTCTGGTTGGCTTCCCTGGGGTGATGTGTGAGCTGGCCTCTCTTGGGAGCCCCTGGATGCAACCAGCCCTGGAGACAAAAGCACTCAGGGTGCAGTTCAGGAGCTCAGGTGAGCCTGGGAGACATGAACACCTGAACCCAGGGGCAGCGGTAGGAACAGCGAGGACGGAGTGGGAGCCATGCTGGTGCTTGAGAGGGAAGCTGTTGAGTCCGCCCCAGCAGGCCTCGCAAAGTGGCATGGAAGGATGGCAATGAGGCAGAAGAGGTGACAGGCCATGTCACAAAGGGCTTCTGTACGTCAAGCACAAGACTGATAATGCTGGCAGCAGGCTGGTGCATGAGGAGGAGGGTGAGGGTCAGAGCAACGTGTGGACACAGGCTGAGGAAGCAATCCGACTTGTGCTTCTGTGTCCCAGGAAGGTGACTGTGCGGGGAGTGAAGGAAGGCGGTGGGGGTGTCAACGAAAGTAACTTCTGGAGTTCCTGTTATGGCGCAACGGAATAGAATCCGACTAGGAACCGTGAGGTTGCGGGTTCGATCCCTGGCCTCGCTCAGTGAGTTAAGGATCCGGCGTTGCAGCGAGCTGGGGTGTAGTTTGCAGACATGGCTCGGATCCTGCGTTGCTGTGGCTGTGGCTGGCAGCTGTAGTTCTGATTCAACCCCTAGCCTGGGAACCTCCATATGCCGTAGGTGCGGTCCTAAAAAGACAAAAGACAAAAGACAAAAAAAAAAAAAAGTAACTTCCAAACCACCCTGCCTGAGGGACCACCACCCACATTGCTGTTCAGGCCCCGGTGATTTTGGCCCCTGCACCTTCTCAGCCAGCTGGGAGACTCACCTCCTGCAGGAGATGGATCCCACCCACACTGATGCCATTTTCTTCTTTGGGCTCCTGAGGCAGTTACCTAGAGCTGGGACCTGGCCCTGCCACGTCCTGATGTGGTTTTGGACACCATGCTTAACTTCTCCAAGCCTCGTCATTGTCAGCTGTGAAATGGGGATGATAATAACAGTATTTGCCCCATAAAGTTAAGTGGGAGAGTAAATGGATTAATGCATTAAAAACCACTTAATGTAATGCCTAGTGCATTAAAAACAAACAATAAAATGATTGCTGTTGCTCAGACTGCTATTGCTGCAGCTGCTGCTGGAAATACGAAGGTAGGCTGTCGGACTGAGACCCTTGTGGGGTGTAGCCCTGCAGTGGGGATTCCAGGAACACATGGCACTTGCCCTTAGCCTCCCCTTGCTCCTCCATCCCGGGGCTGCCCTGTTGCCCTCCCCAGGCTTCAGCCCCATTTCCCACACTTTCTGGGCAGCTTCCTTGAAGGTATCAGATACACCTGCCATCCCGTCTCCTTTTAGGCTCCTCCAGTGGGCTTCTGGCCCCATGCATCACACATGGCCCTTGCCAAGGCCACCAAAGATAGCCGTGTGGCCAAGCTAATGGCCATGTGGTAGCCTTTAGCCTTCCTCTGACGGGGCATCTCTGCCACACTTAGCATTGCTGACCCCATCAAACCCGATCCTTATGGATCCTAGTCGGGTTCGCTAACCGCTGAGCCACGAAGGGAACTACCTGGGCATCTTTTCAGGGCCACATGCACATCACTGTGTTCTAAAGGAATACCTCATTTCACCTTCCACTGTTAATATTCTCATATAAAATGGGCACTATCAATATACAATTAACATAGGAAAACCACTCGATTCACACAAGTCATCAAGAAAATGCAAAATGAAACTAAGAGATCAGTGCAAAAATTTTGAAGTGCAGTGTTCCCATCATGGCACAGTGGAAACGAATCCGACTAGGAGCCATGAGGTTTCAGGTTCAATCCCTGGCCTCGCTCAGTGGGTTAAGGATCTGGCGTTTTCATGAGCTGTGGTGTGGGCTCCGATCTGGCATGGCTGTGGCTGTAGTGCAGGCCAGTAGCTCCGATTAGACCCCTAGCCTGGGCACCTGCATAAGCTGTGGGTGCGGCCCTAAAAAAAGAAAAAAAATTTTAAGTGCAAAAAATAATACAATAACTATCTGTGAACCCATTACCCAGATGAGCCCAACTGGCTTCACGCAATTTTTTTTTAAGGACTACAATAGTACAAACACAGTTGAATTCTTCCCATAACCCTTATAGTTCTTCCCAAAACCCCCGTAGTTTTTCTTTTCTCTTCAGCAGAAAGCGCTATCCTGAAGTCAATACAGATAGCTCCACACACATTTTTAGAATTTTATCATTTCTGTTTGAATCTATAACCAAGAGATGTATAGAAAGCACTACGATGTTTTTAAAATCATATAAATGGACTCAAACCTCACACACCATCATCCCATTTGCTATTTTCTTTCAACCTTCTTTTCAAGCTTTACCCGTGTTGAAACAAGTAGGGTTGCATTTATTCATTTTTGTGATTGAGGTTTCCCTTAAGCAAACATATCAGAACATATTCCCTCCCATGCTGGTCCCCATGTAGGTTTCCAGTTTTTTTTTTACCGTCACAATACCGCTGCAGTCAACATCTTGTGCACACGTGTGCCCTATGTGTTGATTCTTTAGGGCACATTCCCAGATGTGGAATTGCCATGTCAAAGGGCGTGTGCTTTTGCAACTTCGCTGGCTGTGGTCAGCCATCTCCCCAAATTATGCCAATTTCTGCTCCCAGGCGGGGAGGAGGAGAGTTCCTGCCTTCGCACAGCTGCTTCAGCACTTGGTAATGCGCTGGCAGTGCAACTAACCAAACGCATTGCTTGCAGTAATCTTTGCTTCCCAATAAAATTGCTATTATTTAACTTTATCGGGTTTTCTAAAATTACAAAAGTGGAGCATGTATGTTATAATCAGTTAGAATACCACAAACAAGTGCATGTAGAAAGTGCACAACCCCCAGAGATGCCACTCTGTTGTGGTGTTAAAATAGTGTATGTTGGGAGTTCCCTTCGTGACTCAGCGGTTAACAAATCCAACTAGGATGCATGAGGTTGTGGGTTCGATCCCTGGCCTTGCTCAGTGGGTTAAGGATCTGGCATTGTCGTGAGCTGTGGTGTAGGTCGCAGACGTGGCTTGGATCCCAAGTTGCTGTGGCTGTGGTGTAGGATGACAGCTGCACCTCCGTTATGATCCCTAGCCTGGGAACTTCCAAATGCTGCGGGTGTGGCCCTAAAAAGCAAAAAAAAAAAAAAAGTGTATGTTGCTTCAGAATTTTTTCTGTTCATATACTAACATATAAATAAATGAAAAGATTTGCTCTTTTACTACAGGGTTCTTTCATTCAACTAAATCATCTCCAAGTCATTTAAAAGGGCCTGCCATCTACAGAGACCGGAGACACGCCACTCCCTGCCACCCCCAGGGCCCAGTGCTGTTGATCTTCAGGCAGGCAGCCTGTGACTCTATCAAAAGTAATAAAATACTATAGATCAAGGAGTTCCCATCGTGGCTCAGTGGTTAACGAATCCAACTAGGAACCATGGGGTTGCAGGTTCGATCCCTGGCCTTGCTCAGTGGGTTGGGGATCCAGCGTTGCCGTGAGCGGTGTAGGTTGCAGACTCAGCTCGAATCCTGTGTTGCTGTGGCTGTGGCGTAGGCCGGCGGCTACAGCTCCAATTGGACCCCTAGCCTGGGAACCTCCATATGCCGCAGAAGCGGCCTGAGAAATGGCAAAAATACCAAAAAAAGAAAATATATATATAGATCAAGAAAGTGGAATGTTTCCCAAAAGGTGGCCAGGGAGGGGGTGGGGCAGGGAGTTCCCTGGTGGCTCGGGGGTGAAGGACCCAGCATTGTCATTCACTGTTGTAGCTCTGGTTACTGCTGTGGTGTGGGTGGATTGGCCCAGGAATTTCTGCGTGCCATGGGTGTGGACCAAAAAAAAAAAAAAAAAAAAAAGTGGCGGATATCATATTTCTCCCTAGAAGCATAGAGTATCTGCATGTGTTTCACATTCAAGACAAAGGGTCTTGGTGTCCAAAGGTAAGTTCGTTACCGGTCTGGCCCCCCAGGTGCTTGAGTTTCAGACTCCTGGATTTGGGGGAGAGTCTCAGCCCTCACCCCAAGGCCTGTGGGGCTCTCAGCTCCTCACCAGCCTGCCCTGGGCCTCCCGGTCCTCAGCCACCCGATGGGGTGGTGCAGCCACAGCACGTGCCTCTCAGGGGTTGAATTGCTTTCTGTTTCTCTTCAAACTCTAGCCTTCCAGGTGGTGATAAAAGACGGGGTTGGGGTGTTTTCAGGTTTCAAACACACTTTAGGGAACCCCCCCCCACTTCCTGCCATGCAAAGGAGTTTCATTTCTCTAGCTGCTGGAAGGGTGACAATGCATAGGGCAGAAGTCGGGCTGGCAAGCAGGTGGCTGGAGGCCTCCCGGGGGCTGAGAGCTGTCTCACCTCCCCCTGGGCCTCTGGGCCTCCTGGTGACCCTCAAGGTGACCTTGGACTCACAGCCTGGCTCGGACATGTCAAGGCCAACAGTAGGATAGGTGTGATTCCAAGGTTGGTGCCTGAATGACATCAGAAGAGTGTGTATATATGTATGATCGGGTCACTTTGCTGTACAGCAGAAATTGACAGAACATCATAAATCAACTATAACAAAATTCGTTTATTATTTTTTCTGTTTTTGCTTTTTAGGGCCACACCTGTGGCATATGGACGTTCTCAAGCTAGGGGTTGAATTGGAGCTACAGCGGCTGGCCTACACCACAACCACAGCAATGTGGGATCCGAGCCGTGTCTGCGACCTACACCACAGCTCACGGCAATGCCGGATCCTTCACCCACTGGGCCACTGAGCCAGGCCAGGGATGGAACCCGAAACCTCATGGATCCTAATGGGGGTTCGTTAACCACTGAGCCACGGAGGGAACACCAATGGAAAAAAAATTAAAAAAAAAACAAACAAAAACAAAACAGAAAACAAAAAACGAAGGCTGGTGCCTGAAAGATCAATGGCCCTGCCGGGTGGCTCTGAACATGGTCCTGGGTGGGAGGGACTTGGGCCTCCCCAGAAGTCTCAGCCTTGGGGCAGGCTTTGTTCTTCTTCTTTGCTCTGCAGTGCTGGAAAACGCTCTCTAAATCTGCTTCTGTGATGGGGAAAACTGAGGAATCCAGAGACAAATTGCAAGTGAGAAAGATGAGTTTCGAGATCCTAGGAGTGATTTTCTGCTCTGTTCATTTTAGTGACGTCCGGGGCAGCGGAAAGAGATGGCCCATCTATGAGATAGATGCAGAAGCCAATGAAGAATTCATGGGAAGCACAAAAGGCGGGCTGGGTGGGTTTTATTAATCATATTTCTTTTATCCTCACAACAATGGCATGTCAGTAATCTACACTGAATGTGCCCAATTGACGCTAATGATTTCATCCTTTTGTTTCTGGTAAAAAAAAAAAAGAAAGAAAAGAAAGAAAAAAAGGATCTGCCCAGCTAGTCAGGCCCAGCGTGAGCCTGGAGCCCTGCAAGGGCCTGAAAGCCCTCATCTGGGCCTCTCTCCCTGTCACTTGTGTACCCTGGCTCCCCCTGGCAATGCCAATAGCAGTCCCGCCTGGCAGTGGCCATTCACTCTGTCCCCAGCTGGGCCCTGCACCCCCCCCTCCTCCATTCTGCTTTGCCATAATCCCACGTGTGGGCTCTCTGACATGGACAATGAGTCTTCTGGGTGGAAATCAGAGCAGGGTGTGTGAGTGTGTTTGTGTGTCAGTATTTCAGAGCCATAGCCTGCTTGGTGTACCTCAAACCCTCTTTCTCATCTAAGGTTTTTTTTATTTTTATCTTTTCAGGGCCACAGCCTCAGCATGTGGAGGGTCCCAGGCTAGGGGTCAAATTGGCACTGTAGCCACTGGCCTACACCAGAGCCACAGCAACGTGGGATCCGAGCCTCATCTGCGATCTACACCACAGCTCACGGCAATGCTGGATCCTTAACCCACTGAGCAGGGATCGAACTGGCATCCTCATGGATGCTAGTCAGGTTCCTTAACCATTGAGCCACGATGGGAACTCCTAAGGGTTCTTTTTGAAGACAGAGAAAAAAAAAAAAAGGTTATGGATTGCTTTCCTCCCACGATCCCAGTCTATTATTACTAAATTTTGGTGTTTAGCAGAAGTTAGAAAGGGCACGTGTGTTGGGGGCATGGCAGTGACAGAAAGAGTCATGAATCATTTATTTTCCCACGTCTGTTGTCATCTTCTCACCCCGGAAGCCGGGACGAGGTGTCAGCAATGGCCTGGCCAAGTGTTGAGACCTCAGTGTCCTTCTCTCCTTCCTGTCCCCGTGCCACCCCGTAATGGGCTATGGTGCATCTGGCCCAAGAAAGAGGCCCCGGGGAAAGTGCGCAGGCGATAAACAATGTTTCCTGTTACAGAGGAAGGAGGCAAAAGGACACCTCTGACACCTCTGGCTTTGTCTGAACATAAACTTCATTAGCGCGGGAGGCATGGGGTGGGGTGCGGGCTGCAGACAGCTGTTAGTTAGAGCGAGGGCGCTGCGCAGGGCCCCCCACCTGGAACACTCCAGAAAGGGCTCTCAGAATGGGGTTTGGATGATTCTCCCACCCTCATCCCCACACTGGCCTGAGCCCCCCCCGCCCCCCAGGCTGCCCTCGTTTGTGATCCGTCATTTCCACCTGTGCCTCGGACGGGCCAGTTCTAGAATTTCCACGCAGGGGTCTTGAGGGTACCCTGCAGCCGAAGGTGCGGGCCGTGAGGATATGGGTCTGCACTTGCTGGTTTACTGAAGTGGCTTGGGAGGGGAGTACCCGCCGTGGTGCAATGGGATCAGAGGTGTCTCCAGAGCACTGGGAGGCAGCTGGCACGATTCCCAGCCCCGCACAGTGGGTTAGGGAACCGGCGTTGCCACAGCTGCTGTGGCTCGGATCTGATCCTTGGCCTGGGAAGTCCATATGTTGGCAGGGCGGCCAAAAAAGGAAAAATGAGTGAATGAATGAATGAATGGAGTAGCTTGGGAGAAAGTGATAGTGACAATGGAGGGGGGCAGAGCTTCTCCCGCGCCCACTCACCAGCACGGCCAACCTCCACCCCGCACCTGACTTTCTACCCTCCAGGGCCCTCCTTCCCAGGCAGTGGGGGGGCCAACGTGCACGGCTTGTGATCAGGTCCCTACTGGCCCCCTTGGTGGAGCCCAAGGCCGAGAAGGCCCTTGCTGAGGGGTTGCTGATTCTGCTGGAGGGCCCCACATGCTCACTCTCCCAGCAGCTGCTGGACTCTGGCACACACTGCTGCTATAAAAATACCAGCACTGCCTCCCCAGCTCCTGGAGAAAGTCTCAGCGTGACAGCCTGCAAAGTTATCCTACATTTGAATTTCATCGACAAATCCTGGTTTCCTCCAGACAAGCTCAAACCTGCACAGATGGCCCCTCACACCAAAAAAGTAAAAATAACAAAGCTTGCAATTCTGGGCCTCCCTTTTTCTCTGGGCAGATGTGCCGCTGCACATTTCAGGAGGCGCGCAGCCCGCACATGGGTGGCAAGCTCGCTTCTCCTGCACATTCTCCCTCACCCCTTTTGCTGTGCTGTGGGGAGCAGCCACGGCCCCTTGGGGTGTGTTCTTGGAAGTGTTTTGGGGTGTCTGAGCCTTTGGAGTGGGGCAGGGGCATCCAAGGTGGGGAGTTAGAGTAAAAACTCATCCCTCACCCAACTAACTGAGACTGGCCATATAGTCACCCACGAGGGTTTGGAGCAAGCGCAGGTGGCAGGGCAGGGAAGGGGAAGTTCTAGGGGCTCCTGATTTTCTGAACCCCTCCCCCCAAATCCCCGCAGGCCACAGGAGCTTTGATGACCCATTAATTCTTTCCACCAATGTTTGCTGAGAGCCTCGATGCTGGGCCCTGGGGATACAGTTACAGACAATACAAACCTAGAGGGCATGAGCCCAGAGAACACGAGGTCAAGGTCATCTGTAGGCTAAGTGGCCACAGACCCACTGGTCAAAAAGGCCAGAGCAGGAGGTCAGGAGGGAGACCAGAGGAGGCAAGAGACCTTGCCAGAGGCACTGTGAGAGACACCTGTAGGCTGGTCTACCACTGAAGAGCCATTCGACCCACGCTTCTTTCTCACCCAGAAATGGTGGCTGCAGTGTTGGCTCCACCAGAGGGTCATGTGACAGAGGATGTTCCATGGCAAGTGAAACACAATTCAAACTGCCAGGACAAAAAAGAAATTCTTGGATACAGATGTCTGGATAGCCCAGGGGCATATCCAGCTTCAGGCATGGCTGGATCTGGGTGATTGTACGCTGTCCTCAGGAATCTGTCTCTCTCTCTCTCTCTTGCTTAGGTCAACTTTGCTCTGTGTTGACCTCGTCCTCCACGTGGCATGTGCCAGTATCTTCAAGCTGATATTCCTACCGGCAAGCACCCACTCAATCTCTAGCCAAAGTCCTGGGGATGATTCTCATTGGTCCAGTGTAGGTCCTGTCTGACTTGCCAGACAGGAGCCAGCCAAGTTGGAATCAGTCTGAACTACGTGGTTCCAGACATGAGGAAGGGATGCTTGCCTGGACAAAGCAGCAAATACAGAAACAAACAACAACAAAACCCTCCCAAACAATGGCTGGTAACAAAGATGTGAGTGTGCTCTGAGACAGCTGCACAAATCTTGCTCCCAATAATAGGATTCTTCTTACTGCAGCTGTGTGGCCATGGTCATTTGTTCCCTGACTCCACAGTGCTGGCCTCTGTGCCAGGCCCAAGAGGCAGGGAAGGTTCTGGACACCCCTGCGGGGAAGCCTGCCCCAACACCTGGCCTCCGGGTAGGAGCAGCCCACCGCTGAAGTCTGCCTTATCCTCAGACTTCACGATGTGCCTCTCTGCTGTCTGCTAGGTCTCCCTGTGGTTTCCTTCCATCTTTCTCTTCCTCAGATTGGCACCTGAGACCCCCCCATCTGGCCTGGAGAAAAGGAGGGTCCTCACCAGCCCAAGCCCCTAAGCTGGGGCCTCTCACACACGAAGCCTCTAACTGCCACTCCCAGAAGACCAATCCACAGAAACTTGCCTTCTTTGGCAGAATAAGGGTCTGAGTCCAACATCACACTGCAGTTTGGGGAGGCTCTGTCCGAAGAGATGTGGCCAAACATGTGTGGCCCCTGGTCCTAGAATGGGGTGGTGCAAAGGAAGTGGCATGATCAGGGAGAGACGTGCCAAGCCGAGGCTGGCCAGTAGGTAAGTGAGCAGGGAGGAGGCAGATAGAAGGGTTCCAGCTTCCTGGGCCTCACACAGGCTTGGGTCACTGTCCTGACCCATCTCAGGGCAAGTCCTGGTCTGCTGGCATACCCACAGACACTTCCACAAAAGAGATTTTCAGGGAAGAACTGGCATCAGGGGCTGGGCTTTAGAGTCGGACAACAGGACCACAAAGTTCTTGGTGCTGGCCTCAGGGCTCCTAGCAGTGCGCATGGCACTGTCGTCAAGGCGTTGGTTTGATCATTTAATTCTCGCGCAGCCCCATTTCACAGGAGAGGGAAGACACAGGGAGATTCACTAACTTGGCCAAGGTCATAAGTGGGGGTGACGGGTAGGGGCTGGTTTCAGGATCCGTGGCGGCACTGCATGAGAAACCTAGGCCTGGTGAATCCCATTAACCAGTTTATTTGAACCCCCAAGCCTTACTGAGGATCAGGGCCCAGGTTATCTGCCCTTGAGAACTGTGGGCGTTGGGCAGCCTCAGCCGCACGGGCTTGGGAAGCGTGCTCCTTAGCCTCTTGGGGCCGAGTGGCCAAGCTCCTGCGCCGGGACATGCTTTTCTGGGAACCCTGAGCCCTCTGCTCGCCCCTCCCACGCCACCCCGGCCCCAGGCGGCCGCTGACTCCGCGTGCAGCGCCTCCAGGTCACGCGGCGCAGACGCAGGAGGAGGAAGCGGAGGAGGAAGAGGAGGAGGAAGGAGGAGAGGGAAGGGAGAGTGGCGTGCATATAAGCCGGCTCCGAGAAGTAGTGCCCAGTGCCCTGCGCGCCGCTCCAGGGGGCGCTGACGACCCCCGCTCCAGAAAGAGACGGGTGCGCCCGAGAGGAGGCCGAGAGGTCCCAGCCAGCTCCATCCCCCGCACTCCTGGGCGGAAGCCGTCATGACGATTTGCAGAGCGCCGCCTCTGAGCCTCATCAGGAGGCGGGCACCACTGCTGCCTCATTGTACAAACAGGGAATCTTAGGCTTCGCCGACTGTCCCAGGCCAGGCCCAACCCCAAGGGGTGGGAGCAGGACGCCAGGAGCAGGATCCCGGCCCATGCACAACAGAGCCAGGCTGCGGTGGGGCCTCAGGTGCAACACTTTCTGGACACATGACTGTGGAAACGTTTCTTAGCGGCAGCGGGCTCCGCTTTCCCCATCTGTGAAATGGGATAGTGCCCGACTCACCGGGTTACCAAAGGTTTATTAGGCCCCTTAGGCCAGGGTCTGACACAGCTGAGCCGACCTCAGTGTCTGCCCTTGCTAGCAAGGGCTTTAGCTGAACAAGGACAGTAAGTCTCAGACGAGCGCACGCGGACACAGGCCTGACCACTGACTCTCAGCAGGCCAGCCGCGCGCCGCAGCCGGCTGGCGTCCTTACGCTAGCAGCCAGCGGACACCGCCCTCTGCGCTCAGGCTGCGCTCCACGTGCGGCGTGTTTACCCACGTGATGCAGCCCCGCCCACTGTCCACAGGGCCTCGCTCCCGCCCCGCCCCGCCCCGCCTCGCCCCGCCTCTCCTCTGGCCGCTGGATCCTGTCTGAAAGCTGGCGGTGGCTGCTGCTCGGAGCTGGGGGCCTAAAGCGCGACCTGGGGGCGCCCCGAAGCCTCCCCTGTAGACTGAGCAGGCCACTCACTCTTCAGACAGGGTGGGCGCGGGCGCTGCGCTGGGTCCGCGCTGCAGGAGCGAGACCCGGGGTCCAGTCCCGAGCCGGGGCTCTGCAGGATGCGCCCCGCGGAAGGGGCGGGGCCAAAGAGGCTGGAGGCGGGCCCGTGGGCGCGCGGGGGGGGCACTGTAGAGGGCGCCCCGCGGAAGGGGCGGGGCCTGGGAGGCAGGGGGCGGGGGGTAGGGTTGTGGGTGGGCCCTTCCTGCGCAGGCGCTCTGCCCGGTCGGGCCCATGGGCGTGCCTGGCCTGGGGGGCGGAACCATCGTTTCCCCTGCTGCTGCTTGGAGTTGTCCTTGAACTGCTGGAGGGTCCACGTGCGTGTCGCGGTCTGCTAGACCCTGTTACGGCGAGAGACAGAACCCGATAAAGCTCAGTTTTTCGCTTTCAGTCCCGGATTCCTCTCAGCAGAGCCCCTCCCTCCTCCTTGGTTTTGTCCTCTTGACTTCCTCAGCCGCCCTTTCTGCTGTCCCGCCCCTCCCGTGTTGGTGTTTCCCAGGGCTCTGGCCTCAGAACCTTGGCTTCTAGGCTGACCATAGGAGATTTTGTCCACTCCCTGGTTTTAACTCTCACGTCTGTGCGGTTAATCTTGATAGTTCTACCAGTAGTTAACCCGCATGTGCTGGGCACTTCTCTAAGTGCTTTGGTGAACATTCGCTAATACCACTTGGACACGTTACACCTAAATCTTTGTCTCCCAGGCCAGACCACTGCCCTCAGCTCCATGTCCTTCTATCCAGATACCCGATGGACCCCTCTGAGCAAACACGTCTGAAGTGGAACCCATCTTTCCCTAAATCTGTTTCTCCCCAGATCTCCTCAGTGAATGACGTCACCGTTCCCCCAGCCACCAAACAGGGCTCGAGGTTGGTTTTTCCTTCTTGTTTTATTCAGATTTCACATATAAGGATATCACATGGCATTTATCATCCTCTGTCTTTCTTACTTCACTTAGCCTAATGTCCTCAAGGTCCATCCATGCTATCAAATAACCACCAACATAGAAAACAAGAGAATCAGCAGGGTAATTAGCCTAATGAGAGAATTGAAAAAAGGTAACTTTATAAGATCAGAATGTAAAGTCAATAATGGGTGCCTTGGCAATAATAATTTATTTCTTGAAAATGTAACAAAAATATCCTGTGCAATACTGAAGTATCTAGAAATTCACCCAACGAAAAATGCACAAGATCTTTAGGGGGCTAAATCTTTTTTTTTTTTTTTTTTTTTTGTCTTTTTGCCTTTTCCAGGGCCGCTCCCGCAGCATATGGAGATTCCCAGCCTAGTGGTCTAATCAGAGCTGTAGCCACCGGCCTGCGCCAGAGCCACAGCAACAAGGGACCTGAGCTGCGTCTGTGACCCACACCACAGCTCACGGCAGCGCCAGATCCTTAAACCACTGAGCAAGGCCAGGGATCGAACCCACAACCTCATGGTTCCTAGTCGGATTCGTTAACCACTGCACCACGATGGGAACTCCTTTAGGGGGCTAAATCTAAAACTCAAATATGTCCATTTTTTAAAAAGACTTGAATACACAAAATAATGGGATAATGTCTTAACTTTGAAAGAATGTAAATCCCCCAGCAAATGATCTATGTATTAAACGCAATTCTAATAAAAGTTCCAGCCTGATTGTACTGGAACTTGGGAAACTGATGCTATAATGCATATGGAGGAATAAAAGTCTGTGACATGCTAAAACAATTTTGAAAAAGAACAAAGGGAAGGTCCTGCTCTACGGGCATTAAAGCAGATTACAAGACCATAGCACTTAAAATATTGTGATACTGTACAAAAACAAATAGATGAATAGTTTGGAGAGCCCAGAATAAATTCATTTATATATGGTAACTTGGTATGTGATAGAGAAAAAATTACAAATAATTAGAAAAATCTATACAATTTAATAAATAACACTGGGAATGTAGATTTTTCTATAATGAAGGAAAAAATAAAATCAGATCCCTACCTCAGGCCTTATACATAAACTCTAAATAGATGAAATATCTAATTGTTAAAGGTAAAAATATAATTAGAACCTTGGGCAAAATCTCTGTGATAGGAAAGGATTTATCATGACCTCCGAAGCTTAATCCATGAGGAGGAAAATGGTGGATTTGATGACACCAAAATGGAAAATATTGCTTCACTATAGAAAATCAACATATGGGTAATAAGCTAGGGGAAGATATTCTTCATGTCTTAAACCAACATATATATTTTTTTCTAGGCTACAACTTAAATAATCAAGGAACTCCTAAAAATCAGTCCAAAAAAAAAGAAGCCTAATTGTTTAAAAAAAGGGGAAAATTATGTTCAGGTCCCTCCCAGGAGAAATCAGAATGGCTAAAATATACAAAAGAGGCTCATCCTCACCGTCAGGTAAAAGCAAGGTAAAGGAAAGAGGTGCCACGTTATCCCAACCAAGTGACACATCTTAGCAAGTCCCATGGTATTTTTTTGTTTGTTTTTGTTTTTGTTTAGGGCTGCACCTGTGGCATATGGAGGTTCCCAGGCTAGGGGTCTAATCAGAGCTGAAGCTGCCAGCCTACGCCACAGCCACAGCCACAGCAATGCTGGATCCAAGCCAGTCTGCAGCCTAAACCACAATACAGCAACACCAGATCCTTAATGCACTGAGCAAGGCCAGGGATTGAACCTGCGTCCTCATGGATGCTAGTCGGGTTTGCTAACTGATGAGCCAACAGGAACTCTGCAAGTCATGTGGCATTAAATGCTGGCATGGATAGATGGGAGGGCGTGTGACAGGTGCAGCGAAATGAAATATGCATGTGCCTGCAGACTGGGGTGAGGGAATTGAGGCCCTTGGGCATCAGGGCCCACCTTCCACTTGCACAGCCTCCTTGCACGCACACTCTGGGTGCTCACTGCCTCCCTCTAGTCCCAGCCTTCATATCTTTGGACACAGCAATTCCACTCTTGGATGTGGACCTAGAGAAACTTCCTCTAGAGGCCCATGGGAAAGGCACTCCAGTCTGCTTAGGCCAGCAGCATTATAGGTCTCCCTGATAAGGGAACTGGACAAGCGATTTTTGGTAAATGAAGATAATGACAGGGACATTCCTGGAGTACCAGGATTTCCCAGCTCTTGGCCTCTAGGGAGGAAGGTGGAAACTGATGGATAAAACTGAGAGCAACACAGCCCTAGAGAACAGACTTGTGGTTGCCCGGGGGAACCTCGGCAGGGAGGGCTTGGGATGGCCTGGGCGGTTGGGGTTAATAGGTGCAAACTATTACATTTAGAATGGATAAGCAATGGAGTTCCCGTCGTGGCTCAGTGATTAACGAATCCAACTAGGAACCGTGAGGTTGCAGGTTCGAGCCCTGGCCTTGCTCAGTGGGTTAAGGATCCAGCATTGCCATGAGCTGTGGTGTAGGTTGCAGACGCGGCTCGGATTCTGCGTGGCTGTGGCTGTGGCATAGGCCAGTGGCTACAGCTCTGATTGGACCCCTAGTCTGGGAACCTCCATATCCCGCAGGAGCAACCCTAGAAAAGGCAAAAAGACCCCCCCCAAAAAAGAGTGGATAAGAAATGAGGGCCTACTGTACAGCACAGGGAACTATATCCAGTCTCTTGGATAGACTATGATAGAAGATAATAAAAGGGAATATGTGTGTGTGTGTGTGTTCGGTGTGTGGCAAATGGGATCATCCATCAGTTCCAGATTATTTCCATCTGAGCCCCTCCCGGCCTCAGGCATGAAGTTGGAACCTGCCCTATTTTGGATATTGCTCTGCCCCCTGTGGGAGGTTAGTGCTGCACCCTAGTCCACAGCTCTGACAGGTCTTACTTCAAAGGGAGAGAACTGCATTTCCCTCACTTAATGTTAAATTATTTTGCATTTAAATGAGAAAAAGAGCCATACTGCAAAATACTAATATCGATAATAATAGTAATAATCAGCACTACCCTCTCCCAACTGTTGTTAGCATCTGTGGTGGATGTCTGCTGTTTCTCTATTTAGCCTCCCCCCTTCCCAGTAGCAGTGTCCTATTTTCCACTCGGTAACCAATCCTCCTATTCTCAGACTGTGGCCTTAACCCAAGCCCAGGGCCCTGTGTGGCTGCACCCCTGAACCCAGCCCTGGGTGGGTGCATGACTCGGGCTTTGCCAATGAGATGCAAGACTTTGGCCAGAGAGAGGCTCTCACTTCCTCCTGAGATGGCGAGATCAGTAAGAGATAAACCTGGATCGGAGTTCCCGTCGTGGCTCAGTGGTTAACGAGTCCGACTAGGAATCATGAGGTTGCGGGTTTGATCCCTGGCCTTGCTCAGTGGGTTAAGAATCCGGCGTTGCTGTGAGCTGTGGTGGAGGTTGCAGACGTGGGTCGGATCCCGCATTGCTGTGGCTCTGGTGTAGGCCGGTGTCAACAGCTCTGATTAGACCCCTAGCCTGGGAACCTCCATATGCATGGGAGCGGCCCTACAAAATACAAAAAAAACACCTGGAGCTGCTGCCTGCCATCTTTTTCTCCCAAGGGTGGGGTTGGTGGGGGGAAAGCCCTTACTGGGAAAACAGTCCAGAAGGAGATGGACTTCTGGTAACATAATGAGAGCCCCTTGATCTACAGCTCTCATAAGCAGTAGTCATTTCATTCTGTCTTACGCTTCAACCCATTTAAGGTACGGCCAAGAGTCAAGACTCCTGGAGCATTTTATTCTATCTTTCCAAGCATATTCACTAAGTTGTAATCATAGGGTGCGTATAATATTATATATGTGTGTATGTATATATATATATGTGTGTGTATATATATGTTTTGCTTTCTTTTATTTTTGGTACCACACCTGCGGCATATGGAAGTTCCCAGGCTAGGAGTCGAATCAGAGCTGCAGCTGCTGTCCTACACCACAGCTCACAGCAACCCTGGATCCTTAACCCACTACGAGAGGCCAGGGGTAGAATCCTCACCGTCATGGATGCTAGTTGGGTTCGTAACCCAATGAGCCACAGAGGGGAGCTCCTAATGTCATATATTTTTAAAGTTACGTTATACCATGAACTTTTCTGGTGTTATTATGTAGTTATTATAGGCTGTATATTCCATTCTCAGTTGATGGTCATTTGGTTGTTTATAGGTTAGTGCTTTTAAAAAATACTTCTGCAATAAATTCCACAATGCATGTAGTTTGGGGAGAACATTTTTTTTTAAATTTATTGAAACAGAATGATTTACAATGTTGTGCTAATTTCTATTGTACAGTAAAGTGATTCCGTTATACATATATACACATTCTTGTTCATATTCTTTTCCATTGTGTTTTATCACAGGATAATGATATAGTTCCCTGTGCTATATTGTAGGAGCTGGTTGGTTTTGTTTTTGTTTTGTTTTGTTTTGTTTGTCTTTCTGCCATTTCTAGGGCCGCTCCTGTGGCATATGGACGTTCCCAGGCTAGGGGTCGAATCGGAGCTATAGCCACCAGCCTACACCAGAGCCACAGCCACGTGGGATCCGAGCCACATCTGTGAACTACACCACAGCTCAAGGCAACACTGGATCCTTAACCCGCTGAGCAAGTCCAGGGATCGAACCCGAAACCTCATGGTTCCTAGTCAGATTCGCTAAACCACTGAGCCACGATGGGAACTCCGCTGGTTGGTTTTTTGGTTTTGGTTTTTTTCTTCTTTGGCTGCATGGAGGCATATGGAGTTCCCGGGATAGGGGTCAGATATGTAACCTAAGCCTCAGCTGCAGCAACGCTGGATGCCTAATCCTTTGTGCCAGGCCGGGGATCAAACCTGTGTCCCAATTGGCCCAAGACACCTTGGATCCTGTTGTGCCACAGCAGGAACTCTAGGACGTTGTCATTTATTCATCCTATATATATATAAGAGCCTCTGCTGATCCCAAACTCCCAATCCTTACCTCTCCTACCCCTTTCCCCCTTGGCAACCACAAGTCTGTGGGGAGAACATTTTGGCTGTGATATGATATGCCCTACCTAATTATGAGGTTTCTCTAGGATTTGGAATTATTGCAACAGCCCAGGTGGGACGGGTACTGCAGGACAGGGACAGCGGGCCATTTACAAAAATGGGACACAGAATCCCAGAGGGGCTTGGTCTGGGGTGGGCGGTGGTGGCATGTGCCAGTGAAGGGGCAGACATGCCCTGGAAATGTTCATTGTCACAGCTGCAGGAATCCTTGACTTAATCCAACCTCTTCATGTCACAAATAGGGAAACTGAAGCCCAGAGGAGTCAGCAAGTGAGTGTGAAGTGGGTCTGGAACATTTATTTGGCTGCTTATTTAGGGCAGCCTTTGGCAAACACGTGTGAGCCTTCTTGATACCAAGCCAATGACAATCCTGGTTCCTGTTGGGATTGCAAACGCCCATGGCTCTGGACAGTACCTAAGCCCAGAAGCCTTGAAATGCTCTTTGAGCTCAGCTTGTAGCTCAACTCCACATCCCTCTCAAGTCACATCCCTCTCAAGTCTCAGCCCCATCTTTCTGCCTCCTTTGTAGCCAGTCCCGAAGAAGAGCCATGGTTACAAGGACCTCCCTTCTTTACGTGAAGGTGCACTTTCAGTTCGCTTTAACTAACTGTTGCTTGGAGCTCTATACATGTGCAGAAAATTGATTTGATTTACCCAAGAATGGGCTCTTAGGTTGTCAATTTTCTCTCTTCATTTTCAAGTCTATGTACTTAAAAAATTACAATAATATTTGTATGTTTTAAAATCAAATGTACTGAGGTATAATTTCCAACAAGATGCACGCATTTCAAGTAAGGTTTTTTTAAAAGAGGCTCATCAGTGTCACCACTATGACAATCAAGATGTAGAAACTTTCCATTACTACAGAATTTTTCTTTTTTTCTTCCTTCCTCCCTTCCTTCCTTCCTTCCTTCCTTCCTTCCTTCCTTCTTTCTTTCTTTCTTTTCTTTTCTTTTCTTTTCTTTTTCTTTTTCTTTTTCTTTTTCTTTCTTCTTTCTTTGCTTTTTAGGGTCCCACCCACAGCATATGGAGGTTCCCAGCCTAGGGGTCTAATTGGAGCTGTAGTGGCCGGCACAAACAGGAACTCCTATATTTTCTTCTAATGGTTTTGTAGTTTTTATCTTTAGGTCTACCAACTATTTTGATTTAATTATGTGTGACATACCATAAGAATCAAGGCTTGGGTTTGTTTTTTGTTTGTTTTTTGTTTTTTTGTTTTTTTGTTTTTCCTATCTGGATCTCCTGTTGTTTTAATATCATTTGTTGAAGAGACTCTTCTTTTCCCATGGAATCACCTTGGTATATTTGTCAAAAGAAAACTGGCTTGTGGATTTATTTCTGGACTCTACTCTGTTCTATTAACATTATACATCTATCTATATACCAATACCGTACTATCTTGAACAGTATAGCCTTATAATAAGTCTTGAAATCAAGAGTGAAAATTTTCCAAATTTGTTTCTCTTTTATTTTTAATTGCTCTTGCCATTTTAAGTCTTTCGCATTTCTTTATAAATTTTAAAATCAGATTGCCATTTACTAACCCCCAAAAGCCTGTTGAGATGTAGATTTGGATTGCATTGAATCTATAGATCAATTTTGAAAGAACTGCTATCCTAATAGTGTTACGTCTTCCAGTCCATGAACATGCTGTATCTCTCCATTTACATAGGTCTTTTCTTTTTATGGCTGCACCTGTGTCATATGAAGTTCCAGACTAGGGGTCAAATTGGAGCTGTAGCTGCAGGCCTATGCTACAGCCACAGCAACACTAGATCCCAGTCACATCTGAGACCTATGCCAGATCCTTAACCCCCTGAGTGAGGTCAGGGATCAGACCCGCATCCTCACAGAGACAACGTGGGTCCTTAACCTGATGAACCACAATGGGACCTCCTATTTAGGGCTTTTAAAATTTCTTTCAATAACATTTTATATATTTAAGCATACAAACTTTAAACATATTTTGTTAAATCCACCCCTAAGTATTTCACTTTTAAATGCCATTCTAAATGATTTAAAAAGTTAAAAATTTAAGGGAGTTCCAGTTGTAGCTCAGCGGGTTACAAACCTAACCAGTATCCATGAAGAAACGAGTTCGATGTCTGGCCTTGCTCAGTGGGTTAAGGATCCAGTGTTGCATGAGCTGTGGCATAAGTCACAGATGTGGCTTGCATCTGGAGTTGCTGTGGCTGTGGCCTAGGCCAGCAGATGTAGCTCCAATTCAACCCCTAGCCTGGGAACTTGCATATGCCCAGATGCAGCTCTAAAAAGAAAAAAAAAGGGAAAATGTTTAAATTTAAATGATTATAAAATTATTTGATTATAAAATTACAGGCTCTATTTTTTGTGTGCGTATTCTTAGGAGTTTTCTAGATAAATAATCATGTCTTCTGTACTTTTCAGTCTTCCTTTCCAATCTGTATGCTATTTATTTCTTTCCCTATCTGGATGCCCAGTGCAGTGTGGAATCTGAGCAGTGAGAGGGAACGTCTCTACTTTCTTCCTGATCTTAGGAGGAAAGCATGCATTCTTTTCCCACTAGGATGATGTTAGAGGAGTTCCTGCTATGGTGCAGTGGTTTAAGAATCCAGCTGCAGCAGCTTAGGTGGCTGCAGAGGTAGGTTTGATCCCCAGCCTAGCACAGTGGGTTGAAAGATTGAGCATTGCTGCAGCTGTAATAGGTCACAGCTGTGTCTTGGATTCAGTCTTTGGCCAGGGAACTTCCATATGTCTCTCCAGTGCGGTCATTTAAAAAATGATTTTAGACATAGGCTTTTCAAAGATCCTTTTATCATATTAAGGAAGTTCCTTTCTATTCCTGTTTGTTAAGTTTGTTTTCTTTTTATATTAGAAATATGTATCGAATTTTTCTTTTCTCGTCTCTTCCTTCCTTCATTCCTTTCTCTTTTTTTGCCGCAGCACGCAATAGCTTGATCTCAGTTCCCAGACCAGGGATTGAACCAGGGCCATAGCAGTGATAACACCAAGTCTTAGCCACTAGACCACCAGGGAACTCCCTGCATTGAATTTTTCAAAAATTTTTTTCTTCCATTGAGGTGATTATGTGGCATTTCTCTTTTATTTGATTATAATAATGACCCACTGATTTTCTTCCATTTAAACAAATCTATAATTCCTAAGATAAAACCTACTTTTATATATTTCTAGATTTGATTTACTAACATTTTTTACGGGTTTTTACACCTATGTTCAGGAAGGATACTAGTTTAATGTGTTGTGTGTGTGTGTGTATTTCCTTGTAATATTGTCTTGCAATATTGGCCTCATAAACTGACTTGGGAAGTGTAGCTTCCTATTTTATTTTTGGAAAGAATTTCTATAGGATTGACCCATAATTTTTTATTAATGTTCCATAGAACTCACTACAGTAGCTATCTGAAGCTAAAATTTTCTTTGGATTTTAATTCAAATTCAGATTTAAAAATAGATATAGTGTTATTCAGATTTTCTATGTCTTTTTTTTTTTTTTTGTCTGTTTGTCATTTTAGGGTCACACCCGTAGCATACGGAGGTTCACAGGCTAGAGGTCTAATCAAAGCTGTTGCTGCCAGCCTATGCCAGAGCCACAGCAATGCCAGATCCGAGCCGCATCTTTGACTTATGCCACAGCTCATGCCAACACCAGATTCTTAACCCACTGAGCAAGGCCAGGGATCAAAACCACTGCCTCATGATTCCTAGTTGGATTCGTTTCTGCTGCACCAAGATGGGACCTTCAGATTTTCTATGTCTTCTTGAATCATTTTTGGTAATTTGTGTCTTTTAGGGAATGAGCTAGTTCAACTAAGTTGACAAATTCATTGGAATGACATTATTCAAGACAATCCTTTATCCTTTTAATGTCTGTAGGATCTGTAGTGATGGCTTATCTTTCATTTCTAATATCGGTCACTTACATCTTTTCTTTTCTTTTTTTTTTTTGGATTAGTCTAACAGTTTATCAAAGTTTTCATCTTTTCAAAGAAAAAGACTAGTTTCATTAATTTTAATCTATTGCTATGTTTTCTACTTCATTTATTTCTCTTTTAATCTTTATTTTTTCCTTTTCTACTTGTTTTCGGTTAAATATTCTATTCTTTATCTAACTTAGAGTGGCAGCTTTTATAATTAATGTTAGACCTTTATTCCCCCCCATATCTGTGGCATGTGGAAATTCCTGGGCCAGGGACTGAAACTGTGCCACAGCAGTGAGAATGCTGGAACCTTAACCCCCTTCACCATCAGGAAACTCCAGGACTTTCTTTCCTTTTTTTTTTTTGCCTTTTCTAGGGCCACTCCCATGGCATATGGAGGTTCCCAGGCTAGGAGTCTAATCAGAACGTAGGCCAGCGGCTACAGTAATGCGGGATCCGAGCTGCATCTGCAACCTACACCACAGCTCACAGCAATGCCAGATCCTTAACCCACTGAGCAAGGCCAGGGATCAAACCTGAAACCTCATGGTTCCTAGTCGGATTTGTTAACCATACTGCGCCCGATGGGAACTCCCCAGGACTTTATTTTCTAATGTAAGCTCTCAAAGCTGTGTTTCCCTCCAAGTACCGCTTTATCTGCATCCCACAAATTTTGATATGGTTTGTTTACCTTTACAATTCTTCTTTACCAGCAATGAAATATTAGAAAAGGAATACAAAAATATGATACCTTTTAAGATTGCACCTCACAAAATCAAATACCTCGGAATACACCTGACCAAGGAGGTAAAGGACCTATATGCTGAGAACTATAAAAATTTAATCAAAGAAATCAAAGAAGATGTAAAGAAATGGAAAGATATTCCATGTTCCTGGGTTGGAAAAATCAACATTGTAAAAATGGCCATACTACCCAAAGCAATCTACAGATTCAATGCAATCCCTATCAAATTACCCATGACATTTTTCACAGAACTAGAACAAACAATCCAAACATTTATATGGAACAACAAAAGACCCAGAATCACCAAAGCAATCCTGAGAAACAAAAACCAAGCAGGAGGCATAACTCTCCCAGACTCCAAGAAATACTACAAAGCCACAGTCATCAAAACAGTGTGGTACTGGTATCAAAACAGATAGACAGACCAATGGAACAGAATAGAGAATCCGGAAATAAACCCTGACACCTATGGTCAATTAATCTTTGACAAGGGAGGCAAGAACATAAAATGGGAAAAAGAAAGTCTATTCAGCAAGCATTGCTGGGAAACCTGGACAGCTGCATGCAAAGCAATGAAATTAGAACACACCCTCACACCATGCACAAAAATAAACTCCAAATGGCTGAAAGACTTAAATATATGATAGGACAACATCAAACTCCTAGAAGAAAACATAGGCAAAACACTCTCTGACATCAACATCATGAATATTTTCTCAGGGCAGTCTCCCAAAGCAATAGAAATTAGAGCAAAAATAAACCCATGGGACCTCATCAAACTGAAAAGCTTTTGCACAGCAAAGGAAACCCAAAAGAAAACAAAAAGACAACTTTCAGAATGGGAGAAAATAGTTTCTTTTTTTTTTTTTTTTTTTTTTTTTTTTTTTGTCTTTTTGCTATTTCTTTGGGCCGCTCCCGCGGCATATGGAGGTTCCCAGGCTAGGGGTCGAATCGGAGCTGTAGCCACTGGCCTACGCCAGAGCCACGGCAACGCAGGATCCGAGCCGCGTCTGCAACCTACACCACAGCTCACGGCAACGCCGGATCCTTAACCCACTGAGCAAGGGCAGGGACCGAACCCGCAACCTCATGGTTCCTAGTCGGATTCGTTAACCACTGCACCACGCTGGGAACTCCGAGAAAATAGTTTCAAATGATGCAACCGACAAGGGCTTAATCTCTAGAATATATAAACAACTTATACAACCCAACAGCAAAAAAGCCAATCAATCAATGGAAAAATGGGTAAAAGACCTGAATAGACATTTCTCCAAAGAAGATATACAGATGGCCAACAAACACATGAAAAAATGCTTAACATCGTTGATTATAAGAGAAATGCAAATCAAAACTACCATGAGATACCACCTCACACCAGTCAGAATGGCCATCATTAATAAATCCACAAATAACAAGTGTGGAGGGGCTGTGGAGAAAAGGGAACCCTCCTGCACTGTTGGTGGGAATGTCAACTGGTACAGCCACTATGGAGAACAGTTTGGAGATACCTTAGAAATCTATACATAGAACTTCCATATGACCCCGCAATCCCACTCTTGGGCATCTATCCGGACAAAACTACTTAAAAGAGACACGTGCACCCACATGTTCATTGCAGAACTATTCACAATAGCCAGGACATGGAAACAACCCAAATGTCCATCGACAGATGATTGGATTCGGAAGATGTGGTATATATACACAATGGAATACTACTCAGCCATAAAAAAGAATGACATAATGCCATTTGCAGCAACATGGATGGAACTAGAGAATCTCATACTGAGTGAAATGAGCCAGAAAGACATAGGCAAATACCATATGATATCACTTATAACTGGAATCTAATATCTAGCACAAATGAACATCTCCTCAGAAAAGAAAATCATGGACTTGGAGAAGAGACTTGTGGCTACCTGATGGGAGGGGGAGGGAGTGGGAGGGATCGGGAGCTTGGGCTTATCTTAGAATAGATCTACAAGGAGATCCTGCTGAATAGCATTGAGAACTATGTCTAGATACTCATGTTGCAACAGAAGAAAGGTTGGGGGAAAAAATGTAATTGTAATGTATACATGTAAGGATAACCTGACCCCCTTGCTGTACAGTGCGAAAATAAAAAAAATTATAAAAAAAAAAACAAAAAAACCCCACAATTCTTCTTCTTCTTCTTCTTCTTCTCCTTCTCCTCCTCCTCCTCCTCCTTCTCCTCCTCCTCCTCCTCCTTCTCCTCCTCCTCCTCCTCCTTCTCCTCCTCCTCCTCCTCCTTTTTCTCCTCCTTCTCCTCCTTCTTCTCCTTCTTCTCTTTCTTCTTCTTTCTTCTTCTTTTTTAGGTCCGCACCTGCAGCATATGGAAGTTCCCAGCTAGGGGCTGAATCGGAGCTACAGCTGCTGGCCTACACCACAGCCACAGCAACACCAGATCTGAGGCACATCTGTGACCTACAACACAGCTCACGGCAACGCCGGATCCTTAACCCACTGAGCGAGGCCAGGGATCGAACCTGCAACCTCATGGTTCCTAGTCAGATCCGTTAACCACCGAGCCACGGTGGGAACTCCTTAAAGTAGTTTGTTTCCTAGACAACATTTATTTGGATTTTTCTCTGACTGGTCATAGTTAAAATTTCTCCTAGCCCTATGTGAGCGCTGGAAGTTGTTCAGCTTCCAGGTCCCAATATCTATTCATTCTTTACCTGGAATAAGTTTCACCCTATTCAGCCATGGCTTGGGGTTCACCGGTAGACTTAAGGGAATGCTAAGTAGATTTCTGAGGCTCTTTCTCTGTGCATGTCCTACCTCTCTTGTTTTTTGTCTTGCAAATTCCAGCTGCTTCAGTCTTCTTGAACCCCGATGCTCTTCTCCTCAGTAGATCTGCCTGTGCTTCCAGGCAGAAAGTCAGGGGTTCAAACGACACACTTGTTTGGTTTCCCTTCTCTCAGGGATCAGTTCTTTGATGCCTCTTGTCTAATGTATGGAAAGAGTTGTTTCACACGTTTAGTTCAATTTTCTAATTGTTAATTGTGGAAGAGCACATCCAGTTTCCATGACTCCATTGTGGCTGGAAGTAAAAGTTTTTAAATGATGCTTTAAATTAAAAATGTATAGATTGGAATTCACGTGATGGCTCTGTGGAAACAAATCCGACAAGGAACCATGAGGTTGCAGGTTCAATCCTTGGCCTCGCTCAGTGGGTTATGGATCCAGCGTGAGCTGTGGTGTAGGTCGCAGACATGGCTCAGATCCCACATTGCCGAAGCTGTGTTGTAGGCCGGCAGCTGCAGCTCTGATTAAACCCTTAGCCTGGGAACCTCCATATGAGGTGAGTTCGGCCTTAAAAAGTAAGGTAAAAAAAAAAAATGTATAGATGGAGTTCCCATTGTGGCTCAGCTGGTTAAGAACCTGGCATAGTGTCTGTGAGGATGTGGGTTTGATCCCTGGCCTTATTCAGTGGGTTAAGGCATTGCCACAAGCTGTGGTGTAGGTCACAGATATGGCTCGGATCCAGTGTTGCCGTAGCTATGACGTAGGCCGGCAACTGCAGCTCCTACTTGACTGCTAGCCTGGGAACTTCCATATGCTGCAGGTATGGCTGTAAAAAGAAAAAGAAAAAAGAAAAAAAAGAAAAAAAATGATCTGCTGGAGTTCCCTTGTAGCACAGGAGGTTAAGTATCTGATGCTGAGGTGGCTTGGGTCACTGCTCTGGCGTGGGTTCGATCCCTGGCCTGGAAATTTCCACATACTGTGGGTGACGGCAAAAAAAAAAAATGGTTATCTGCTAATTTCGACATCTAAGGTCACTTTATGTTTGGTATTCATTGATTATCTTTCCTCTAAAGTTTGCGTGATGTTCTGCTGTATCTTTATTTATGAGATAATCTTGGATTTTTATCCTGGACCTTGTGCAGATACATTACAGAGACTCTGGGTCTATAATCCCCCAAAGAATGTTGATATTTATTTAAGCAGGCAATCAACTTGGTTGAATTCAAACTGCAAACTCTCTCTCCCCTGCAGAGGACGGTAGCTGAAATCTCAATCAAGTTCTTTTAGTCTTACTTGGGATGACAGTGACTGCTTCACTCATGTGGGGTCCTGGGGCTGGCGAGAGATTTGGGCATTTTTTTTTTTTTTGTCTTTTTTTGCCTTTTCTTGGGCCACTCCTGCGGCATATGGAGGTTCCCAGGCTAGGGGGTGAATCGCAGCTATAGCCACTGGCCTACACCAGAGCCACAGCAGCGCAGGATCTGAGCCGCGTCTGCAACCTACACCACAGCTCACGGCAACGCCGGATCCTTAACCCACTGAGCAAGGGCAGGGATCGAACCTGCAACCTCATGGTTCCCAGTCAGATTCGTTAACCACTGCGCCACCACAGGAACTCCTGGGCATTTTATATGTACATTTTGGGACTCCTTTTCCATGGCTCTCTCTTCTTTTGGATTTTTTCCAGTCCCTTTTTAGTTGCTATAATTGCTGACCCTGGTGCTTCAAGCCAATAGGATGTTTCTATCTAAAGTTATTATCTAAGTTTTAGTTGCCCTATGCAGGGCAGACTGGAGCCGGCTGTCAGGCTTAAACTCACAAAAATGGGAAACTGGGGAGTTGCCGTTGTGGCTCAGTGGTTAACGAATCCGACTAGGAACCATGAGGTTGTGGGTTCAATCCCTAGCCTTGCTCAGTGGGTTAAGGATCTGGCCTTGCCGTGAGCTGTGGTGTAGTTTGCAGACGTGGCTTGGATCCCGAGTTGCTGTGGCTCTGGTGTAGGCCAGCGGCTATAGCTTCGATTCGACCCCTAGCCTGGGAACCTCCATATGCCGTGAGAGTAGCCCAAGAAAAGGCAAAAAGACCAAAAAAAGGGGGGAAACTGTTTCCAGTACTATTTGCTTCCTCTAGTATTGAATCTCTCCCAATGTCTGCCTCTTGGTCACTCCCCAAGGTCCCCAGTTAGTGTTAGACTTTGTGCTTGTCATCTACCCAAGGCTTGGTCAGACAGGAGTTATTTGCTCCTGAGCAGAGCAGAACATCCATGGAATGATGCTGGAGAGCCAAGATGAACTCTCTCCCTGCTGATGTCCCCAATGCCATGACTCCGTTAGCCCCGGAAACTCAGATGGAAAAGAGGGTGGAGACGAACATCTAAACAAAGTCTAAATCTGAAGTAGCTGAACAAAGCACCAAGTGTCTGAGAAAAGCGGGAACTGACCAGATGAGTGTTTCTGCCATCATGTAACATAGAGGTTCAATTTTCAGTTATAGAATAGTAGAGCAAATTGCTTTTACCCATTTACATCTTGCGGTCTGAAAATGTCTTTCCTCCTACATATACGGTGGGAAAGACTGGAAGATGGTAAACATGGGGTGGGGGAGGGCTGGGTGGAATGCAGTTATTACCGTCTTAGTATTCAGTTTTTTCATTAGCAGAATAGTGGGGGAGGGGAGACCTGGAAGTTGTCAAAGGCTATTCGTGTTTTGACACATGTGCTACTTAGGAAGTTCTGAGGCTATAAACTGTCCTTGGCAGAGTCTCTTCCTTTGGAGAAGCGATGTGGATGGTCTCACGCTGTATGCCTTTCCTCACTTTTCAGGAGGCCCCGCCTCTCTCAGGTCCCAGGTCCCAGTGACTCACTGCTGTTCCCAGCAGGGGAGATTTGGAACTGCAGGAAAAGCCTGAGGGGTTTGAAGCGTAGGGCAGCCTGGCATTCCCTAGGGTGCCTTCTAGATTTCTAGATTGGGTCAAGCGTGTGGCTTTGTCAAGAGACGCTAGATCCTTGTGCAGCAGGACTAGACCAGCTTGCCAACTCTACCTCATGTTTGTTTTTTGTTTGTTTTGCTTTTTTAGGGCTGCACTCGTGGCATATGGAACTTCCCAGGCAAGGGGTTGAATCAGAGCTGCAGCTGCCAGCCTACATTGCAGCTCACGGCAATGCAGGATCCTTACCCCACTGAGCGAGGCCAGGGATCGAACCCTCATCCTCATGGATGCTAGCCGTGTTCGTTAACCGCTGAGCCACCTCGGGAACTCCCTATTTTGAGAATTTCAATTTCTGCCTTTGCTTAGGAGGGGTGAGTTGTCTTTTGGCCAGAGTCCACATCTCCTCTAGACTCTCCGATTTCTAGGTTTTTCCCCAAGATGAGGTTGGCAGTGAACTCTAAGTTCCTAGCCTAGCAAGGCTTTTGGGAAAAGGGAGCCTCCTACGCAGTAATTCCAGCAAGAACTCACTGCTGAGGCTCATTGGTCCGTCTTAGGTCATGTGACCGCCCCTGAACCAGTCACTGAGGCGGCAGAGATGCAAGGATCTGATTGGCTATTCTCCGGCTGCTGGCAACCCCTATAGTCAAGGGTGAGGTGAGCTCCAGCCTGACCACTTGAACTGGGGGACAGGAAGGGGGTTGCCTCAAGAAAAATGGTAGGGATGTTCCATAAGCGAAGAAGATGAAATGCTAGATAGGTCAGTTTTTCTCAAAATTCCAGATCCGGGACTCTTCAAAGAAGGGCTGCCAGTGCTGCTTGCCCTGAATACATATTTCTCATTTTATTCTCATGCCAACCCTGTGAGAGCAGTGTTGTTTGAGATAAGGAAACAGGTTCAGGGAGCTTAAGTACCTGGGGCAGAAGTGGGGCGGCCCTGTGTTTGAACTTGCTGCCTCCCGAAGGCAGGACCTCGGGCTGCCCTGTGATCTGGCCCCTTTATTGTCTTAGACTTGCCTCCCCCACGCCTTCCCCTCTGCCTGCAGCCCAGACACCAAGGAGACTGTTCTTGTTTCAAAAAAGACACGAAAGGAGTTCCCGGCGTGGCGCAGTGGTTAACGAATCCAACTAGGAACCATGAGGTTGTGGGTTCCATCCCTGGCCCCGCTCTGGGGGTTAAGGATCCGGCGTTGCCAGGAGCTGTGGTGTGGGTCACAGACGCGGCTCGGGTCCCGATTTGCTGTGGCTGTGGTGTAGGCCGGAGGCTACAGCTCAGATTCGACCCCTAGCCTGGGAACCTCCATATGCCACGGGAGCGACCCTGGAAAAGGCAGAAAGACAAAAACAAAAACAGAAAAGACACGAAAAATTGGCAATGGCCACCAGTTGAGACGACGTGATAAAATATTTCTTGTTTTCTCAAGTTTACATAGACCAAGTTTTCACTGTTGCTATGGGGTGGGTTGGCAGAGAGATGAAAATAAATCTGTGTAATTTATTTTTTCTATGCGTCAAGTGCATTTCCGCTTGCTGAGCACACGTACACGCACACACACACACACAGACGCGCACACAGACATAAAGAAGCACACACATGCCAGCACATATAGACTTTAATAAAATACTTAAACCCCTTCAATGCTCTCTGTGGAAGGAATAAATATGTACTGTACTTTCAACTTCTGTTCTTTGAAATACCATATGGTCTGCACTGTGAGCTTAAAATACTCTGGTGAGCGGATGCTTTCATGCAGCAGATAGCCAGGTGGAGCGTTCCCCGCCAATCTCGCAAGGTTAATTAATCCTTTAAAATACAGCGTGGAGGGGTCCCTGCGTCAGAAACAGGCGCTGTCAGAGGGAGGCGGCCCATTGGCCTGCACGGGGCTGAGAAGAGAGTACAAAGGCGGCGGGCACGGTGGGCTGGGCTGCTGCCCGCCGGTGCCTTTGATGAGCAAGCTCCGTCACTCAGATCCTCACAGTTTGCGTCCTGCATAATCAGGGATAACAGGCGGATGGTTTGCATGAATAACTAAGTTTGTCATTGTGGTTAATTTCCCCGCAAAAAGAGCTCCCCCCATGTCTCTGGCCCCATGCATATTTATAAAGGGCAGGGATACAAGGCAGAGGAGGCTGGATGGCCTGGCACCCCAGGGCGTGGGGAGGGGTGGCTGCACCCTGAAGCCTGGGAGGCAGGCTCTGGCTCCAGGGCTGGCGCTGGAGGGGGGTGCAGGGCTCTGAGGCGCAGGGAGGGACGGAGCTGCTGGGGGGGATGGGCAGCCTGGTTTGCCAGGGCCCGACTGGAGGACTTGAGCCTCTTCCTTGCTCTGCACCTCGGTTATCCATCCCCACAAGGAGCATGTGGACCACTTGACGCAGGCATCAGGGACTGTCATGTGCAAACGAGGTTGTACACAGACTCAGAGGAGGGAGAGACAGCGACATCCATCCAACACCTGTAGTGCTTTCTGAGCAGATCTTTGTTAGAAAAATTCTTCATTTATCATTGCATCGCACCTATTTTGGTGTTAAAAAGTACGAGGTTGTTCATTATAAACATTTAAAATAGGTGGCTCTGGTGACCTTGATGTGGCATTTCTTTCCGACTCTTCAAAGGATGTCCTGGCAGTCTCTGAGTTGTCCGCCTTCCCCTCCTCCCATATCTTTCAGAGGAGCCCAGGTAAGGGTGAGAAGAGGTGAGGAGGGGCTAGGGGACTCTCTGCGTGTCCCGGCAGCCCTCTCAGGCCAGTAGGTGGCAGTTCTGAGCCTTCCCCCTGGCCACCAGACTTCCTCCAGTCTGGGTTCTCTCAGCTTTTCTGTCCACACACAACAGGGTTCCAGAGATGCTGGGAAGCTAGATATGACAGCCAAGTGGCCATCCAGCCGCCCCTGCCTGGGGACTGCCTCTCCTGTCACCCCCATCCTTTTGTCCATCCTCAAGGCAATTGGGTTTCCTGGAGGGGATGACATCACCTGAAAGGATTTCAGCCAAAGGGAACAGAATATGCTGAGATCCAGAAAACACAGATGCTGGTGGTTTCAGGAACAGAAAGAAGGCTGGTATGGCTGGTGTGGCTGGTGTGGGAGAATATTGGGATGCCGGCTGGGAAGTCAAGGTGATGCTTGACACTGCTGGGAGCAGCAGGGCCAGGGGAGCCAGAGTGGAGTCTGGACTTTATCTTGAGGGCAGTGAGGAATCTCCCAGCCCACCCAAAACATCAGATTTGTCCTTTGCAAAGACCGCTGTGGTTGTAGCTGCCTGAATCCATCACATCTCCTCACCCCACTGAGGACACTGATGCATGTGACCACCCTGGCTGGGCAGAGAAGAGCTGCACACATTAACCCCAGGGATAACTAGGAACTGACATAACCTTGCAGTCCTTGCAGGATGGGCCAGGAGAGGCTTTCAGGATGCTCTCCCACCCTAGCTGATGGTGGTGGGTGCATCAGAGGGTCCTTGATAACTAAACCAAAGGGAGCTGAAGGTCACCATGTTGCATGCTGGGCCATTAGGAAGAAGCACTCTCCCCCTTTTGAGGCTGCCAAGGAGCTCCTAACCCCTGGGATAATGGCAGGTCAAGGGGAGGGGACATGACCTGAAACCAAGGAAACAATCTCTAATGGTAGAATTTGGAGCACTGGAACTATTTTTGGATAAATGAGGTGGCAGGGGTGTATAGGTGTGTGTGTGCACATGTGTGTGCCCCAGAATGGGCTTTGGCCTTTTCCACCTCCCTGTCTGACCCTGGGACCCAACAGAAGAGACCCCTGCCTGAGTGATACATGACTTTTTTTTTTCTGTCTTTTTTTTTAGGGCTGCACCTGCAGCATATGGAATTTCCCAGGCTAGAGGTCAAATCAGAGCTGGAGCTGCCGGCCTACATCACAGCCACAACACCACCAGATCTGAGGCACATCTGCAACCACACTGCAGCTCACGACAACACTGGATCCTTAACCCACTGAGTGAGGCCAGGGATTGAGTCTGTGTCCTCATGGACACGAGTCAGATTCATTTCCATGAGCCACAATGGGAACTCCAAAAACTCCATGATGTGCTTTTAAAAAACAATTTTTTATTATGGTTGATTTACAGTGTTCTGTCAATTTCTGCTGTACAGCAAAGTGACCCAGTCATACATATATATTCAGTCTTTTTCTCGTATTCTCTTCCATCATGTTCTATCGCAGCGGTTGGATAGAGTTCCCTGTGCTGTGCAGCAGGCCCTTTGACATTCTTTATAAACCCATACATATGTGAAGAGAGGTGCACACAGACCACCGTGCCATAGGCTGGGAGGCAAGGTCATCGCACCCCAGTCCTCTCCTGTGATCTAGAATCAGGTCTGGGTCTAAACTGAATATGAGCAACTTGAGTCCAATTCCTGCTGAACCACGACGGGAGCTCCCTGATACGTGACATTTTGAAACAGCAAAGCCCACTACAGCCTCAACTGCTAATTAATCAATGATTAATTTTCTCCCTAAGGCCTTTCTCATGCAGGGGAGGGGAGGCTAAGGCTGCAGAGGTTCCATTCAGAGGACGGTCGAATGGCAAATGGATTTTTTTTTTTTTTTGGCTATGCCCATAGCATGTGGAAGTTCCCAGGCCAGGGATCAAACCTGAGCCACAGAAGTGATCAGAACCATACCAGTGACAATGACTGTTCCTTAAACCACTGAGCCACCAGGGAACTCCAGCTAATGGCTATTGAGATATAATGCCCCTTAGGCCACATCTGATTCCCTATTTAATGTTTAAATATTTAATTAATTAAATGTGGCAAATATTTAATTAAACACCAATCAAAGCCACTATGACATCCACCCACTCTGCACAACTCAAAAGCAAGCCAGCCTCCTCTCCAGGTCGTCCGCCCCCCTAACAGTGCCATCATTCCCCTGCCTGGGGAGAAGATATCCGGCGCAGAACTCAGTTCTGAGACTCAGGGCACCCATGCCCTGGGCATTATTGTTTGATTAGACCTCAGGCTGCTGTGCTGTAAACAGTCTTCCCACCTTTAGCCAAGGAGTCCCTCCCCGCCCTCCTCCCCCCCCCCGCCCTTCCCCCTCCCCCCCCCGCCCTCCTCCCCCCCCCCGCCCTCCTCCCCCCCCCGCCCTTCCCCCTCCCCCCCCTTCCCCCTCCCCCCCCCGCCCTCCTCCCCCCCCCGCCCTTCCCCCTCCCCCCCCCCCCCCCCCCGCCCCGTACACGCGATTAAGACTGGCTCCTGGGCGCCCCCGTGTGGTAATAGATTCTGACCTTGGCCACATGGATGGGTGAGAGAGGTCCACGCTGGCCCAATCAGAATCCTTCCCTAAGGTTTTTCTAACTGGAGTTAGTGGAGAAAGATTTGTGTTCTCTCTGGGAAAGTAAGCTATATAGCTCTGAGAAAGTAAGCTGGGGACTGCCTGAGGCCATGTGCCCTGACACCTGAAGAAAGCCAAACCAGAGAATAACCTGACAAAAAGAAAAGAGAAAGCCTAACATTTAAAAAGAAACAAAACAAAACAAAACAAAAAAAAAACCCTCGAAGTTCCCCTTGTGGCTCAGTGTCCATGAGGTTGTGGGTTCTATCCACGGCCCTACTCAGTGGGTTAAGGATCTGGCGTTGCCGTGAGCTGTGGTGTAGGTCAGAAACGCGGCTCGGATCCCATGTTGCTGTGGCTCTGGCGTAGGCCGGTGGCTCCAGCTCTGATTCGACCCCTAGCCTGGGAACCTCCATATGCCGTGGGAAGTGGCCCAAGAAAAGGCAAAAAGACAAAAAAAAAAAAAAAAAAAAAAAGGATAACCAACTATACTCAATATTTTGTAATACCCTATAAAGGAAAATAATTGGAAAAAGAATAGACGATAGATATGACATATAGATTTAAATATGTATATATAACTGAAACGCTGTGCTGAATAGCTGAAACTAACATGACATTGTAAATCAACTATACTTTAAGAAAAAAAGAGAGAAAGAGAGAAAAAGCTTAAGACAGTCTTAGTGTTCTAGTTTCTGGATCCAGCTGTCCTGAAGATAGAACCACCTCTGTTCTTTCTGTGGCAGGAAGGTGAAAAGTAAGTGTCTCATTGTTTGTTTGTTTATTGCTTTTTAGGGCCATGATTGCAGCATATGGTGGTTCCCAGGCTAGGAGTCAAATCAGAGCTGAAGCCACCGGCCTATGCCACAGCCACAGCAATACCAGATCCAAGTCATGTCTGCGACCTACACCACAGTTCATGGCAACATCAGATCCTTAACCTACAGAATGAGGTCAGGGATCGAACCTGTGTCCTCATGGATACTAGTCAGATTTGTTTCCCACTGTATGGATTGATTGATTGATTGATAGTTTAACCCAAGTGAAATCAGTTTTCTGTCTTTTTTGTCGTAATCAAAAGAGGGTTGGCCAGTAACAACCCACCTCCCTTATCATGTTGCTTATGGGCAGATAAAAATGACTTTAAGAGTTCAGCTGCAAATGATACCCATGAATAGTGCATATACCTGCCAGCAAAGTATGTTAGCTTTCCTTGACTAGGTCCTGTGCTCTTGAGAATGGAGGGAGGCACCCAGGCCTGAAAGGCTGTGTCCATCTGTCATCTGTTACTCCTGCTGATAAGATCAGCAAGCTCCCAGAACAGCTGAATCCAGGGGCTCCAATGCTGTCGTCACCTCCCTCCCTGTCTGTGTCTGCGTCCATCTCTGCCTCTGTCTCTCTCTCTCTCCTGAGCATCCTATCATGTTGATTTCATCCTCCAGCAATTCTTCTGGCCCCAGAAGCTCCAGGCTTACACGATCCTTACAGAGAGAAATCCCTGTGGAAGAAGGAACCTTTCTTCTGGGTCTAAGCACAAAAGTTCTCGGATTAGCTCTGATTGGATGAGCTTTGGTTACATGCTCATTCCTGAACCAATCCCTGAGGCTGTGGTTAGAATATACTAATTGGCTCTCGGCTGAGTAATGTGCCAGCCTGCAGAGCAGAGAACGGAGCCAGATGGACTCAGAGGGAGGGTGGAGCCCCAAGAAAAGTTGCAGTGTTCCCATCACCAGAAGAGTGAGTACACATGGGCAAAAAAGAGGGAGAGAGGCTATTAGACTAAGAGGACACACTGCTTGGTGACCTTCCTGCCCTGAGCCATTACCCTGCAGAGCATGCCCTTCAGGCAAGGGGAATGGAGGCAAGGCTGGCAGGGGGGAGGGAGCAGGCACAAATCGCATCCCACAGATTGAAGAAACATTGGGGTTATCGCCACTTGTTCCTTCCCCTGGTGGAGAGAAGGGGTAGTTACATGATGGACTCAAGTTGATGACAGGGAGTTTCTGATGGAGCCAGACTAATGCATTGAGAAAGCACCTACTGTGTACCAGACACTTGGAGAGATTTGGGCCAGGTCTGGGGGTTGTGCTGACTTCCCCATCTGACCATGCCCAGGATGGGGAAGTTTCTGAATATGGGGATGTTTACCCCCCAAGAGAAGGGGAGGTGGGTATTCGGATACCTACAGCCAAGGAATTGGAATCACCGATGACTGAAAATAAATTGAGAATAAATATTTATTATGCTTATTGTTTATTACTTGTCTCCCTTCATGTTTCAGTTATCTATTGGTGCCACCACTACCCTATGAATTAGTGGCTTAAAGCAACAGAAATTTGTTCTTTTAGAGACTACGTGGGTGACTGGGCTTGGTGGGCAAGTCTTCTGATCCACATGATGTTGGCTGGGGTTGTTCCGATGGCTGCATTCAGCTCGGAGCTTGGCTGAAGGTGGAAGGTCAAGATGGTATTGACTGAGCCTGGTGCTGCAGCTGTGGTGCCTGGAATGACAAAGAGCTGGCTCGGCTCCTTTCTGGGTAGGGCGGTTTGACTTTTCTTACCTTGTATTCTGGGCTCCAAGAGACCCAAGTCAGAAGCTGCCAGTTCTCTTGCTGGCTGGGCCCGGAACAGGCCCAGGCTCACTTTGGCTACATTCTATTCTCAGAGCAAGTTGAAAGGCCAGCCCAGATTCAGGAAGAGAATTAGGTTCTTCCTGATGGACGGAGGGGCGCGTGCCTGCAGGTACCACGGGGGTGTTGGCTGCCATCTTTGGAGACCGTCTACCACGTCCCAAAGGTGGAATAGTCCTGGCACGTAGCACATGCTCAGCAAATATTTGTCGGCTGAATTGGACTCAAGTTGCTCATATTCAGTTTAGACCCAGACCTGATTCTAGATCACAGGAGAGGACTGGGGTGCGATGACCTTGCCTCCCAGCCTATGGCACGGTGGTCTGTGTGCACCTCTCTTCACATATGTATGGGTTTATAAAGAATGTCAAAGGGCCTGCTGCACAGCACAGGGAACTCTATCCAACCGCTGCGATAGAACATGATGGAAGAGAATACGAGAAAAAGACTGAATATATATGTATGACTGGGTCACTTTGCTGTACAGCAGAAATTGACAGAACACTGTAAATCAACCATAATAAAAAATTGTTTTTTAAAAGCACATCATGGAGTTTTTGGAGTTCCCATTGTGGCTCATGGAAATGAATCTGACTCGTGTCCATGAGGACACAGACTCAATCCCTGGCCTCACTCAGTGGGTTAAGGATCCAACGCAGCCGCAAGCTGTGGTGTAGGTTGCAGACATGACTTGGATCCTAGGTAATTGTGGCTGTGGTGTAGGCTGGCAGCTACAGCTCTGATTTGACCCCTAGCCTGGGAACCTCCATATACCGTGTTCTATATATATATATAGAACATTGGGGTGTTCTTGTTGTGACTCAGCAATAATGAATCTCACTAGTGTCCATGAGGTTGCAGGTTTGATCCCTGGCCTTGCTCAGTGGGTCAAGGATCGGGCATTGCCGTGAGCTGTGGTGCAGGTCCCAGACTCGACCAGGTTCCTGGGTGGCTATGGCTGTGGCATAGGTTGGCAGCTGCAGTTCTGATTCAATCTCCAGCCTAGGACCTTTCCTAGGCCACAGGTGCAGCCCTAAAAAGACGAAACCAAGAAATGAAATAAAATAAATTTTAAAAAGTTAAAAGAACATCAAAGAGACCCAAAATAAAGCAAGCAGAATGATGGGAAGATGGGCCTCATGGTCCTGGCAGCCTTCCAGCTTGGATTCTAGGCTGGGAGAGCTTCAGCGTCTCATTCTGCTCAGGCCCTTGGTTTCTCGCTCTAAAGTATGTGCATGGGGCCTTTTTAGTGCTGTAGTTTTCTGGTCATGGCAAAATACAGATTTATTCATTTGTTTGTTTATTGGTATTTCAGGGACTGAGCTCGGTGCTGGGCCACAGAAGAGAGATGACACAGTTGGTGACCTTGATATGTAAATGCATAAGGTCAATGTGACCAGTATATTAAAAAGGGGTGGATACATCACCCTCACTCAAGATCTAGGTAAGATTGGCTCCGATGACCATTTGAAGCCAGTGCTTCTGTTCCTGGCTGACTGGCAGGATCCACCTGTGTAGACGTTTTAAAATGCTGATGCCCAAATTCCCACCCTAGAGATACGATTTACTGGTCTGAAGGGCAGCCTGAGGTTTAATCTAAATTAGAAGATCCCCAGGCAATTCTAATATGCCCCAGGCCTTCTGGTTCAGATTTCCAGCCTGGATTCCCTCTGGTCGCCTCTTGGCTACATCCCAGCTCCCTGTCAAAGGCAGGGGCCCCGCCCTTTCCTTTAACGTCCCCTCCCAAGCCCCCCCCTCTGCTCCTTGAAAGCGCTGAGAGGCCAGCCTGCAGGGCAGCAGCAGGGACATCAAACAGCCCCCTGTGCCCTGAGTCCCTCCCACTCACAGTGGGAATTTGGCAATCTGTGGATCTTTGCCGTGCTCCGCGAAACCTGGTGTGCCGTGTACCTGTGCGGCCGGAGAGGACCCCACCTGCACTGATGGAAGGATGACAAGGTACTAGTTTGCACAAAGCTGCCCACCAGGGCTGAAACCGCAGGGCGGGTGCGCCACTGCCCAGAAGCAGCCAGCTGCCTGCCTCATCTGGGTGTCATTAAAGAAAAAATTATGCACGACGCTCATCAGAGATGGTAAGGCGACTTTATTTGGGGGGGGGCATGGGGGGATGCGAGATTGATGTTGAGACCACTGCAGTGGGGGCTTGAACAGAAGGAGAGAGATGGGCCTCTCCTCCGGATACAACGACAAAAAAGTGGGGCTTGAGCATAGCCCGGGAGCAGGGTGAGGAGGTCAGGGGATGGAACATTACTGAGCAAACATCAAGGGTGAGGGGGACTGGGGCTGAACCGACCTAACAGGATTCTTGCAGAAGGCAGGCCAGGGTGACCAGACAGCACCTGGGGGAAGGTGGGGGTGAGGAACCAGATTTCGAGGGTGATCAGATATCAAGGGTGGGGGGTTCTGGTTAAACTGACTTAGCAGGATTCTTGCCCAAACTGAACCATGTAGAGACAAACACCAAAGTCCAAAAGCCCAAGTCGAGCTGAGAAAGAGGTTCTGGGCAGCCTGAGTTGAGTTTGGTTGAGAGAATCGTTGTCGGTGGCCAGGGAATCCCCAGACATGAGAGCCAGGAAAGCAGGCACCCCATCTGTGAGAAGGCAGGGCCTGGGGAGGGAGTTTACACTGAGAGGCCAGAGAGGCGGTTCTATGGGGGAGAAAAGAACGTCATCAAGATGGGAGTTCCCGTCATGGTGCAGTGGTTAACCAATCCGACTAGGTACCACGGGGTTGCGGGTTCGATCCCTGGCTTTGCTCGGTGGGTTAGGGATCCGGCATTGCCGTGAGCTGTGGTGTAGGTTGCAGACGGGGCTGGGATCCAGCGTTGCTGTGGCTCTGGTGTAGGCTGGCGGCTACAGCTGCGATTGGACCCCTAGCCTGGGAACCTCCATATGCTGCAGGAAGCGGCATAGAAAAGGCAAAAAAGACAAAAAAAAAAAGTCAACAAAAAGTGAGAAGTCTTGAAGCCTTATGGAGAAGAACTGGGGGTGACACAGGGGTGGGGAGGAGGACTGTCAGGAAGTAAAAAAATAAACTGACTTCTCCTTTAAAAATTCAGTTGATGAGCTCTGAAAAAGAGCGATCAAGGCAGAGAAATAAGTCAGTGTCCTGGGAGTTCAGTGGAAGAAAATCTCATCTCAATGCAAAAGGAGAGAGATTTCGAGGACAAATCCAGGCAATCTAACATTCAAAGGAAAGGGGTTTCAGAAAAAGGGAAAAAAAAAAAAAGATCATACAAAGGGAAAACAATAATTGAACAATTAATTAAAGAACATTTTCTGAGCAGGAGAAAAGCCTTGATTAAAGGGGCTGTAGAGTTTCAGGAAGGATTAATTAAGAAGACATATACTTAGACAGACCCTAGTGTAATTCCTGAATTATAAACTTCCAGGCAAAGAGGATGTGTGACTCTGAGACTAACCCATAAAAGATGCTCCGACTCCATTTCTGACTCTCTTTCTTGTGGGCAGCCCTGCGGAGGCCCATGTGACAGGGGACAGAAGCCAATAGCCGCAGGAGTGCGTTTGGAAGAGAAGCCTCCAGACCCAGGCTCGCTTTGGCTGTCATTGGATTGCAGCCTCCAGAGAGACCCTGAACCAGGACCACCCAGCTAAGCTGACCCTGGACTCCTGACCTTCAGAACTGTGAGATAACCACTGTTTGTTGTTCTAAGCTGCTAAGTTGTGTGGTCATTTGTTACACAGCCACAGATAACCAAGACAACCTATAAGGAGATACAGCTTTCTGTGATTATTAGGGATGGGAAGGGAGCCGTCCGGGGAGGGAAAGTATCAAGGGATTTCCAAATTAATAAGAGAAGGAATGATGAGACACCTGAGCAAGCAGTCAAGTCATGATCACGTAGTGAACATAAGTGAGAAAAATGCTGAATAGAACCAGGCAATACAGCCCAAAATTGAAGAAAATAAAATTAGACCTCTAAATTTCATGATATGCAAAATTCATTTCTTGCAAAGGCTTCATGTGAAACCTAGGGGAAACTAGGCATACGTTACCATTCTTCACCAATCGACATTCTCCAAAAAAGATAATCAGGGGTTCCCATTGTGGCTCAGTAGGCTAAGAATCCCATGTAGTCTCCGTGAGGATGTGGGTTCTATCCCTGGCCTCGCTCAGTGGGTTAAGGATCCCGCGTTGCCACAGGCTGCTGTGTAGGTCACAGATGTGGCTGGGATCCAGCATTGCCATGGCTGTGATATGGCCAGGGAACTTCCAAATGCTGCAGGTATGGCTGTAAAAAGAAAAAAAAAGAGACAATCAGATTTCATTACATGAAAATTATTTTGTCTAAGAAAAAAGCTTCAGCAAAATTAATAAAAAAATAATTAAAAGATTATATACAGGGGGTTCCCATCACAGCTCAATGGTTAACGAACCTGACGAGCATCCGTGAGGATGCAGGTTCAATCCCTGGCCTCTCTCAGTGGGTTAAGGATCCCGAGTTGCCATGAGCTGTGGTGTAGGTCACAGACGTGGCTTGGATCCCACATTGCTGTGGCTGTGGTGTAGGCCAGCGGCTATGGTTCTGATTCGACCCCTAGCCTAAGAACCTCCATATGCCTCCAGTGTGGCCCTAAAAAGACAAAAAGACCAAAAAAAAACCACAAAAAGATTATATATGAAGAGATTTTTAAAAATAGAAACCAAGCCCTTACAATACAAATGCTATTTCGTCTTTTTTTTTAACTTTTTGACCTCTCCACATTATAAAAGAGAGCCTACAGTATGTATCTTTCTCCGTCTGACCTATCTCACTTAGCATAATGCCCTCGAAGTCCATCCATGTCATACATGCACAAATGGCAGGATTTCTTTCTTCCTTTTTTTTCAGTGGCTGAATAATATGCCTGAATTTTCTTTCTCTACTTATTCCATCAATGGACCCTTAGGGTGCTTCCGTATCTTGGCTCTTGTAAATAATACTTCAATGAAGTGGGGTGCATGGGGGTTATAGATGCAAACTATTGCATTTGGGGTGGATAAGCAATGAGATCCTGCTGTACAGCCAGGGAACCACATCGAGTCACTTGTGATAGAACATGATGGATGATAATGTGAGAAATAGAATGTGTAGATATACATGTATGCCTGGGTCACTTTGCTGTACAGCAGAAATAGAACATTGTAAATCAACTATAATGGAAAAAATAATATATATATATATATATATATATATATATATATATATATATATATATATATATATAGTCTTTTTGCCTTTTCTAGGGCTGCTCCTGCGGCATACGGAGGTTCCCAGGCTAGGGGTCGAATCAGAGCTATAGCTGCTGGCCTACACCACAGCCACAGCAACGCCCCATCTGAGCGGCATCTGCGATCTACACCACAGCTCGTGGCAACGCTAGATCCTTAACCCACTGAGGGAGGCCAGGGATCAAACCCGAAACCTCATGGTTCCTCGTCGGATTGGTTTCCGCCGCACCACGACAGGACCTCCATACTTGTCTATTTCTATATAAAATTATATTAATGTGATACAATAGGTTTTTTTATATTCTTAATTCTATGAAGACAACTTCACTGTCCCAACCTCTCGATGCTTCTCAGACTTCTCTTTTCCATTAATGTCTAGTTTATTTTACTCAAATTTAAAAAATCATATAAGCATAAATCTCTAAGAATGATTTGGGATTTCATGAAATTCATTTATAGTTTGGGGTATTTTATATTTTGTGTTCGATGTGTTCATTCAAAAACATGGTATATCTTTCCATTCAGAAGATATATTAAATTCTTTTAAAAAAATGAGAAAATTGATTTCACATGTCTCATGACTTAACCTGCATCTTTGGGGGCTGTAAGAGGGAGAATCTACAAGTCCCCTGGGCATATTGAGAATTGCCCCCCTGCTTTGTAATAGAGCAGCTGCATTTGGTTGTTGGATGGTGGGGGTGAGTCTTTTGGCTGAGATCTCTCTCTCTCTCTCTTTCTCTCTCTCTCTCCCCCTCTCGCTAATCTTTTAATCTCATGGGATCAAGGCTACAGCATTGATTGGCATTCTGCTCAGAAGGGCAGGTTTTGGGGTTAGATCAGCTTCAGTTTGTATGTGGCATTACCACCTAATGCACATGCTATTGAACTCCCCAAGCCTCATTTTTCTTTTCTCTAAAATAAACATAGTATTTGGAGTTCCCATAGCTGGCTTGGTGGATAATGAAACTGACGAGCATCCACGAGGATGTGGGTTTGATCCCTGGCCTTGCTCAGTGGGTTAAAGATCTAGGGTTGCCATGAGCTGTGGTGTAGATCGCAGATGCCGCTCAGATGGGGCGTTGCTGTGGCTGTGGTGTAGGCCAGCAGCTATAGTTCCGATTCGACCGTTAGCCTGGGAACCTCCACATGCCGTGGATGTGGCCCTAGAAAAACATAAAAAAAAAAAAAGAAAGAAAGAAAAGAAACAAGAAAAGAAAGAAAAAGACAAAAATATATAAAATAAAATAAATAAAATAAACAAAATACTCATCTCATTGTTGTAGGCATTAAATGAGCAAAGAGCTGCAAAGTGCTTGCTTAGTGCCTAGAGGAAGACATAGCTGAGGGATGCTGTCTATGTGTTGCCCATGATTGGCATATGAGAAAGAAGAGAAGGACAGGCCACCACTGCACCCCTGTAAGCACGCACAGCCTGAGCAGCCTGTGGATCTATATTACAAGGTAAACCCCATCACCTCCAGCTGGTACTTTACCGGGAGGGCTGTCTTCTAGCACGCAGTCAAATTCATCACCGGAGAAGCACCTACATCTTCAGAGTCCAGGTCGGAGCCTCCCTTTCTGTTTCTACTGCTCTTCAGGAACTTGCAGAGTTTGAAGGTGACCTCCATGTCCAATCCTAGTGCACCTTTTGAGTCCGGTGACATTTTCTGGGATGCTCCCACATCAGATGCTGCCAAGCATTTCCTCCTTGAATCACCTGCCCTTTGCTCTAGAAATCCTAGGATCCTCTGAGCGCCCCTCTTACTCTGCTGATGACCCTCTCCTGGTTGATGTCCTTCACCCACTCTTTGCCCTTCAGCATCCTCCAGGATCCTGTCCTTGACCCTCTGCCCTTCTCCTTTAAACTCTTCTTGAGGGAGTTCACCCATGGTCAGGGTCTATCTGATCCTTCGGGCTTACACCAGCTTTTTTATCTCTGACCTTCAGTGTCATATCTCATCTCGGATTTGGGCATTCACGTATGGGGTGTCCATATGAACGTTACAACTGATATGTCCCAAATGAAATCAATCTCCTCTACCTCCTACCCCCATGTACATCCCCTGCAGATGAGCTTATCTTCCTTCTTTTGCTAATTAAGTTAATGCAGTCATCATCTAGTCATTTCCCAAACCAGAAATCTAGCCACCATCCCTATTTTTCTCCTACCATGTTTAATGCGTCCCCAGATCTTGCCGATTTAATCTCTCAGACATGTTCACCCCATTTATAACCCTCATTCAGGACCATAACATCTTTTTTTCCCCCCATTTTAAAAGTTTTATTGAATTCTACTTGATTTACTATGTTGTGATCATTTTTGCTGTACAACACAGTGATTCCATTACACATGTACCCCCATCTATTCTCTTTCAGATTCTTTTCCCACATAGATGATCTCAGAATATTAGGTAGAGTTCTCCATGTTATGCAGCAGGTCCCTGTTGGCCAATCATTTCATAGACCTCAGTATGCACATGCAAATCCCAACCCCCCTTGTCCATCCCTCCCCCCACCTCTGTCCCCTGTGGTACCCATAAGTTTTTCAAAGTCTAAGTCTGTTTCTGTTCTGCAGATAAGTTCATTTGCATCCCTTTTTTAGATTCCGCCTATAAGTGATATCACGATGTCTGTCTTTCACTGTTTAACTTCAGGTAGTATGATCATTTCTAGGTCCATCCATGTGGTTGCATATGGCATTATTTTGTTCTTTTCATGACAGAGTAATATTCCATTGTGTATATGTACCACATCTTCTTTATCCATTTTTCTGTTGATGGGCATTTAGGTTGCCTCTATGTCTTGGCTACTGTAAATAATGCTGCAATGAACACTGGGGTATCTTTTGGAATTATGGTTTTCTTGGGATAGAGGCACAGGAGTTGATTGCTGGAGCATACGGTAGTTCTATTTTTAGTTTTTTGAGGAACCTCCATACTATTTTCCATAGTGGTTGCACCATTTTACATTCCCACCAAGAGAGTAAGAGGCTGCCCTCTTCTCTGGACCCTCTCCAGAATTTATTGTTTGTAGATCTTTTGATGATGGCCATTCTGGTTGATGTCAGGTGGTACCTTGTAGTGGTTTTGATTGGTATTTCTCTAATAATTAGCAATGTTGAGCATCTTTTCATGTGTTTTTTGACCATCTGTATAGGATCTCGGCATTTTAACCTGAACCACTGCGATATAATTTAAACTCTTTGGTCCCAAGTCTGTCCCCAAGACTGCCTCTCCACTCACTTTCTCCTCACAATCCATGACCTAGTAAGAGTACATTTTGAAAGCTAAGGCATGTCCCTGTGCCTTTCGTTGGGCCAGTCCTTTTACTGAGGGCACTTTTCCCATCTGTCTTTGCTTGGCTACCTCTTACTCATGGTAGTGGGTTGGATGGTCTTCCCCTAAAACATATGTCCATCTGGAGCCTTGGAAGATGTTCTTATATGGAAAAAAAGGTCTTTGCACATATAACTAAGGTAAGGATCTTGAGATGAGCTCATTGTGGGTTTTCCAGGTGGGCCCTAGATCTAGCCAGTAACAAGTGTCCTTACAGGAAGAGGAAGACAGAAGCACAGACAACACTGCGAAGATGGAGGTGGAGCTTGGAGCTATGCTGCCACAAACCAAGGAATACCTGGGGCCACCAAAGATAGTAGAGACAAGGAAGGAAATCTCCAGAACTTTCAGAGCATACCTGCTGATTACTAAAACTGTGAGAAAACACATTTCCATTGTTTTAAGCTACCAGGTTTGTGTTAATTTGCTATGGCAACCCTAGGAAACTAATATTTTCACCCTTCAGGACTCAGGGCATGCATCGTCTCCTCCAGGAAGTCCTCCTGGAGTTCCTCCTACCATCACTCCATTCCTGCCAGCATATATATACACATGTTTGAAGATGTTAAGCCCAATTTGTATCATCTATCACAATAAATTATGAATTTTCCTATCCAGTTGGGAAGAAGAAATAAAATCCAGGTAGACATTGTTTACATGAGACACATCTAAAACAAATAATACGAACCCTACTATTATTACGAAAAAGCAATAGAATAGAGCACTTTGCACATATTAACCCGCCCACAAACTGTCATGATTATGACTGTTTGCCAAGGTGATATAATCATTCCTCCCATCCTTGTACTCATCACCCTTGAAAGGTGACTCGATTCTGCCTTGTAAGAGGTAGAGCTTATTAAAAATCAGTAAATATTGGACAAATGTTTTTTCACAGTATTTTGTTTCATTTATCACATGGTGCCAGTAAAACCACTTTTTGCATGAAATGTTGTGCTCCCCTAAGTGGATTCACTCTAGAGTGTTTTTTTTTTTCTTTTTTCCATTGTACTCTTGTTCTAGGATAATGATATCTTGTTTTTTTAATTTTTTAATTTTTTTATTTTTATTTTTTTTGTCTTTTTGCTATTTCTTTGGGCCGCTCCCGCGGCATATGGAGGTTCCCAGGCTAGGGGTCCAATCAGAGCTGTAGCCACTGGCCTACGCCAGAGCCACAGCAATGCGGGATCCGAGCCGAGTCTGCAATCTACACCACAGCTCACGGCAATGCCAGATCCTTAACCCACTGAGCGAGGCCAGGGATCGAACCCACAACCTCATGGTTCCTAGTTGGATTCGTTAACCACTGCGCCACGACGGGAACTCTGGATAATGATATCTTGTATCTCTTCTCGAACATGGTCGATCTGAGTAGATAGCGATGTAGAAGATTTGAATAATACGGTTTTAATTTAGTTTCTTCTTGATTTTTTTCTGGATCCCATGAACATTCTCCATAGATTTCCCCCATTTCAACTCCTAATCATTTATAGCAGGCATGGAGAAAACCAATGATTTAGGTATATTTATCTGGAATCTAACAAAATCTCTCATTTATTTATTTATTTGCTTTTTAGGGCCACACCCACAGCATATGGAGGTTCCCAGGATAGGGGTCAAATCAGAGCTACGGCTGCTGGTCTATACCCCAGCCACAGCAGCGTCAGATCCAAGCTGCGTCTGCGACCTACACCACAGCTCACAGCAATGCTGGATTCTTTAGCCCACTGAGTGAGGCCAGGGATTGAACCTGCATCCTCATGTTTACTGGGCCATAAGGGGAACTCCTGAAATCTAACAAAATCTCTTAAATTGTATTTATTTCTTTTTTAAGCACTGCATGTAAAGATAATTCTTTATCATTTATTTCCCCATATTGATGGGCATTCGGGTTATTTCACGTTTTGTTGCCTTCCACATAATGCAGCTATCTTTGTACACTGAGATCTTCAGGGGAGTCTGGAGAGTGGGGTTGGTGGGTCCCAGCTCTGGCATAGCTGGGACCCTTGAGAACCAAGAAAGAAAAATATCTTTCCCCTAAAACTTTCTATTACATGTACATATTGGTTGATTTTACATTGTCCTCCTTCTGGGTTTGAGTCTGAATCTGGTCCTCCCAACATGCCCAGGTCTCGGGGTGTGGTGAGGCACGCGGGCATCTCTGTCGTGGCTTCAGCGACATCATGGACCCTTCGATCCAGGCAGCGACATCATGGACCCTTCCTTCAATCCAGGCAGCTCTGTCTCCTGGTTCTGCAGTGTGGGGTGTGGGCTGGGCTTGAGATGATCGGAGGGTCTTAGCGCAGCATCTCAGGAGAGGGCCTGCCTACTGCAGGAAGACTCAGACACCCAGCAGCCCTCCCCTGCTCTCTCCAGGCCAAGGTCTCGGCTCTTGTCATCCTCTGCCATTTTCTCTGTCCCCATGCTGTCCACCCATCTGGATCCCAGTCCAGAGAAATCTTTTCTGAAGGGCAGAGGGGAGGGCAGGGAGGGGGGCTTCCTTAACACTCTGCTCTCCTAAAGTTTCTCCAAATGTTCCCTCTGGATGCAGTGTCTTCTCTGTTTACTTGAGGGCTTGCTTTTAGGAAAGAAAGCTGGAAAATTGCTCACCCTCCCACTCCTCTCCTGAGATGAGGCAGCAAGAATGGCCCAGCTGCCTGCATTTGATGGGCGTGGAGGAGGGACGGGGAGGAGGGGACGAAGGGAATATCAGGTGGAGAGAAAGAAAACACAGGACAATATGTAAACTATTTCCTGCTACAGACATTTTAAAACTGCAGTGAATAATGCACAAGTCAAAAGATGGAGCGATTCCCCCTCCACCAGCAAGGACCTCTCTAGGTGTCTATTTCCTGCAAACCTCCCAGCTCCAAATTCTGGAGTTCTTTTGAATTTTTGTCCCCCTCCGGGGTGCTGTTCTCCTTTGAATGTTCCTGACACTTAGATACGTGGAGGGTCTTTTCAACGTCTGCAGCGCCTCTTCTGTGAACTGTCTGGCTCTACCTTTATCCATTTTCATATGGGGTCGTTTGCCTTTTTCTGATCAATCTGTAGGAGTCTTTTGTTTACTAGAGGTCAGGGAGGCCTGGGAAGTGAAGTCAACCATATGAGAAGGGACAAGTCACAGCGGGCTGAGCCGTTCCAGGAGCCGACCAGAGGGCCTGAGAGAAAGATCCAGGGGCTCAGGAGCCCCCTCCCACACACCTGCAGCATTCCAGGGCTGTGACGGGGACGGCAGAAGCATGCAGAGTGTTGGTGTGCCAGCATCAGGCTAGGGTCTGCAGAAAAAGAAAAAGTAGGTGTTCCCATCGTGGTGCAGCGGAAATGAAGCCGACTAGGAACCATGAGGTTCCGGGTTCGATCCCTGGCCTTGCACAGTGGGTTCAGGATCCGGTGTTGCTGTGAGCTGTGGTGTAGGTCGCAGATGCAGCTCAGATCTGGCATTGCTGTGGCTGTGGTGTAGGCTGACAGCAACAGCTCTGTTCCACCCCGAGCCTGGGAACCTCCATATGCAGCAGGTGCGGCCCTAAAAGGATGAAAGACCAAAAAAAAAAAAAAAAAAAAAGAAAAAGAAAAAGAAAAAGTAAAAACAGAGAAACAGGTAAAATAAAATACAATGCAGTCAGGATCTTGGGGTTATCGGATGCACCTTGGAATGGATTTACAATGAGATTCTGCTGAGTAGCATTGAGAACCATGTCTAGATACTTACATCGCAACAGAACAAGGGTGGGAAAAAAATGTATACGTGTGTAAGTGTAACTTGGTCCCCATGCTGTACAGTGGAAAAAAAAATACAATGCAAAATAAAACACAAGTGAAGTGAGAAAAAATAAAATAAAATAACGCAAGAGCCTAAGGGGGTCTGAGACCAAGGAGCACAATGGTGGGTCCTCAGCCCTTTCACAATTCCACACCCCTTCCAGTCTATCCTTCCTCTTAAATCCCACAGCAATCCTGTGGAATGATCCCATTTAGTGGATGAGCTAGGGAGACCCAGAGAGGTGAGATGCAGAGGGAGTAGGTGAGAGAGCCAGGAAGGGGACTTGAGACAGCTGACTCCCCTCCACATCACTGCCGTTTTCAATTACGTTTTCTCATTTCCCCTCCTGTGTTTTGATTACTGCACTGTTTCGAGTGTTTCTTTTTCTAAGGAATCCGAAAGAAATGTGTAGCACCGCAGTGTGCACATTGCAGGCGCCCATTTCAACGTTCCCAGGAACACGACTAACACACACCCCCCTGCCCCCACCCCAGGAGCAGTCCGGCTGTGGGCTGAGGGCTGAGCGCAAGTGCACTTGGCCGGGTGGGCTTTGGATGGCCCGGTCACTCTTATTCGTGGCTTTTACAGCGTTGACTGTGAGACACTATTTCCAATTTCTCAAAGGCTTCAGCAGGAACCAGCCTCCCGGCTTTCTCTCTGCTCGCCCCCACCTGCCCCTCAACTCCTGCCTGGAGCCCTGTGGGGTGCAGCTAAGGGCCCCCGGGCGCTGCGACTCCCTTCCCTGGTCAGCACCCTTCTGCACCAGCGTGCATGGCTCACAAGGCAAACTCGAGGCCCTCTCCTACAGCTCCAGCCTGGCTCGCTCTGGCTCTGCCTGCCTCCCCATCTGCCCCATCTACCTCCTAGATTCGGGAAGTGCCCGCGGCTTGCCCCGGGGGCCCGCACCCACTCTTGGCCAAATGGCCAAATGCATCATTTCTGGCTCATTTCCAGGTTCTGGGCGCCGTCGGTGCGAGGCCCGGCTTGGAGCAGAGACCCGGCGCTGGGTCCCTCTGGGCCTTTTGCCCACCAGTGCGCCCTCAGCCAGGCCCTGGACCTGACCAAGTCACAGTCTCCTTGGGGGTCGAGCGGGGTGACAGCCTCCCTCGCACAGGGTCGAGGGGGCAGAGGAGCAAGCGGTGTGAAAACAGGCGGGTCAGAGGGAGCGCTGCGGGGGCGGCGGTCCGGCCGGACCTTGTCCTGCAGCCTCCAGGCCACCTGCCCGGGCGCCCTCCCCGAGGGGGTTGCTCGCTCCTCCGGCTTCTCTGGCCTCGGTCGAGCCAATCAACACGTCCGCGCCCGAACCGCGTGAGGCGGCGGCGGTAAAACCTGAAAGGGGGTCAGGGCGCACTCCCTCGCGGCCCGAGCTAAGGGTCGCGGACCGCGCAAGCCACGCGGGCGGCCGGAGGAGGCGGTCTGGCTCCTGAGGTCGCGCCGCGAGTGGCCTCCGCAGGTCGGCGCCCCGACCCCGCCGTCCTCACCCTCCCAGAGGCGCGATCGCAAAGCATCTGCTGCCATCTGGTGGCGGCGCCGGGGCAGCTGCCGTGCGGAGCGCGGAGGCCAGGCCAAGGGCGCGGGTCCCGCCTCGCTGACACCCCCCAACCCATCCGCACAGAGCCTCTTGCAGCCCCGCCACATAGCCAGGAAGCCCCACGCCTCTGCCCTCTCGCGCTGCTCTGGCTTCCCAAGCAGAATGGGAACGGCTGGCGGCGTCCCAGGAGAGGCCGTGTGGCGCAGTGGTCTTCGGCGCCTGGGCTTTGATGTCCGCACCTGCTCGTGGAGCCACCTCGGGCCCCCCCACCCCCCCTTAGAGGAGCTCTTCACTCTCTGAACCCCATTTTTTTCATCTGTAAAGTGGACCTAAAAAAGGTGCATGCCTGTGGAGCCTTCGGATTGCCTGGGGAGATTCTTGTCGAACTCAGACCCATGGTAAGAGTCATGCTTATAATTGTGAGTCATGATTATAATATAAATATTAGCTGTGGCTTTTGTAAAAGCCCAGACCGCCTTTCACACACATGCTCTGATGTCATCCTATCGCTCAGCCGTGTGGAACCTTGGTCATACCATGAATTTTCTGTCTCTCCATCTGTAAACTGGCCTCCACCCTTGGGTATGGTAGCCTGTGTAAAGACAGCCCCGTCTCTCCATGGACAGGTGCACCTGGTGGCATTTGCCTTCTGGGCCTTGTGCCTGTGAGCTCCCAGAGGATAATTCTCTGCCGGAATAAAAGATTCTCCCAGCCTCTATCCAAACCTGGAGGCTCTGCCTGGGGCCTTGTGCCTTATAGACAGGACCTGTTTTCTGAACTAAGAGGAATTCTTTGGTTTTTCTGGGAACTCCAGACCAGAGAGTCCAAGTTAGGGCTGGAGTTCCCTGGCAGCTCAGTGGGTTAAGGATCTGGTATCACTGCTGTGGCCCAGGTCACTGATGTGGTGCTATTCCCATCCCTGGCCCTGAAACTTACATATGCCTCGGGCATGTCCAAAAAAAAAAAAAAAAAAAAAAAAATTAGGGGTCAGGCTCTTTGATCCCTCTCCAAAAAGAGGCCACACTGATGGGGATGCCACATCCTTACAATAATGTGATGGAATATTTAAGGAAAACAAGTTCTCCTTTAAAAAAGAAAAAAACTGCATCCATTCATGCACCAGGCACTGTCCCTGAGACTTGGGTCCAGTGTGCAGGCACACACCATGTCTTACACACGGTTCCAGTAGGCATACAGGTTTAATCACATCTCAGCATGCAGCAAGAGGGGGCCTGTAGAACTGGCGTGACAGCCAGGTACACCAGCTGGGTGAGGGGTAGTGCCTCCAGCAGCCGCTGCTGCCTTTCTGCCTCTGAAAATGCCGGCTCCAATTCCAAGGTATCAAATATTTGCCTAGCTGTTCAACATTTCTTTAAATAATATACTCGCGACTAATTCATATCTAGACTTGCCATCTTCATCTCTCCCAGGCCTCCCTCCTGGATTAGTGCGTCTTGTCTATTCTGCGAGAAAGGTGTCCTACATTCTAAAAATAGACCACAAAAGTCTGGACACCAGCATGCATAGTCAGCGGAGGCTTTTTTGCTTATCTGGAGGGCTGTCCTCTTGGGACAGCTGCATTAAAGCCCAGTGCGTCCGTGCATGGAGGAGGCTGAGTGCTCCCGAGACACGTGCTGGCTCCTGCCTTCCAAAAGAGGGCTAATCTGCTCCCCAAAATGCCCTGCCCAGCCTGGCTCTTTGACCTTTGAGGGGAGTGCACACCTCTTCCATCAGAGGCAAGGGTCTTTCTCCTCCAAAGATGTGTTTGTTTTACCCTTGAAGTTAGAAGCACAAGATGTCCCTGGATCAGCTAGGACTTGGCAAGAAACAGGGGGTATGTTCACTAGCGTCATTCAGGAAGAGTGAAAGGAATGTCTTCTTCTTTTTTTGCCACACTTGTGGCATGCAGAAATTCCGGGGCCAGGGATCGAACCTACACCATGGCAGTGACAAGGCTGGATCCTCAACCCGCTGAGCCACTGGGAAACTCTGAAAGGGACTTCTTTGCAAAAGGGAAGCTATGCAGGAAGGTCAGCACCCTGGGTCTGGTAGCAGGGGAGCTGTACCCCTGGGGCTGCAGGGCTGGAGGAGGAGGAACCACCTGACTCTGGAGGCCAAGCTGGCCAGAAAATGGTGACCTTGGGAGGAGGAGCCTGGGGAGTGGCCACCCCGACTACACTCCTATCCTTCCCACCAAGGCTCAAAGCCATTCAGAAGGCAGTGATGTGTCTGATGTGTTTGGGGGAGCTTCGGGGGGAGTTGTGCAGAGCATGGGGGGGGAGGGTGCAAAGGGGTCGGCAGGGCAGAGGGGAGACGTTCAGCTCCCTGTCCCCGTCCCTGTCCCTGTCCTGGGAGCGCTCCACCTCGCCGGCCTCCTCCGGTCTCTCCTTGTGCTGGCCATCATTTCTCTCTCGCTGTCTCACCATCTGTGTCTCTCCCTGACTCATCTCTTTGTTTTCCCTGGATCTAGTCTCCCTGCTTTCTGTGCTGTGAAGGGGGAGCGTGGGCTGGGGACCGTGTGCAGGGGGGCCCACAGCTCTTTTGCCTGTGGCCTGCCACCTGCCACAGTAGGCGCGAGAGCCCCTGGGCCCTGGGGACGGGGGTTTCATGTGCTCCTCAGCTCTGCCTTCGCTGAACTCTGCTGAAGCAGACCCATCAGCCTTACTTTCATGTTATGATTTCAAGGACTTCCTCATCCGCCTCCTTTCATCCTTCTTGCTGCCGTGGCCTGGAACTAGCTACGAGGAGTTCCCTGCTCCTGGAATCACCCCTAGCCGGCACCCAGCCCTCAGCGAGAGCTCCTCCTGTGTGCCCAGTCTGCACAAATCATGTGGGGTGCCCGTGCTCAGAGCACACGGTCCTGGTGGGGGCAGGACCCCGCCACCCATGCACTCATGCATTTGACAGAATGCGCCACTGTGCGTGGGCTCCGGGCCAGACCCGGGCTGTATAAATAGCAAGGAGGGATTTAGCGTCTGCTCTGGATGGAACAGATGGGGTGGTTGTGCAGCCCAGCGGATCAGCCCCTGTAAGCCTCAGTCTCCTCTTCTATGCAGTAGGGGTGACAATCCCTGCCCCACAGGCTGGCTTAGGGGTGATGTGAGACCACAGAAGGTCGCTATGACTAAGGGGCAGGGACTTCCGCCTCCCCCCTACCCCCGCCCCCGACCTGCCCATGAAAGAAAGTGGGCCCTCCCAGCTGGAGGGTAAGGAGCTTGCAGAGAGAGGGGCTGTGGATGCCCAGCTCAGAGAGCAGGAGGGCCAGGAGGCACAGATCTGGGCCCAGAACTCCAACTTCAGCTCTATTTTTTTTTTTTTTTTTTTTTTTTGCTTTTTTTAGGGCTGCACTCATGGCATATGGAGGCTCCCAGGCTGGGGGTCCAATCGGAGCGGTAGCCACTGGCCTACACCACAGCCACAGCCACGCAGGATCCAAGCCACACCTGTGACCTACACCACAGCTCACGGCAACACCGGATCCAAGGCCAGGGATCCTCATGGATCTGCCAGTCAGATTCGTTCACTGCTGAGCCATGATGGGAACTCCCAGCTCTGGTTTTAACAGGAATAAAATAACTTCCAGAATGAATACCCCCTCTACAAGGCATGTCCACTCGTGAGGGAATCCCCAGGAACAGGTCTTACCAACAGCACAAAGACATCCTACTCGCCTAATCTGAGCCTGATCTATACCGCCAGCTGATGCAAAATGAATTTTCATGTTATTTTTGCTTATTTTGAAGTCCGTTGGGTGTATCGTGGCTGATCGCTGTTCTGACATTTTTCTTCCCTCATTAAGAGAGATGCCCCCGGTGAGTTACCTGTGCCGGGCTCAGAGCAGAAAATAAATATCGCTGGCATCCACTTTCCCGTGCTCTCTGGGTGTAATTAAGAAAAAGGCAGCTGCAGGAGAGGGAATGAACAGAGTAGAAAATGGCCCAGCAGGTCCTCTTCATAGAACTCCCCCGTCTGTAAAACCGGCCTAGCATCCTTCCTCCCTGACCTGGCAAGGCCTCCTTCAGACCTTGAACCCTAACGCTTCCCTCTGGGGACTTGTCCTTTTTGTTGCGTTTATCCATGGCTCACCCACACAGTGATCCGCAGCCCGCTTCGTCTCTCTGTTGAAGGTCCCTGCTTTTCCTTTGGGGGACCTGCCCTTCCTGGAAGTCCCTACCATTCCAGCGAAGCCCCAGCCGGGGAGCCAAGCCAAGCCAATCAGAACTAGTCTCGAAGGGGAACGGAGTCCGACGAGGAACCATGAGGTTGCGGGTTCGAACCCTGGCCTTGCTCAGTGGGTGGGTTAAGGATCCGGTGTTGCCATGAGTGGTGGTGTAGGTCACAGATGCGGCTTGGATCTGGCGTTCCTGTGGCTGTGGTGGAGGCCAGCAGCAACAGCTCCCATTAGACCCCTAGCCTGGGAACCTCCATATGCCTCAGGTGCAGCCCTAAAAAGATCAAAAAAAAAAAAAAAAATAGAGAGAACTAGTCTCAGGACTTGGTAGGACCCACTTCAGAAGATGCTCTCAACCTGGGCCTAGGGCCATTTTTGACCTCACTTGGGGAGAACCGGTCTGGAGAAAGAAACCAACCAGAAGAATAGCTGAGTCTCTGGTGAGAACCTGGGACCTGATGTCCTATTTGAGACCTGGGTGCAGGGCTTCTGGGCTTTGTTGGCAGATGGAGTTCTTCCCCTCTCCCGTAAGTGTCCCTTGGAGGGAGCCAGGGACCGTCCCACCCAGGGCGTGCCGCCAGGGCTCACTCCTTCCATGCCCCAGCCCCTGCCTCTGGCTGAAGGAGTTTGCAGTAGGTCCCAGGCATGACCCAGTCTCCCAGGAAGGCAGAGCTGAGTGCCCAGGGCCCAGCCATCTTCCTGGTTCTCAGCTCTCAGGACTGGGCCAGGGTCACAGTTACCACAGCCCAGGGAAGCCTGTAATTCCTTGATTTCCTGTTTTACACCCAGAAGGGGTCCATAAATGGCACAGAGGCTCCAGTGAGCTGCGCCCCCCACCTGTGCTTTCAGAACCCAGTGCATCAGCAGCAGGTCATGCCTGGGCTGGCCCGACGTGTTTCAGGACTCCATTTGTCACCTTTACACTGGACTTTTGTCCTTGGATGTTGGGGGGGTTTTGAATATCCGATGCCAGGCTCTCTCTTCCTGTTCCGACCCCCCCTGCCCGCCTTGGAGCCCCTTTCCTCTTGTCATGTCCCCCTTCCTTCCAGGGCTTTCAAACATGTTCTCCAGACGAGGAGCATCTATTAGGCACCCTGTGTATACACCAGAGTAGAGCCTTTGCTGACATCTATTCCCTATGCGACTTCAGTTTCCACCATTGTCCTCTCTCAGGCTGCACTGTTCTTTGCCTTCGCAGCAATTATCACACTTTATCATTAAGTGTTTTTTCTTTTTCTTTTCTTTTTTTTTAAACTGGATTCACTGTTGTTTCCTCAGTCATCTTTCAGCTCTCAGCAAATGGAAACTCACCCTCTCCCAAGCTCACTGCCTGTGCCTGAGAACCAGATTTAATAAGTACACTTGGGAAGAGCAGGAGGCTTAGGTGACAACGCCTGGCCCGTGATGAGGGCTGCTTTGCCACAGCGAGGCCACCCCAAGCCCTGGGCAGCTGCCTCCCAGCTCCCCGCCCTAGTAGAGCAGTAGCCTCATCTCAGCCCAGCTCTCAGCCCAGCTCTCTGCTCCACCCCACCCCAACTTCGTCATGCTTCTGGGAGGGCAGGGACCTGGCATCTCTGGGGGTTCCCTCTCTTCCTGCCCCCCTACTGAGGGTGCGGCCCTGGGGCTGTGCATTCTTGGTGCTCAAAGTTGTATCTATCCAATGATGTGTAGATGACACATAACAAGAAGCCAACTCACCTATGGGGAAATACCAAACTATTTTGCTAACTTCCCCCAAACTCCCTGCCACCCCTCCCTCAGCAACCCCTGCCCTGCTGGCAGGAGAAGGAATGGCCAGGCAGCCAGGAGACAGAGGCCCACCAGGCCCGGGCCACCAATGCAGGACCAATGGGCACCCTCGGATGCTCCCATGCAGGCTTCTCCTGCACCTTCGTTTACGCTGCTGCCCTTCCTTCAGCAGCCAGGAGACCGCAGGGCCTCCCCGCTATCCCTCTGTCACATGCTGTCCAGAAGAGGGGACCTTAGGGGTTCACAGGTACAGCTCTGCTCCTGCAGATGTGGGGCTGGTGCTCGGAGTTCAAGATGCCTGATAAAGCCTTTGAGCTGGCCCTCTGCCACTCATGACAGACAGAGGCCCTGACCCAGCCAGGGCCCCGGAGGGGACATGTGGAGCTGAGATTTTAACTCTAGCAATGCTAACATTGGCCCATGCCCATTCCCCAGAGAGGGACTGGTCCAGTCTACCATTTTTCCAGATAGTTCCTTTTGAAGCATATATAGTCCAAAATCTAAATGTCTGGGAGTTCCCGTCATGGCTCAGTGAAAAGGAATCTGACTAGCATCCTTGAGGACACAGGTTTGATCCCTGGCCTTGCTCAGTGGGTTAAGAATCCAGCTGTGCCATGAGCTGTAGCATAGGTCACAGATGCGGCTTGGATCTGGCGCGGCTGTGGCTGTGGTGTAGGCTGGCAGCTACAGCTCCGATTTGACCCCTAGCCTGGGAACCTCCATATGCCGTGGGGGCGGCCCTAAAAAAAATAGTAATAAAAATAAACAAATAAATAAAATGTCCAGACACTGACATGTGGGGTGAGTTTTTGGTATTGTTTTTATTTGTTTAGTTAGTTAGTTATTCTAGACCCTGACATATGGGGTTAGTTTTTAGTAATTGTTATTTATTTAGTTAGTTAATTAGTTTTGGGGATTGTTTTCATTTGTTTAGTTAGTTAGCTTTTTAGGGCCACATGTGCGGCATCTGGGCATTCCCAGGTTAGGGCTTGAATCAAGCTGCAAACTGCCAGCCTACACCACAGCCACAGCAACGCTGGATCCGAGTCACCTCGGATTGTTTTTAGATGGGAGCACTGGCTCTGAAACGCACAGCTATGCATCCCGCTGGGCCCACAGAGTCCTGATTTTCAAAATGTTCGGAGTCCTTCCTACACTGGCCTAAGAGATACTATCTTTGGAGTTCATTCCTGGTGGGTTTTAGAGAGCTTCCGTAAACAAACAAACCCAAACTCAACAAAACAACGCTGACAGTTTGGCTCCTCTCGTCCTCCCCTGGAATATGTATGGACCTGTGCCACCTGCTGGCAACTGAGATGTGCTCGAGGGGCCGGGATCAGAGGACAGACAGCCCAGGACAGGAGGAAAGGCACCCTAGACAGGCACCCAGGCCTGGCCTCACACTCACGTGCCAAGAGATGCTGGGAAGTCTCTTTCCCCTTGTTTGCTCCTCAGTTAAATGGGAACGATGGGTCCTTCCCTGCTTGCCGGCTGTGAAAATCTCCCCAGATGGCTGGATAAATCGAGAGGCTGTGGCTGTGACTTCAGAAGTGGGAGAGCAGCTAGAATAAGCCTGTGGGCCTCCGAACTGGCTGCCTGAACTTGAGTCTTACCTCTGCCGCCCGCTAGCTGTGTGACCTTGGGAGAGCTCCTTAACCTCTCTGTGCCTCAGTTTCCTCATCTGTAAAGTGGGGAAAACATGAATAGCCTTGACCTTGCTGGATTTTTGTGAGGATCAGGTATGAGTTGTTCCATGCAAAGCCCTGCCACATAGTGCCTGGGGCTCTGTCTTGCTGGCTTCAGTTACTGTCTCTCCACGGAGCTCTGGATGTCAGGGTCCTTCTTTTTTTTTTTTTTTTTTCTATTTTAGGGCCGCACCAATGGCGTATGAAGGGTCCCAGGCTAGGGGTCGAATTGGAGCTGTAGCCACCAGCCACAGCCACAGCCACAGCAACACGGGATCCGAGCCGCGTCTGCGACCTGCACCACAGCTCACGGCAAGGCTGGATCCTTACCCCACGGAGCGAGGCCAGGGATCAAATCTGTGTCCTCAGGGATCCTAGTTGGGTTGTTAACTGCTGAGCCATGAAGGGAACTCCCCAGAATCCTCTTTTGATGTAGAATCATCTCCAAGGCATGGCCCCTGCCCTCAAGACCTGGCCTCCCAAGGGTTAGGAGAAGCCTGAGCCACTTCCACTTTTTGAAGCTTCCAGTATATTCAATAATGAAAAAAATGCTAAGGCAAGTTTACATAAATTAAGGTAAACTGAATATATTTACATAGAGCAAGTTAAGGCTTTTAAATAGACACACTCCGGAGACTCCCTGGAAACCTCACTGGAGGTTTGACACCTTGACAACAGTCTCTACTTGATGTTCATCAGAACGAGTTCTGATGGCCTGGAGTTCCCATTGTGGCTCCATGAGTTAGGAACCCAGCTAGTGTCCGTGATGATGCAGGTTCGATCCCTGGCCTTGCTCAGTGGGTCAAGGATCTGGCGTTGCCTTGACCTGTGGTGTAGGTGGCAGACATGACTCAGATCTTGCATTGCTGTGGCTGTCGTGTAGGCCAGTGGCTACAGCTCTGATTGGACCCCTGGCCTGGAAGTTTCCATATGCCGTGGGTGAAGCCGTAACAAGCACACAAACAGAGTGGCCTGGGCTGAATGGCTTTCCTTCCCCTTGTCCTGGCCTGCTCAGACCAGGCCCCGCCTGAGCCACATGTGGAGAAAGTAGAAGAAGCAGAAGTAACCCCGACTCCTGGCCTAGGCAGAAGCAGGGACAAGGGCTCGGGGGCCAGAGGATGGCTGCTGTCCAGCTTGGGCACCTGCAGTTCCTTGGGGCCCGTGGGGCTGGCCTGGGTGGCCTCAGTCAGGAAGTAGGCAGGCTGCCCTGCACAGGTGTGTGTGGAGGGAAGGTAGGGAGGTGGCCGAGACCTTATTGCTGGATTAGCCTCCTTGGGAGGCAGCATCTCCTCCCCGATGGCCCCTAGGATTGTCCCAGAGCCAGGGGAGGATGCTTTGAGGTGATGTGGCTTAAACAACCCTGAAAGTTTCAGGTCTTGGTGTGTCCCGTGCTCCCTGGGATTCAGTGGCAAGCATTCGTTTTTATGAACCCAGTCAAAGCTCTTTGGTGGCTGGACACTCCCTGGTTGGCTCTCTCCTTGACTCCTGGTGGCCTGGGTGGCCTGCCTTACACGTGTCTCCAGGGCAGAGCCAGGAAGCACCTGGCAGGCAGGGTCAGAGTCTAATTCTCGGCTTCCTTCCAAGACGCCCACCCGGCTCTTGGTTTCTCAACCCTGGCTGTGCATGACTGTCACCTAGGGAGGGTCTTCAAAATGCTGGCACCTGTCCCTTCCCCGACTCTAGAATGATGACACATATGGCCCCACTCAGCGTCTTGGCCCAGGCCCGCCTCAGATGCAACGTGCCCTGAATGCCCATGACAGAGTCTCCACCAGGCCAGGGGCTGCATCTGGAGGGGTCTTGAGCAGCGGATTAAGGTCCAGAGGGCCCTGTGTAGCCACGAAAGAAATATCAGCTTGGGAAGATAAGCAGCAGGGGACAGAGATCCTCTCCAGAACTTTCCAGACGGCAATGAAGCTGTGGGTCAGATCAAGCAAGAATAAACTCCAAATCCAGCCTGTCTGAACTAAGCACAAGTGACAACAAGTCCTGTGGGGGCATCATGGCTTCTGTCTCTGCCACAAGACACCCCTTCACCCCTTTGCTCTCTTGTATGGGGACAGATGAGCTCTATGGCTTTTTTTTTTCCCTTAGGGCCCCTCTCCTGGCACATGGAAGTTCCCAGGCTAGGGGTTGAATCGGAGCTACAGCTGCTGCCCTGCGTCACAGACTCAGTAACGTGGGATCTGAACGGCATCTGTGACCTACACCACTGCTCACAGCAGCGCAAGGCCAGGGATCGAACCTGCATCCTCACGGATGCTAGTGGGATTTGTTTCCACCATGCCACAATGGGAACTCCCAGGCCGTATGTTAAAACAGGGCACACTGGGCTGGCAGGAGCACCCTCTGGTTCCACCGTCTCCAGGGCCCTGTTCACTCCCAGAACAATGAAGCTGTCAACAGAGTGGTTTGAACTCTCAGACATCCTTGAGTCCTGCTTGGAGGTTCTCGAGCAGCTATGGAGCTGTGAGTCTTAAACTATGCATGCAGTCCGAGGGTGAGTCAAGAGCCTTTTGGTGTGGAAATTTCCATTGTGGCTCAGTGGTAATGAGCCCGACTAGTATCCATGAGGACGTGGATTCGATCCCTTGCCTCACTCAGTGGGATAAGAATCCGGCATTGCCAGGAGCTGTGGTGTAGGTCACAGACATGGCTTGGACCCCGTGTTGCTGTGGCTGGGGTGTAGACCGGCAGCTGTAGCTCTGATTCAACTCCTAGCCTAGGAACCTCCATATGCCATGGGTGCAGCCCTAAAAAGACAAAAAAAAAAATTAGGGCCTTTTGGGGTAACTGGCTTCACTCTGTGCAAAGAGCTCCGCGGTGACCCTGAGGGGCGGCGGGGCTGAGTGCCTCAGTGACCTGGCCCCTGCCTACCTTCCCAGCATCACTTCCACTCAACTTCCTGTGTTCCCCACACTGGTTTTTTTTTGGTTTTTTTTTGTTTGTTTGTTTGTTTGTTTTTTTTTTTTTGGTCTTTTTGTGGAGGTTCCCAGGCTAGGATCGAATCGGAGCTGCAGCTGCTAGTCTACACCACAGCCACAGGCATGCCAGATCCGAGCCATGTCTGCAACCTACACCACAGCTCACAGCAACGCCGGATCCTTAACCCACTGAGCAAGGCCAGGGATCGAACCTGCAACCTCATGGTTCCTAGTCGGATTCGTTTCTGCTGAGCCATGACGGGAACTCCTTGTTCCCCACACTCTTGTCACAGACTTTCTCTCGATCTTCAAACACCAGACTTAATCGGGCCCCAGAGCCTTGGCCTTGCTTTCCTCTCTACCTGGAAAGTCTCCCACATCTTCCAGATTGCTTCTCGCCCTTTAAGTCTCAGCTCAAGGTCAGCTTTCCTGAGAAGCCTTCCGTGACCATCCCTCCCATAACTGGCATAGCTGTGGCAGTGTCCTGCCTCTGAACTGCAGGACTAAAGGTAGCAGGACCAATGGTATCTGGTCAGACTCATTCACAGCTGAGGCCAGAGCGCCTACAACTGTGCCTGGGGCAGGGTTGGTTCCAGACAAGCAGTATTGTCCTTAAGAAACCCTGAGGTCCTCCCAAAGAGAAGAATGAATTTGAGAGCACGGGTAGGACTGACTCATTAGCGCAGGGTCCACTGTGGGAGGCTGCAGAGACACCCTGCCCTGCTCCATCAGCATCATCGTTCCTTCCATGCCACTGAGCAGGGATGGGCACTCTGCCTGGGGACCAGCTCCAGCTGCGGGAGCCTGCTCTGCCTGTGTGCAGGACAAGTAGGAAATGCCAGGAATCAAGGCCCCCCAGGAATAGCCTTCAGTTGTGGACCAGTTGCCCAGTTCCTTTGCCCTTAGGATGGTCTGAGAGCCAGGTCTGCACTGCATTCTGCATCCCAGCGGTGGGCTGCCTGCAGCAAACCTGCTCACCGGGCTGGCCAGCTTCCTTCCCTTCCCTGCCTCCTGGTGCCACCCCACAACCGTACCAGGAGGATCCATCCCTTTTGCTCAGTGCGCCCAGGAGCCTTTCAGCAGTGAATCCACTGTCTGCAAAAGCAGGCACCTAGTGTTCTAATTAACTTGGGTACCAGCCCCGGAAGGATGGACATGAGCTTGACGGCTCTTCATCTCTGCTGTCCCATAGATAACTGAACAGAGTGATAAATACTATCATTTGGAAAAGTCTCGTGTCTAGAAGCTTCAAGGGGAATGAGGAGAGGAGGGTGAGACAAGGCTGAGTCCAGGGAACCAGCTCCACCCAGAGCGAACTCTTTGCAGCCAGGACACAAGTGACGGGCCGCTGGCGGGAGCAAAGAAAGTTTTGCTACTTCTCCCTTCCAGAGATATTTCTAAGAGCTTTATTTTTCTTGCCAGTTGGCTAAGAAGCAAAAAAAAAAAAAGGAACAATAGATTCAAGCTGAAATAATTTGCATTTATGATGAACACAAGGAATATCTACCTTGCATTTTCCTAAAAAAGAAAAATTAAACCCCGTTTTTAATTAACTGATAAACTATTAATCAAATTTTTGCAATGTTAGGTGACACATTATTCATTTAGATAGAATGACTGTGAACTTAAACTAATCAAATCTGATTTGCCCACATAGGCTTGATTGAAATACATTTTAACTAGCATATACAAAGAGAAAATCTTGGATTTCTTACCTAATCTTCAGAGTATACTGCTGAGTTAATAAGGGCAGTTTTTTTTTTAAATGAGACCACCATTTCTTCATCTGCATATCAAAATCAAGAGGAACTTAATTGCAAAACACATATTCCTGAAATCTAATCATTACACTGCTTTAGGGTATTTTATTGAAGCATGTTAAATTATGGACAGAATATTAATGATGGAGCTAATCAAACCCAATTAGTCACTTCTAACAATAGTCACATAAATATACAAGTCAGGTACCAAAGTACTGTAGATATGGTGTAAAATTGTTAAAATAGTAAAGGTATGGGATATTTATGAAATATTCATACAGAATTTAAGGCCAAAAATTATTGGGTAAGTCACTTTAAAGACAACGAGTTAGATGGTATCCTGCAATATTTGACTGGAATTCACAACTTTTCAGGTACATTTGAATCTAGGAGATTAGCGAGTCTATAATCAATCAATCAGCAAATTCTAATAAGATGACTTACCATATTCATGACCTGCTACTTCACTCTTGCTTCTAGAGATGTTTTACGATCTTTTGTTTTTTGACTTTTTCAAAGCCTGGTGGAAAGGTGGGTCTGGGGTCTCTGGGCCCCAGAAATCTGACGGAGGGGTGGGTGGAGTTTTCCGGGTCTGGGGATTTGCTGTCTACAGTGTCCGTCGCCCACCCCAGGGGATCAGACAAGGCAGGGCCAGGGGGGTCACTGCTGGTGAACATCCTCCCCTCTGAGATGAGACTTCAGGAAAGGGGGCTGAAATGTCCCTGGGAGTCCCAGGCCCTGGGCTGTGAGGAGTCTTAGTAGGGGATTCCAGGCTTGGGAGCTGAGCCAGAGCAGAGAGGCAGCCCTGGATCTGGGAGTTTCCCCTGCAGAGTCCACCCCCTGCTTCATTGTGAGCCAGTCACTTCTGGCTGCAAGGTCCAGACACGTGCCTGGACAGCAGTTTCATCCCAGGGTTGCTCCCCAGAGTCCCCTTAATTAGGGAGGTTGTCAAACCTCACAGTTCACTTTGCTGGCCCTTGGCCTCGTCTGGTGTTCAGTCCAGACCCCCTGTTTCTCTTTCTAGTCCTCTTTCCAGGACACTGCATTTCTGCCATGTATGCTGAATCTCCACTCTGGGGAGACAGCAGACCTGTCACATGGGGCCCAGCTCTGGCCTCAGGTCCCAAGTGGGCGCCAGAGGAAATCAGAGACTTTGTTCCTCCCACCCATCTATTTATCCACCCACCCAATCCTCTAATCACTTACAAGGCAGGAACATGTTCCAGGCCCCATGCTGGACACCCTGCGCCCCCAAAGCTTGAAGAGCACAGACATGAAGCAAAAATTGTGTTGCTTTTTCCTGTGCATCATGCACGCTTCTGCTTCAAATAATGGCACTTCCCGTGTCTTTTGAAGAACCTCTCTGCCCCCATGTGCAGTCTCTAAGGTTTGAGGGGGCACTGCTGCAGCCCCCGAACTCACAGGGGGCGTGTGACCCAGGCCTGCCAACATTGCGCTCCATCCGCTGGTTCCTGTGACTGGCTTACAGGGGGAACAGGGCCAAGGTGTGATCCTGGGGGGTTTGCCGGAAACGTAAGGAAAGAGAAGCCCTTTGCTGCTGGGGTGTCCCTGGAGGAGAGGATGGGGCCCCAGCATGAAACTGAGGCCAGCACAGAGGAGAGGACAAGTCCTTAGGACATCAGGTGAGCTTCCAAATCCAGCTGTGCCCTGGACTTTCAGTTACTTAAGCCAATAGATCGCCCCCTTTTTTCTTTCCCTCTTTTAGCCAGTTTAAGTTGGGTTTTCTGTCACTTGCCACCAAAAGAGTCATGGCTAATAGGCAGAGGAGAGAAATGGAACATATACAATCTGGACGCCCAGAGACAAGGCGAGGATGAGGCGGTGTGTGGTGTCAAGAGTGGGACACAGCCTTTTGGCTTCTGTGGCTTAGACCACAGGAGAGGAGGGGCTGCAGAGGAATCTGGATGTGGCACTTGACGAACTGGCAGGGCTGGGTGCCTCTGACAGCAGTGAGGGTTGGCAAAGGGGTCTCCTGCAGGAGGGGGAGCCTGGTAAGGACATGCTGAACCTCATCCTGGGGTCCATGGCCCAGCACGTGGCTGGTAGCCCAGTCACAGATGCTAAGGGGCTGGTACGAACTAGCAAATTTACATACCAAACTAGTTCCCAAGACACAAGCTCCTTCTGGCAAGAATTCCCTTCTCGCCTGGCATTCGTGGCTCTCCGTGGTTTACCCCCAGAGTACCTGGGCAGCTGTAGTTCCACTGCTCTGGCCACCCCCCTCAATTTGCTAGTCCCCTGTAACCTTTCACACCCTCTAGGATGCCACATCTTTGTCCTCTCCCTTTGCAAGGCCCAGCGCCACTGCCACTTCTTCCATGAATCCTGTCCTGGTGCCTCCCAGCTCCCTGTTTGGAAGCCCAACAGGCGGTTCTTGTGGACCTCTTAGGACCCTGGCATTCTGCAACTTGGAGTGGAAAGAGGAAATGAAGCTGCAGAGACTGCAGCCACATTTGGGTGGAAGCAGCCACAGAGACAGAGGCATTGACGGCAGGTGCAGCGTTAAAAGCAAGGTTTCAGTAGAAGCTGAAAACCTCCGTCAGACATGAGCAGGGGAATCTGCAGCAAAGCCATGGGACAATTCATGGGATGTAGGAGTGGTGTTCAGGCCGTGCCTTTCTAATCACTAGGGAGAAGGCGATGTCCTTGACATCAGGTCTGTGACTCAGGTCCCTAGAATACCGTGAGCCCCCAGGGGGCAGGGAAGGAGTTGGTGTTCCTCTCAGCCTGGTGGCACCATCAGGATAGGTTTGCTGGTGGGACAATTCCAGATGCTGAAAGCATCCCCGATGCTCTGGGACCCCAACCTTAGGTTCCCAAAGCAGGCCCTGCTCAATTTTTTTTTCTTTTTTCCTTTTTTTTTTTTTTTTTTCACCTTTTCTAGGGCCGCTCCCACGGCATATGGAGGTTCCCAGGCTAGGGGTCGAATCGGAGCTGTGGCCACTGGCCTACGCCAGAGCCACAGCAACGCGGGATCCGAGCCACCTCTGCCACCTACACCACAGCTCGTGGCAACACCAGATCCTTAACCCACTGAGCAAAGCCAGGGATTGAACCTACAACCTCATGGTTCCTAACCACTGCGTCACAATGGGAACTCCCCTGCTTGAGATTTAGCTCTGGACCAGCCTGTGATTGACATTCCTGGGCTATGGGTACAAGTCCCAGTCAAGCTAAGCTGGATTTTTGTAAAGCACCACCTGTGCTTTTGAATAATGTTAAAAATCAACGAGTTCCCTGGTGGCCTAGCAGGTTAAAGACCTGGCATTGTCACGTGGGTTCAATCCCTGGCCCCGGGAACTTCTGCAGGGTGGGTGTGTGGCCAACATTAATTCATTAATTAAAACATCAGATAATAAGGCAACATGATTAAGACCAGTTAACACTTGTCACTTCTGCCTCAGACTTTCTTTGAAGAAGGAACAAGTAGCAAACAATGAAATAGAATATATCCATTGCCTGATGACAAGCATTTAGATGATTTCCAGTTATTCGGGAAGGTCCTCTGTGCCTCCTTGGGCGCGTGTGCAAGCATCTCTAGGGTATATACCCAGAGGTATGGTAGTATTTTCAGCTTTGCTGTGTATAGCCTCTTATACATCTTCATAATGTAAGAATTGCTCCATAGCCTATCCAGCACTTGGTATTATTGGACTGAATTTTTTTCTTATCTCATGGGCGCGATGTAGTAGTTCATGGTTGATTCATTTGTATCTCCCCAGGTTCCTGAATGACTCTTGTGCTTTGCACCTGTGGCCTGTGGACTTTTTGGGGCCAGGGGTTGAACCTGAGCCTCAGCAGTGAGAATACGAGGTCCTTAACCCACTTGGCCACCGGGGAACTCCCAGGTTTTCAACCCATTCTATCATCACATTATTCTGGTCCTCCTTTTTCGCATGATTGGGCTCCTGTAACAGGTGCAGCTGCTGTGGGTTTCAGGTAAGCAATGGGGCGTCCCTGTCCTTAGCTGTGAAATGGACATACCAATGACTAACCCGTGTGGTTGAGACAACACAGACCAACCCGCTCTTCCAGCCTTGTCGGGTCCAAAGCCGTGGGGTGGACCACAGTCTGTCTTCCTCCCGCAGGCCATCAGATGATGCTTTCGTTTTTGTCAAGAAGAACAAAAACTGCATGGACGAGACCACAGTGCCATTTCTGGTCCAGCAGAGCTTCTCCTGAAGCTGGAGTGGCACCCGTTTCCCCCAAGAAAGGCTCCCTTCTCCCTGCCAGGCTGAGGGAGTGAAGGTGGTGGAGGTGAGGAGAGGAGGCGCTGTCTTAGAGCTGCATTTGGTCGGGCTGGACAGCCTGCGCTGTAGCCGTGCGACCTCGGCGCCCCTCCTGCCCTCCTCCTGGCCGGCCTCCATCCACCCAGGCGTCTGGCCTCTCCCACCTGGGGGCCTTTGCCAACCTGGGAAGGGGAGGCAAGGCCCAAGGTCAGGTCAGGCCGACACCCAAAGGGAGCATCCGGAGACACACCTGACAGATGATTTATTTCGGCCTTAGGCTCCCCAGGGGCCCAGGCTTCTCTCTGCTTTGCAAGGCTTCGCAGGCCCGAAAGCAGAAACAACTCTTTCTCCCTCAAGACAGGGGAGAATCATCTAGGTGATTACCTGAATTTTCCTGGAAGCTTTGGCTCCCAAGGATGTTCCTGGGCACATCCTGAAGCCTGTTTATCAGCCATTGAGGGACTATCAGGTCACCTGAAATTTTCAGTTACCTGAAAAGCAGTATTGAATCACCTTAAAAGGCATCTGTTGTAAAGATTAAAGTCGATGAGTTTTAGTAAAAATGTACACCTGTCTGATCAGACTTTTTTTTTTTTTTTGTATTTTTTAGGGCCGCACCCATAGCATATGGAGGTTCCCAGGCTAGGGGTCAAATCGGAGCTGTCGCCTCCAGCCTACACCATAGCCACAGCCACACCAGATCCGAGCGGCCTCTGCAAACTACACCACAGCTCATGGCAACGCCAGATCCTTAACCCACTGAGCAAGGCCAGGGATCAAACCCACAACCTCATGGTTCCTAGTTAGATTTGTTAACCACTGAGCACTGAGCCACGACGGGAACTCCAGACTTTTTTTTTTTTGCTTTTTATGGCCACATCTGAGGCACATGGAGGTTCCGAGGCTAGGGTTCCAACAGGAGCTGCAGCTGCTGGCCTATACCACAGCCGCAGCAATGCCAGAGTTGAGCCACATCTTTGACCTACACTGTAGCTCAAAGCAACACTGGATCCTTTAACCCACTGAGCGAGGCCAGGGATCGAACCTGCAACCCCATGGTTCCTAATCGGATTCATTTCCCCTGTGCCACGACTGAAACTCCAAGATCCACACAACTTTCTAAAGTGCCTTTTAGATATCATTCCCTGTGCTGTACAGTAGGACCTCCTTGCTTTTTTTTTTTAATTACTCAGTGCACTTTATTACATTTATGGAATGATAACCAATCTCTTAGAAAAAACATGATGGAAGATAATATGAGAAAAAGAATGTATATATGTGCATGACTGGGTCATTATGTTGTACAGCAGAAATTAGCACAATGGTGTAAATCAACTCTAATTTTGAAAAAGAAAAAAAAGAATTTCTGTCATTTGCAACAATATGGTTGGACCTTGAGGGTATTACACTGAGGGAAATAAGTCAGGGAAAAACAATCCTGTATGATCTCACTTATATGTGAAATCTAAAAAACAAACAAAGGAACACCATACTCATGGGTACAGAGCATAAGATTGCTCTTGGAGGGAAGCAGGGGATGAGGGTGGTGCGTGAAACTGGCAAGGGGGTCGAAAGGTACAAACTTTCAGTTATAAAATAAATACGTCCTGGGGATGCATACAGCATGGTGACCACAGTTAATAATACTGTATTATATATTCGAAAGTTGCTAAGATAGTAAATCATAAAAGTTCGCATCACAAGAAGAAATATTTGTAATCGCATCTGTGCAGTGATGGATATTAACTAGACATTGTGATAATCATTTCACAACACACATATCAAATCATTGTGTTGTACACCTGAAACGAATATGTTATATGTCAATTATTCTCAATAAAAAACTATGACCATGCAAAAAATAAGTGCCTTTTGGGAGTAACCTTCGTGGCTCAGTGGTAACAAACCAACTAGGATCCATGAGGATGTGGGTTCGATCCCTGGCCTCACTTAGTGGGTTAAGGATCCAGCATTGCCATGAGCTGTGGTGTAGGTTGCAGATGGGGCTCGGATCCAGTGTTACTGTGGCTGTTGGCAGCTGTAGCTTTGATTCGGCCCCTGGCCTGGGAACCTCCATATAGTGTGGGTGCGGCCCTAAAAAACCAAAATAAATAAATAAATAAATAAAGTACCTTTTCAGTTACTTTAAACATTAAACTGGAGTTCCTGGTGGCCTAGCAGTTAAGGACTCAGCATTGCCACTGCTGTGGCACATGTTCCATCCCTGCCCCAGGAACTTCCACACACCACGGGCACGGCCAACAAACAAACAAACAAAACCCCCAAAAAACACCAAAACCCATTAAACCAAGTAATAAGATAAAATGAACTCAGAACCAGGTTTCCAAATTGCCGCATCGCAAAGTGTTGATCAAGATTTTAAAAAAATAAATAAATAAATGGAGCACAGTTAATCACCTCGCCACTTACTAAGAATATCATAATTTTTGGGTGAGAGCACAAAGATTGTGTTGTTAATAAATAGGTTATTTCAAATACTGTTTATCTCTATCTTATCCTTTTAAAATGTGTATTTGGTGTGTGTGTTATTACAAACACAGTGAAATAATACCACAGCATACAGCAGACCCTGCGACAAGGATTTGGGTACAGATCATTTATTTGGGACGTGGTTTCAGGAATCAGGAAGGAGGCGGAGGTGGAGGCACACAGACAGACGGGGTGCCTAAGTGCGGGGTTACCTCCCTCCCTCAGAGGCCATCCAGGACAGCACGGAGAACGGGTTCAAATGGTTCCATCGAGGGATGGGGAAGCTGGGGTATTTTCCCCTGGGATACTCACCTTCTTTCCTTCCTGGGAATGTTAAGTCGCCCTTGGGATGTTAATTCCCTGACACTTTCAGGCTGCCCTGCAAGCTGGCTAAGGTGGCTTCTGGGGTGCAGGAAAGCCTTTAGTCTAAAAAGCAGCCGGGGAGTTCCTGTCGTGGCTCAGTGATTAACAAATCCGACTAGGAACCATGAGCTTGTGGGTTCGATCCCTGGCCTCGCTCAGTGGGTTAAGGATCCGGTGTTGCCATGAGCTGTGGTGTAGGTCGCAGACGCGGCTCGGGTCCCGCGTTGCTGTGGCTCTGGCGTTGGCTGGCGGCTTACAGCTCCGATTGGACCCCTGGCCTGGGAACCTTCATATGCTGAGGGAGAAATGGCAAAAAGACAAAAATAAATAAATAAATAAATAAATAAATAAATAAATAGCAGCAGGGAGCCAGTGTTGGGGGGGGGGGGGATGCTGTTGCTTGTGTGGGAGGGCCCAGCACAGCTGTCCTTGAACTTGGAGACCACGGAGGAGGTAGGGGGTGGCCCTGGACAGCATTCGCCAAAAGGTCTTGTTCTTGTAAGTTTTTGACTGAAACAGACTGTATAACCTAAAACTGAGTGACGATCACTAACCTGGAAATGATCCAGAACGCGGTAAAAAGCTAAACGGTGACTGGGAATAACTGTGTTTAAAACCAGACTCCACCCCCCTGGCACACCTGCCTCTCTGGGCCACTGACCCTCCCTTTCCCTTGGCACCCGGCCCAGATTATTTTATGGGCAGACACCATCCAATTCTCAAGGACCAGGTAATGCTGCTTTGAGTGTCCCAGAGCATAGAGACCTCCCGTGTCCCTAAATGGAAAAACTCGCTATTGAAATTACAGCCGTTCCCTTTGGATTCATCTACAAATTTAACACAATTCCAATCAAAGTGAAGGGGAAACTCATTCTGTCAAATTTTTTATGCCTTTAAAAAAAAATAAAAGGCACCCTTGATGCCTCTGAATTCTATTTTTTTCATCAACTTAATTGAGGTACAATTTCCATACAAAAAACAGCACCCATTTGAAATGGACACTTGGCTGCATTTGGCAGATGTGTGTCCCCCTGAGAGCAGCAGGGCAATTGAGACACAGCGTATTTCCACAGTTTCCTCCTGGCCCTGAGCAGTCAATCCCTCCGTCTGCTTCTGGCCCCAGCACCCGAAGATCTTTCTGTTCCCAAAGATTAGTTTGCATGCTCTCGATTTTATACACGTGGAATCACACACTATGCATTACTCTGTGTCTGGCATCTTTCACTCGGCATAATTATTCTGAGACTTGCCCACGTGGTTTGTTCATATGTATTACCAAGTGGTTTTCCATTGCAGGGATATACTACATTTTGCCCATCAGTTCACTTGATCTGTCTTTCAAGTTGTTTCCAGGTTCTTATACTGTTATGTGTACATAATGCCATGTGTGTCTCGAGTCTTTCTGGAGTCATCCATTAGTTTTCTATCACTGCTGTAACAAAGGACCACACATTTAGCGATAAAATCATACTCATGTATGACCTCACCGTTCTATAGGTCAAAATCGGTACAGCCTGGGTATCCAGAGTTTCATAGGGCGGAAATCAAGGTGTTTGACGTCTTATCTGAAAGTTCTGGGGGTGGGGGGGAGGGAGTCCCTTGCAAGTTCATTCATTTCCTTGTTGGTGGAATTCAGCTGTGGGACTAAGCCTGCTTTTTCCTTGCTATCTCCCAGCCTGGGACAGTCTTTACTCCTAGAAACTGCCCGCTGACCTTTAATTTGCATTTCCCTGATAATGAATGATGTTAAGCATCTTTTTGTGTGATTGCTGTCATTGGTATATTTTCTTTTATAACCTGTTCAAATATTTAGCCCTTTTTTGGCTGGATTGTTGTATCCTCTTATGTCTGATTGAGAGGATTCTTTATGTATTCTGGGTTCAAGCACTCTGTGAGATATATGTATTATGAACATTTTATCCCAGTGTGTAACTTAGTTTTTTATTTTAATGGAGTGATTCTCCAAGAGCAACTATTTTTATTATGATAAAATGAAGTTTATCCTTTTTTTTTTCTTTTGTGGTTCCTGCTTTTGGTATTCTAAGAAATCTTTGCCTACCCTAAGATTTTCTCCTATGTTTTCTTCTAGAATTTTTATCGTTTACAATCTTACAGTTAGTCTTGTGATCCATTTCAAGTTGATTTTGAGCATGATATGAGTTAAGGGTCAATGAGGTTGGTTGGTTTGTTTTCTTACGGATGCTCAGTAGTTCCATTTGTTGAAAACTTTCTTTTTCCTTGCTGAATTGCTTTGCCATCTCTGTCAAAGAGCAACTAAAGATAGAGGTCTATTTCTGTACTCTCTATTCTGTTCCATTTTCCATCCTTTTGCCAATACCTCCCTATTCTGCTTGCTGTAGATTATAGCATGGCTTGAAATCAAGTCGTGTAAATCCTACAATTTACTTTACCTTTAAAAAAGTTATCTAAGAAGATTATATTATAACAATTTTTAAAATAGAACATTATATTGCAGGTTGTTTATATTTCCATATGTATTTTAAAATTAGCTTGTCAATTCTGTAAAAAATTCACCTGGAATTTTTACTGGGATTGCCTAGAATCTATGGATAAGTTTGGGAGAATTGATATTTCAACACTATTGAGATGTCCAGTCCTTGGAGTTCTCTGGTGGCCCATCAGCCTAAGGATCCAGTGTCGTCACTGCTGTGGTGCAGGTTCAATCCCTGGCCTGGGAATTTCCACATACTATGGGTGTGGCCAAGAAAAAAATTCCAATCCGGACATGATGTATGTCTTCATTTATTCAAAGTTCCACACTTTTCATTGTAGAAGACTTGTATGTCTTTTGCTATATTTATGCCAGAGTATTTTGTTTATTGATGCCATTTAAAATATTTAAAATTTTTCATTTTGCATTTTCATTTTAATTGTTGGCCTCTAGAATCTCAAAAGGTAATTGAATTTTATATATTATCTTTGTAACTTTTGACCTGCTATATTCCCTTATTAGTCTTAGCAGTTTTATTGATTCTATAGAATATTTTATGTAAACAATCAGATAATTTCTAACCAATTGTTTTATTTCAATATTTATATATTTTATTTTACATCATATTTTATTTTAATTGTATTTCATTTTGCCCTTTATTTATTCATTCATTTATTTATCATCTTATTCCAATGGTAAGAATGGCCAACACAATATTGAATAAAAGCGGCAGCAGCAAGGCATTCTTACTTTGTCCCCAATCTTGGGGGGAAGTATTCACTACTTCAGTATTTTTTTTTTTTTTCTTTTTTAGGACAAAAGGTGCAGCACATGGAGCTTCCCAGGATAGGGGTTGAATAGGAGCTACACCTGCCGACCTGCACCACGGCCATGGCAACACAGGATCCAACCCCTATCTGCGACCTATACCACAACTCACGGCAACACCGGATCCTTAACCCACTGAGCCTGGCCAAGGATCGAACCCGAATCCTCATGGATGTTAGATTCGTTTCCGATGAGACACAATGGGAACTCCCACTACCTCACTATTAAGGATGATTTTATTCATTTTTGTTTTGTTTTGTCTTTTTGCCATTTCCTGAGCCGCTCCCGCGGCATGTGGAGGTTCCCAGGCTAGGGGTCAAATTGGAGCTGTAGCCACCGGCCTACGCCAGAGCCCCAGCAACGCGGGATCCGAGCCGAGTCTGCAACCTACACCACAGCTCACGGCAATGCCGGATCCTTAACCCACTGAGCAAGGGCAGGGATCAAACCCGCAAGCTCATGGTTCCTAGTCGGATTCGTTAACCACTGCGCCACGACGGGAACTCCAAGGATGATTTTAAATGTAGGCTTTTTGCAGGTGTTTGATCGGATTGAGAAAGTTCTCTATTTCTAGTATGATGATTTTTTTTTTTTTTCTTTTTTGGCTACCCTGCGGCATGTGGAGTTCCTCAGCCAGGAATCAGATCTGAGTGGCAGTTGTGACCTACACTGCAGCTGTGGCAATGTGGCAGGGATTCTTAACCTCCTGTGCTGGGCCAGGGATGGAACTTATATCCTGGCGCTGTAGAGGCATTGTTGATCTCGTTGCACCAGAGCAGGAATATACACAAATATACACAAATAGATGTTACATTTTGCCAAATGTTTTTCTGCATTTATTGAAATGATCATTTGGTTTTTCTTTATTCTGTTAATATCATGAATTATACTAATTGATATTTAAATGTTGAATAAAATGTTTTTGTCAGATTTTGGCATTAGATTTTGCTGACTTAATAAAATTAGTTTGGAAGTATGCACCTCTTTCTATATTTTTTGAAAGGGTTTGTATAAGACTGGTGCTATTTATTCCTTGCAAGTGTAATAGAATTCACCAGTGAAGCCATTTAGGCCTCCGGTCTTCCCTGTTGAAAGGCTTTTTTTTTTTTTTTTTTGTCTTTTTTCCTTTTCTAGGGCCGCTTCCTGCGGCATATGGAGGTTCCCAGGCCAGGGGTCTAATTGGAGCTGTAGCTGCCAGCCTATGCCAGAGCCACAGCAACACGGGATCTGAGCCGCACCTGCCACCTACATCACAGCAAGGCCGGATCCTTAACCCACTGAGCAAGGCCAGGGATGGAACCTGTGACCTCATGGTTTCTAATCAGATTCGTTAACCACTTCGCCACAGATCCTTAACCCACTGAGCAAGGCCAGGGATAGAACCTGTGACCTCATGGTTCCTAGTCAGATTCATTAACCACTTCGCCACAACGGGAACTCCTCCCTGTTGAAAGATTTTAGCTACCAGTTCAATGTCCTTAATAGATGCGTAGGACTGTTCACATTGTGTTACATACTGTGTTAGTTTTGGCAAGTTGTACTTTTCAAGGAATTTGCCCATTAGTCTCTTTCTATCTTCATCCGTCTGGCTATATATTTATCAATTTTGCTGTTCTTTTTAAAGTACCAAAATAAACACTTATGGAGCAGACATGAATCCAACTCACAGTTAAGAGCCCCATCTAGCTGGTCCTGAAGCTTAAAGTAGAGTTAGCCAGCAGATCCCAACCCAGGTCAGCCAATTTCCAGTCAACCCATTGATGCAAGAGTGATAATAGGTGATGGTTGTTTCAAGTAGCTGAGTTTTGGAGGTGATTTGTTAAGCAACTATAGCTGACTGATACAGTTTATAGGCCTTATACTTTATTTAACCAGTCTCCTATTGATGGATGTTTAGCGAAGTGAACAGTTCAAAGCAAAGCTTGCATCATTTTTTAAAAAGTCTTTCTATAACATTTATTTCTAGAAGAATTACAGAGTCAAAGGGTTTGCACATTTAAAAAAATTAAATAAAATCCCTAAAGTATGTTCTCTAAAGCTATGCTGATTCACATTCCCAACTAGCCGTTTATAAGCATCTATGTTTCTTCACACTTTCTAAAACTGGAGGTTGAAATATCTTATTTTCATTGATCTAGTAAGTGAAATAGACTATCTATTCGAATTTGCATTTCCTGAGCTTTATTTATTTTTATTTATTTATTTATTTATTTATTTTGTCTTTTTGTCTTTTTGCCTTTTCTGGGGCCACTCCCATGGCATATGGAGGTTCCCAGGCTAGGGGTCCAATCGGAGCTGCAGCTGATGGCCCACACCACAGCCACAGCAACACCAGATCCGAGCTGCATCTGTGACCTACACCACAGCTCATGGCAATGCCGGATCCCTAACCCACTGAGCAAGGCCAGGGATCGAACCCACAACCTCATGGTTCCTAGTCAGATTCATTAACCACTGAGCCATGGCGGGAACTCTGCATTTCCTGAACTTTAGAGAGGTTCTTTTTCTCTGAATCGCCCCTTCATATTCTTTGTCCGCTTTTATAACAAATACTTTGTCTTTTCCTCATTATTTGTAGATTCTTATATATTCTGCATATTTAATTTATTAAAATATTGCCGACATTTTAATTTTGAAGCTTATTTTTAACTTTATAGTATCTTTTGCCAGAGAGAAGTATAATGTACAGTTAAATCATTTTTTTCTTTATGTCTACTAGATTTGCCTAAGAATGCTTTCCCTATCTAAAAAGTCTTAAGTTTTTTAATCGTATTTTCTTCTACTATGTTTATAATACGTTGAATTATTTTGAGTCTTTAAATCATCTTACATTAGTTTTGGGTTATTATTTTGAGTTAAGTATAAGATTTTTTTTCAAAACAATAAGTAATTATCCCAACAGTGTGTATCAAATACTCCATTATTATTTCTTCTTTAATTTGAAACGCCAAATTAAGGCTAAACTTTATTTAAGTATTGTTTCTAGAATTTCTGTCCCATTCCACTGATCTCACACAGTCTTATGTCAATACTATGCTGTTTGACTGCTGATGTCTTAAACCATATTTTGGTATTTGCAGGCAAAGTACTCCCAATTGCTCTTTATACAAATTTTTCACTCATGGCATTTACACTTCTAGATGAATTTGAGAATATTAACGAGTTCATTACAAGATCTAGGTGGGTTTTGTTTGGGGTTGCATCAAATACATAGATTAATTTGTAGAGAATCATAGTCTGACAGCATTATCTTGTGTATGATTTATATCTTGATTTCAAGAAATCCTTATTTTCATAATCTCTGGTAAATAATATTTGGTTTTCTCCACGTAGGTTTTGTATAATTCTTGTTAGGTTTATTTTTAGAGTTTATATCTGTTGTGAAATGACTCTATTGACATGATTTTTTTCCCCCTGATATATCAGACCAAAAATCAGGTTAATAGTGTCTATGATGTGATTCTGGTTTTTTTGCAAAGAGTATTTCTGTATACGTGACTACCCGTACATACAGAAAAGCTTTGAGTATAATTGCTTGCTTAGTTCTCTGTCTCCACTAAGTTGATCTCTTTTAGGGCAGGAACCATATTTTGATGCCTTTGCCTCTAACACCTGCATAGCACCTGGCACCTTTTAGGAGCTCAAAACACCTTTGTAAAGTGAATGAATGAATGAAATAAAAGGATATTTGAAGAACTTGTACAGAAAAGATAAGCATCTCTTCCTTGAGCGTAAGGAATGAGGAGTTTCCCTGAGTTCTTTTGGCTTTGCTGTGTTTTCTGATCCCTCTCTTGTGATCAGGTAGTATCTTCTACTTGAAAACAGAAAGAGGATGATTTTCGCTTGAATACCACAACGAAAGAGCAGCATAGGTTGCACATCGTTTACTATTTGTAAATTATAAAAAGAGGGAAAAAAATGCGTGGATCCTAAAAAGGTCTAGGGAGGCAGGTTACTCCCTTCTCTGGATGAAGTTAAGACTCCCAATTTTAGAGGCTTGGCTTTGCCATCTGTAGAATGGGATTCCTTTTGCTTTGCCTCTGCCTCTCACTGATCCTCCTGGGCTGTGCTTGTGCTGAGCTCCGGGCCCTCCTGATCTAGAGGAATTAGAGAGAAGCCAAGGAAAGTAATTCTTCAGTCCCTGGGGTTGTTTTTACGTTATGATGATATACAGTATATGTTGCTACAATGCCCAGGGTACATTTACAGAGAGGGCAGACTGTGAAGCCCTTAGGACTGGGAGGTCCGCTAGGTCAATAATATATGCAGCTGGCAAAGGAGAACATCGACCTCATTTCCTCCAGAGAATAGATGACTATAACCCTGGTTTGCGCATAAATAATGAGCAATGGTACTAGGCGGCCGCTTGTATCATTGAGGAGAAAGCGAAACAAGAACGAGAAAGACAAATTAGAAAAATACGAGGGCACCACGTATAGATCTGCGCAAGGAGGAATAATTCATCGGGTGAAATTTGCTTTCTCCAGAAAACAGTATTGGTCTATTTCTATGGTTGAGGTTAAGATTTTTTTTCGTGGTGCAATTGGTATCAAGTAACAAAAAAATAATACTCATCAGTTTCTCCGGAGGAAGACGGTAGCCTCAATGACAGCGTTTGGTGATGGAGCCTTTTAAACCCTGATGTTGGGTTGAGCCCCTTAAACCCCACGGAGAATTTGACTGCACTGGTAATAACCTGGGTGGGAGGCTGAGGGTGTTGGACTTGGGGGAAGACAGACTGTCTTTCTAAGACTGGCTACAGGCAGCAGCCTAAAGCCTCCTTAACCTGAAAGAGTTCCAGGTTTGCTTTTTTATTTATCTATTTATTGGCTTTTTGTCTTTTCAGGGCTGTACCTGCGGCATATGGAGGTTCCCAGGCTAGGGGTCGAATCGGAGCTGTAGCTGATGGTCTGCACCACAGCCACAGCAATGCCAGATTCGAGCCGCGTCTGCCACCTACGCCACAGCTCATGGCAATGCCGGATCCTTAACCCACTGAGCAAGGCCAGGGATTGAACCCGCAACCTCTTGGTTCCTAGTCAGATTCGTTAAACACTGAGCCATGATGGGAACTCCCAGGTTTGATTTTTTTTTAAAGCAAAGTGCATTTTCTTTCTTTCCTTTCTTTTTTCCTTCTTTCTTTCTTTGAGTGTGTGTGTGTGTGTGTGTGTGTGTGTGTGTGTGCTGCACCCACATGTGGAAGTTCCTGGGCTCAGACTGAACCCCAGCCACAGCAGCAAACCGAGCTGCTGCAGGGTCAATGTTGAATCCTTAACCCACTATGCCACAAGGAACTCCAAAGGGTATTTTCTTAAGGGCAAATCGTGCTCACTCTGTCCTCTATGCTATGAGGCACAGGGCTGGACCCGTCTGCCGTGCATTCTCCCTGCCCCCAACTCCTTAAAATTTTTTAAGACTTTTTTTTTTTTTGGTCTTTTGTCTTTTTAGGGCCACAACTGTGGCTTATGGAGGTGCCCAGGCTAGGGGTCCCATCGGAGCTACAGCTGCCAGCCTATGCCACAGCCACAGCAACGCCAGATCCAAGCTGCGTCTGTGACCTACATCACAGCTCACAGCAACACTGGATCCTTAACCCACTGAGCGAGGCCAGGGATCGAACCTGGAACCTCATGATTCCTAGTCGGATTTGTTTCCACTGAGCCATGACAGGAACTCCTAAGACAATTTTTTTAGAGCAGCTTTAGGCTTACAGCTAAATTGAGGGGAATGTACAGAGATTTCCTGTATATCTCCTGCCCCTGTACATGCATAGCCTCCTCCCCGCCGCCCCCCATGGTATATTTTTTACAATGGATGAACTTACACTGACACATCATAATCATCACAGTATATTTTACAGTTCACTCTTAGTGTTGTACCTTATACAGGTATAAGAATGTGTATCCATTATTCTCATATCATACAGAGTATTTTCAGCCTTGTCATCCCTCATCCAGCCCCCAGAACTCCTGGCAACTACTGATCTTTTTACAATCCTTTTCCAGAATGTCAGGTAGGAAATGCATAGCATGTAGCCTTTTCGAAAGGGCTTCTTTCATGGAGGAACATGCAGTTAAGTTTCCTCCATGTCTATTCCTGGCTTGACAGCCTTTTTCTTTTGAGTACTGCATAATATTTCATTGTCTAGATCCACCCCAGTTTATTTACCCATGCACCTGCTGAAGGACATCTTGGTTGCTTCCAAGTTCAGGCAGATGTGAATAAAGCCGCTATATCCATGCATCGACATGCAGGTTTTTGTGTCGACATACGTTTTCGACTCCTTTGCATAAATACCAAGGAGCGTGATAGCTGGGTTGTATGTTTAATTTTATAAGAAAGTGCCAGACTATCTTCCAGTGGCTGTACCATTTTGCTTTCCCACCAGCACTGTATGAGACTACTTATTGCTCCACATTCTCATCAGCATTTGGTGTGCACCGTTATCTGGATTTGGGCCATTCTAAATGGTGCATAAGTGGTACCTCACTGTTATTTTACCTCCTACTTTTTTCTAATTAGGGAAAATATAAATATATGTAAGAGTAGAGGAAATAGTATAATACCTCCTGCCTATGCCCACCCCTCAGCTTCAACTATTACCAGTTCATGGCCAAATTTACTTCATTCCTACCTGTACCTCCTCCGCTTTACACGCCTGTGAACCAGGGAAGCAAGAGGCTTGAGGAGAAATCTAGCCTTGTGCAAGATTTCAAGGCACAGAGCGCAGGTCTGTATGTCGACACACTCATGACTTTGCCAAGGCCAGGGAAAAGGGGACACCGGACTTTCCCTGGTGAGGAAAAATTTGTGAGGTCACAAGAGCCATCTGCAGATTTTGTCAAGGCAGCTAAGGAGAACTGGAAACAGACTGCAAAAGCTTGGGAGCTCCAGGAAAACACATTTGGGGTACAACTTGAGAAAGAATGTTGAAAGAATAGAAAACAGTATGGAACAATACTCACCAAACTGTGATAGCTCTGGGGCTGGTAATGGAACCGGCATTAGGGGTTATGATCCAATGACACTGCAGCCATATGTGCAATTTGCAGTGAGTTAATTACTTCTTTTTTCTTTTCTTTTCTTTTTTTCTTTTTTTTTTTTTTTTGCTTTTTAGGGCCAGACCCATGGCATATGAAAGTTCCCAGGCTATGGGTTGAATTGGAGCTGCAGCTGCTGACCTATGCCACAGCCACAGCAACTCAGGATCCGAGGCAGGTCTGTGACCTCACCACAGCTCACGGCAATGCCAGCTCACTGACCCCCTAAGAGAGGGTAGGGCTCTAACCAGCATCCTCACGGATCCTAGCCAGAGTTGTTTCTGCTGTGTCACAATGGGAACTCCCTAATTATTTATTCCAAAGGGAAATACATTCACGTTTTGCCTCCAAAATAAGAGCAAAAGAGGTGTTTTTTGTTTGTTTGTTTGTTTGTTTTTTGGTTGGTTTGCTTTGTTTTCTGTTTTTTATTTTTGGCCACACCATCAGCACATGGAAGTTCCAGGTCAGGGATTGGATCCAAGCCACAGTTGGGACCTGCGCCACAGATGCAAAAACTGCTGTGCTGCAAGAGAACTTCCAGCAAAAGCTTTTAAAGTTTTCCCCCAGTGATGGCTACTTTCAAACGGAAGTTCTCCATCACTGGAGATGTGTCCAACTGAGGCTGATGGACATGGCAAGGTTACCTAAGCAGAGCCATGGAGGGACCACCAAGGAGCTTGCTGAAACACAGAAATCATGGTTCAGCAGGTCAGGAGACTTTTTGAAGAGTTCTACAAAATTTGAACCTTGACTGGATATTAGATATTAAGAAATTATTAATGTCCAACAGATATAAGAAAAGATGCTCAACATCACTAATCAAAACCACAGTGATATCACTTCACACCTGTTAGAATGCCTATTATGAAAAAGACAAGAAATAACAAGTGTTGGCAAGGATGTGGAGAAATTAGAACACACAGTGTTCTAATAAATTTATTTATTTATTTATTTATTGTCTTTTTGCCTTTTCTAGGGCCGCTCCCATGCGGCATATGGAGGTTCCCAGGCTAGGGGTTGAATCGGAGCTGCTGCTGCTGGCTTATGCCACAGCCACAGCAACATGGGATACGAGCTGCGTCTGTGACCCCTACCACAGCTCATGGCAATGCCAGATCCCTAACCCACTGAGCAAAGCCAGGGATCGAACCCACAACCTCATGGTTCCTAGTCGGATTCATTAACCACTGCGCCACGATGGGAACTCCAGAATGAGCTTTTTTATACCCAATAAAAAGTCTTTCAAAAATAAAAGCAAAGTAATGACTTCTTCTGACAGGCAAAAGCTGAAAGAATTCATTACCGCAGACTTTCATTACAAGAAACATGGATGGAAGTTCTCCAGGCAGAAGGAATAGAGATGGATAGCACTGTGAAAATTAATAAAGGGAAACCTCACTAAAAAAGACGCCTGGAGACCAGAAGGGGGAGCTCTTGCGAATGTAACACTACATCTGCACAGATGCCATCAGGGAGAGCGGTACCTGGCATCTCCCTCAGGAAATAACACTAATAACCAGCAGGAGGAAGAAAGATTTTCTCCTTGTCTGGCAACAGCTCAGCCAATGAAGCCTGTCATAAATTAGCCAATGAAGAGCCACCATACTTGGAACGTCTCGTTTTGGCCAATGGACGTTTTCACTACAACAGCCCCTCCCAACTTCCCCTGCTCCTCTATAAAAAGTTTTCTCTTCTTTGCTTAACTGGACGTGTAAGTGGTTTGCCATAGCTGCATGTTCCAAATTATAGTATTTCGGGAGGTTTATTTGCTACCAAATAAATCTATTTCGCTGGGAAAATAACTGGGTTGGTTTGTTTAAGCTAATAGCACAGTGATATAATTTTAAAACATGTATTTGGTCTTGGTCCCCAGTTTCAGGCACAGAGCTGAAATGTGGTTCCTATTTTCTTTTTTTCTTTTTTCTCTTTTTTTTTTTTTGTCTTTTTAGAGCTGCACCTGCGGCATATGGAGGTTCCCAGGCTAGAGGTCCAATTAGAGCTGCAGCTGTCGGCCTATGCCAGAGTCACAGCAACGCCAGATCTGAGCCGCATCTGCGACCTACACTACGGCTCACGGGCAATGCTGGATCCTTAACCCACTAAGCGAGGCTAGGGATCGAACCCTCAACCTCATGTTTCCGAGTCGGATTCGTTTCCACTGCGCCACGACAGGGAACTCCGACAGAGTTCCTAAAACCTTTGGAATTTCCTGAGTGATGAGTGTCTTTTGTTATTCATAAGAAGCTTCTTTTACTCACATCTGAGTTTATGCTGATGAGGTGACTTAGGCTGGGGATTCTTAGTAACAGGCTGGTCACCAGAAAGGTCAGGTGGTTAGACAGTTGGAACTTTCAACCCCACCCACTGACCTCCAAGGAGGGGAAGAGGGGCTAGAGATGGAGTTCTCTGAAACTTTTTTTTTTTGTCTTTTTGCCATTTCTAGAGCCGCTCCCACGGCATATGGAGGTTCCCAGGCTAGGGGTCTAATTGGAGCTATAGCCGCTGGCCTACACCAGGGCCACAGCAACTCAGGATCCTAGCCGCATCTGCGCCCTACACCACAGCTCACGGCAACGCTGGATCCTTAACCCACTGAGCAAGGCCAGGGATCGAACCCGCAACTTCATGGTTCTAGTCGGGTTCGTTAACCACTGAGCCATGAGTTCTCTGAAACTCTTAAACCGGTTCAGGGAGCTTGTTGGTTGATGAACACATTGAGGTGCTGGGAGGGTGATGCACCCAGCGAGGGCATGGAATCTCTGCACTCCTCCCCCTGTATCTCTCACTCTGCATCTCTTCCATTTGACTCTTCTGAGTTTTATCTTTTATACTAAATTGGCAAATCTAAGTAAAGTGTTTTCCTGAGTTCTGTGAGCTGACATAGCAAATTATTGAACTGAGGCAAGTCATGGGAACCTTTAAATTTGTTGTCAACTGAGCAGAAGTGTGGGTAACATGGGCACCCCATTTGCAACTGGCATCTGAAGTGAGGACAGTCTTGTGGGACTGAGCCCTTAGCCTGTGGGATCTGTACTAATTTCAGGAGTTACGGTCATAACTGAATTCAATTGTCGGTAACCAACTGGTGTTAGAGAGTTGGTGTGTAACAATAGCATGTATTTGGTGTTGTAAAAAAAACCTCAGAGGTTTAGGGAGTTCCTGCCATGGTGCAGTGGTTAACGAATCCGACTAGGAACCATGAGGTTGCGGGTTCGATCCCTGGCCTTGCTCAGTGGGTTAAGGATCCGGTGTTGCCGTGAGCTGTGGTGTAGGTCACAGGCACGGCTCGGAGCCCACATTGCTGTGGTTCTGGTGTAGGCCGGCGGCTATAGCTCCGATTGGACCCCTAGCCTGGGAACCTCCATATGCTGCAGGAGCAGCCCTAGAAAAGGCAAAAAGACAATAAAAATAAAATAAAATAAAATAACCTCAGAGGTTTAAAATAGAAACTTTTATCTACACTACGAAATAAAGATCACTGAAAAAGATTAAGAGAAGGTAAATGTAGAAGACATTATTTCTTGTTTTTAATCACTTGATAACTGTCTAAAAGTAAAAAGAGTAAAAATTTATTGAGATTTTATAGTGTATGCGAAAGTAAAATGTGTGATAATAATTGTACAAAATATGGGAGAAGTTGGAAATATATTTTAAGAATCTTCCATATAAATTAAATGATATAATATCATTTGAGGGAGAACTTTTAATTAACTTAAAATGTACATGTAGGTTTTAAGGAAAACCTTAAAGAAAAAATTTTTAAAGAAGTATAAATGATAAGCCCATAATGAAGAAAAACGGAATGAAAATGCTCAAGCCAAAGGCCAATAGAAAGAGAGAGGGGAAATAAAAGCAAAACAAAGACTAAATGGGAGGGTTCTCTGGGGATCTAGTGGTTAGATTTGGTGCTTTTGCCCCTGCATCCTAGGTTCATTCCCTGGTCTGGGAACTGAGACCTCACATCAGCCCCTGCATGCAGTGGGAAAAACAAAAAAAGAGAGAGAGAGAGACTACAAGAAAAGACTGCACAGACAAAAAGAAAATAACAAGCAAGATGGTAGATTTAAATCAAAGCAAAGAGATAATTATATTAAGCGTAAATGATGGAAACACATCTATCAAAAGACAGAGATTGGCAGAATGGATAAAAAAGTGAGACTTAAATATGTGCTGTCTGCAAAGAAACCCACTTTAAATACACAGTGTGAGGTAGACCAATGAGGCTTAAGGAATAGCATAAAAAATCTTTATGTTTTCAGATTTTACACTGTAAGTTTCCTGTAAGAAATATCACTTGTTGAGTTTCAGTAATCGTATCAAAGACGATCTGCAATTTTCTGAAAAGGCGATTAAATTACTCCTCTCTTACTGATTCTGTATCTGGGTGAGTCTGGATTTTCTTCATATTCCTCAACAGAAACACGTGGAAGGAGAGTGAATACAGAAATAGATACAAGAATTCAGTTGTCTTGTCTTTTTTTGGGGGGGTGGTCTTTCCTAGGGCCACACCCGCAGCATATGGAGGTTCCCAGGCTAGGGGGTCTAATCGGAGCTGTAGCTGCTGGCCTACACCACAGCCACAGCAATGCAGGATCTGAGCCTCATGTGCAACCTACACCACAGCTCACAGATCCTTAACCCACTGAGTGAGGCCAAGGATCGAACCCGCCATCTCATGGTTCCTAGTCAGATTCAATAACCACTGAGCAACGAGGGGAACTCCCAGTTGTCTTTTCTTAAGCCAGACATAAAAGAGGTTTGTAAAAATGTAAAACAATGCCACCCTTCTCAGCAAATTAAAAAAAATTTTTTTTTGCTCTTTAGGGCCGCATCCCGAGGCATATGGAGATTCCCAGGCTAGGGGTCTAATCAGAGCTGTAGCCACCGGCCTACGCCACAGCCATAGCAACGCCAGATCCAAGCTGAGTCTGAGACCTACACCACACAGCTCATAGCAACGCCAGATCCTCAACTCACTGAGCAAGGCCAGGGATTGAACCTGCAACCTCATGGTTCCTAGTTGGGTTCGTTTCCACTGTGCCAAGATGGGAACTCCCCCCATTATTATTATTATGATTATTTTTAGGGCTGCACCTGTGGTGTATGGAAGTTCCCAGGCCAGGGGTAGAACTGGAGCTGCAGCTATCTGTCAGCCTATTCCACAGCCACAGCAATACCAGTTCTGAGCTGCACCTGCAACCTATGCTGCAGTTTGCAGCAACGCCAGATCATTTACCTACCAAGGATCTGCCAGGGATCAAACCTGAATCCTCAAGGACACTATGTTGGGTTCTTAGACTGTTGAGCCACAATGGAAACTCCTCCATCATTAAATGACTTAATAAACTTATATTTAGATTCTCAGTTTTGATTTATAGTAAATACCATTGATAAAACCAATGTAAAAAATATGTCTTTGTTATTCTCAATAATTTTTTTTTTTTTTTTTTTTTTTTTTTGCTTGTTAGGGCCATGCACAGCATAAGGAGGTTCCCAGGCTAGGGGTCAAATCAGAGCTGTAGCCACCGGTCTACACCAGAGCCACAGCAACACAGGATCCTAGAGGTGTCTGCGACCTACACCACAGCTCACTGCAACACTGGATCTGTAACCCACTGAACGAGGCCAGGGATCGAACCTGCGCCCTCATGGATGCTAGTCAGATTTGTTAACCACTGAGCCATGATGGGCATGCCTATCCTCAATAATTTTTAAGAGTAAATTTTTAATAATTTTTAAGGATCTGAGACCAAAGTATTTGAGAATGCCACTCAATGAAAAAACAGATGAATAAGGCAGAGGACCAGAAACCGCTTACATTGCCACCAATATTATCTTCATTACTGTCGTCTGCAGCAGCAGCAGCAGCAGCATCACCACCCATGTACCAAGTCATCGAATGATTTTGCTGGGCCAAGTACTGTCCTAAGCTCTTTGCGTGCATCATCTCATTTAATCTTCTCAAAGACTCTGTGAGGGGAGTACAGTTACCACCAACCTATTTTCCATATTGGAAAACGGAGGCTCAGAAAAGGCTTAAAAACTTTCCCAAGGTCCCAAGCTAGTCAGGAATAGATCCCAGGTCTGCCTAATTCCGGGGCACTTATAACTTAGGCTTTAGTCTTAGAGCAGGAGAAGGGTACCCAAGGGGTTGAAGGTAATTTAAGCTTCCCACTCACTTCTTCATTCTTTTGTAAATATTAATATCAGTGTGTTCCCTCTGAGTGTCAGTGCCTTAAACGAGCCTAAATTGCTTTGGATAAAACATTTCAGATGAAATACGTACGCAAGCACATACATGCATCCCACACCCTGGCATAGTTGAAGAGTTTCATTTCATTTCTTTGGGCCAAGCTTCCTTCTCAGCAACCCTGAGAGCTACAAGAGCCTCCATGGTGAAGGCAGGGCCCCCCAAAACCCCATCAGAACGAAAGACCATCAAACACTAACATCTATGGCGCTGTCTGGCTCTTAGGGTTTTTGTCCGGATTTTGCTTTCTGCTCTCATTTCCCACTGAGGCACGGGTTTCCAAGAGGAGCTGATGAGTGCTGGCAGAAGGCTGGGTGTTCCACCAATGAGGGCCTGGGGAATTTTTTTTTAGCCTCACCCACAGCATGCAGATGTTCCTAGGTCCTTAACCTGCTGAGTCACAACAGGAACTCCTAAAAACACCACTTCTAGTATAGGCTTACTAGGGAGTACACTACTATTCTAGAAGCTCCTGTGTCCTCACCCCCTTTCCACTCCCCCACAGCCACCGCAGGGGTCCACTCCCCTGAATCCTGTGTCTCTCATGGAAATGACTCTTCAGAACTTTTCTTTGATATACAGGGATCCCAATAGGTTTTTGACTGTTTTTTGTTTGTTTGTTTGTGTGTTTTGTCTTTTGTCTTTTTAGGGCCATACCTACAGCATATGGAGGTTCCCAAGCTAGGGGTCAAATTGGAGCTGTAGCTGCTGGTCTACACCACAGCCACAGCAACATGGGATCTGAGCTGCTTCTGCAACCTACACCACAGCTCATGACTACGCCGGATCCCTAACCCACTGAGCAAGGCCAGGAATCGAACCCTTGTCCTCATGGATACTAGTTGGGTTCATTAACCACTGAGCCACGACGGCAACTCTGGTTTTGACTGTTTTTGACATTTATAAATGTATTCTACTACGGCTTGTTTTCTTTTTTCTACTATGTGATTTTTTTTATCCTAAAGATTATGTTTATTTTACTGTGGTATTAGATTAAAAATATAACTAGCATATAAGTTCATGATTTCATGGATATTATTGCTAAATAACATCTTTACATTAAAAATGAGTTGATTTAAATAAAAATATCAAGTAAATATTAGTACGAATGGCAAGCCCATATGGCAAAAATGATAAAATTAGAATGTAAATGGATGAGGTTCAGGAAACAAGGTTTTAAATAAAAACAGATGTATCTAAAATTGCTCTGAACTTATGGAGCAGGTCTGCCCTGGAGGGGTCCTTTGCAGGCCTGGGCGCCTGTCACAAGCCCTTTCCAGGTCCATGCTCACTCCCAGCTTGCTTCAGGGCACATTCAGCCAGCCAGCTCGGTGGCCTCCTGCCTGCCTGGGCCTTGCCCGCTGTGGCTCTCCTCCCAGGTCCTCAATGCATGCCTGTGCTTTGCCCTCGAAGTCCTCTTCAATCACGCTCACCTCCTAGTCTCTGGTCTCCAGCTCCACTCGCTCTTCGGTGGTGAATTTACCTCTGTGAGTTACCTGGGAGCCGCTTTCTAATCTTTGCCAAGTAACTGCAACACTCTCTCATTCCGACTCTGGGCAGGTCATGGGATCTCTGTTGGCCAACAGAATGAGGCTGAAGTGACCGTATGGAGTTCGGAGCCTAAGCCTAGAGAGGTCCTGTGTGTCTCCTTGCTCTCATGTGCATTTCTGTCATCTCTAAGACAAGGGCAAAGCTGGCTGGTCCTAGGAGGAGGATGAGAGACCGAGACACACGGAACAGGGCTGACTCAGCTGAGATGCTCCAGCCAAGCACAGCCTATGGCAGGACCCCAACCTACACACAAACTCAGGAAGAATAAATCATTGTTTGTTTGTTTTTTTTTGCCTTTTTTCTAGGGCCGCTTCCGAGGCATATGGAGGTTCCCAGGCTAGGGGTCAAATTGGAGCCGTAGCCACCGGCCTACGCCAGAGCCACAGCAACTTGGGATCCGAGCCATATCTCACAGCAACGCCGGATCCTTAATCCACTGAGCAAGGGCAGGGACTGAATCTGCAACCTCATGGTTCCTAGTCAGATTCGTTAACCACCGCGCCACGACAGGAACTCCTAAATCATTGTTCTTTTAAGCCATCGAGCTTTGGGGTGGTATGTTACACGGCAATAGCTAGCTGATACCTGAATGGGAAGTGCTGGGCTCCCACTCCTGTTCTTCGGCTGTGTTCTACGCAGACCCAGAGCAGGAAGCAATTATATGGGTGCATTTTCACACTTTTACAAACATGCCCCGAGGTTGGACCAGCAATATGGGCCCTCCAGTATTGGCTGACAGGGGACAGGTAGACCCCTTTTGCTCAGTCCAGGGAGCAAGAGGCAGCCCTCTTCCACAGACTACAAGGTCTCTCTCCATCTCCTTCTCAGCAGACAGTCTTGTGACCTGGGACTGGGAGTGCGACAGGAGGAGAGGCCAGGGCGCTATTCTAACCCAAGGATGACGTGTGCCTGGTGAGGTGGCCCCACCCACAACAGAGAACTGGAATCCTTGCGTCCGCCAGCTTCCAGGTTTCTCTCTATGTCCCAGGTGGGTCTTCTTTCCAAATTCCTTCAAATCGACCCTCCAGCTCTCTTCCAGGCTCCTTGGAGATCACCCCCACTCATGTGAACATGGCCTTACCTCCGAGAAGGTCATGCTGGGGGGACAGGGGCAGACTGCGCGGTGATGAATAGAGGCTTTTGCCTGCCTTGTAGCTTCTCCCTGTTAGTGTGTGGTGTACGAGTTGTACTTAGCCACGCTCTCACCGGTGTTTGGGGTCTTGCATACTCATCCTCAATGGTTTATTCATTATTCTACAAGCAGAGGCAAAGCTATTTTCAAGGTCAAGAGCTTGTGGTTCTCATTCCACGCACTGGCTCTATCAGCATGCATGTGCGCTATAGGGGCCTTTTCCCATAAAGTCACCAAACTTCCATTCCCTGGACCGAACAATCCCTTGATTTCCTTCCCCGGAATTTCCTCCCTCCCACTGTGGGAACCAAAGGGGCCGTGCCCTTCCTCCACCAACCCTGGACAGCCAGGGCTTGGGCAATGGAGCCTGGTCAGACTCTGTCCTGGGACTGTGAAGAGGGTTGCAGGGACTGAGGGATAGAGGGGTGCTGGCTGCATCTGCTGTAGCAGTGACACTGGGACCAGACTGAGCCCATGTGAGCCGGGCTGGGTCCCCTTCCTTTGTCTTCAGAGAGCCTACAAAAATCTGTCCTCAGCTTCTTGGCCTCCCCACAACCCCTCCCACGCAGGCCTCTTGCTTGGCGAGACAGAGGCCATCTCCAGTTCTGGTATCTACAAGGCCTCCTTAAAGAAGGGGTTGTTTTGGTTAATAATTTTTCATGGGTGTAAATTCTGTTTTTGTTTCCCACCGGTACTGTAAATTCCTATGGGTGGCACTTGGCTTTATCCTGAGTGAGGTCATGTGGCACGTGGCACATTGTAGGAGCTCAAGCAGAGCTGGGTGTGGCTTAGTGGCAAGAGGGGGGCTTTGGAGCCAGGGGGCCTGAGCCTAAGGCTCAGCCCCAGTGCTCCCTCACTGTGGAATTTGGGTTCATCCTGTGGCATCTTTAGTCTGGACCTGCTTCTGTAAAGTAAGCGTGATGCTTAGAACACTCACCCTCCATCCAGGCCTCAGGGCCTCTCTGAGCTTCCCATGGGTGACTTGGGAACCAGTTTAAGAGACTCTGGCTGCTTTACATTCAGCTAAAACCAGCCAACACCACCCTGGGTCCGACACAGCTTCTGCCCCCAAGGAAGAGATATACAAGCAAACAGACTGTTGAAGTCGAGGTGGGCTGTACAGGCACGTGATACAGGCAGACGCACAGGAGTTCAGACGGGCCTCACATTTGATGTATGATCTGCTATCACCATCTTGAAATTCGTGACAAGTTTGAACAAGGGTCCTGCGTTTTCATCTTCCACTGGGCCTACAAATTATGTAGCGAGCTCTGATTAAGACACCATGTGAGGAGTTCCCATCGTGGCTCAGTGGTTAACGAATCCAACTAGGAACCATGAGGTGGCGGATTCAATCCTTGGCTTTGCTCAGTGGGTGAAGGATCCGGCGTTGCTGTGGCTGTGGTGTAGGCCGGTGGCTACAGCTCTGATTCTACCCCTAGCCTGGGAACCTCTTTATGATGTGGGAGCGGCCCTAGAAAAGGCAAAAAGACAAAAAGAAAAAAAAAAAAAAACCCAAAAGACACCATATGAATTAAGAGGGCACTGGATGGCAGAAGCCAGACCCGGGGGCACACACTGTGTGAGTCCATTCGTGTGAAGAGCAGAAACAGCTAACCAATCTAAAGGGTTAGACTTAGGGATGGTGGTTACCAGGGCTGAGTGGGGAGAGGGTGAGTTGGGGGACCGTGAACAGAAAGGGCCTTGGAGGGCTTCAGTGGTTCCAGAAATGTTCTATTTCCTGCTCTTGGAGCTGGTTATACAGGCATACTCATTGGGTGAACATTTATCTAGTTCCGTATAGATCCGCGCACTTTTCTGCATGTGTGTTACACTTCAGTACAAAGCTAAGAGAAAATGTATGAAAGGACTTGCATGCAGTAAAGGGAAATACGGGGTGCTTCTCTAGTCCTTAGGGTGCTTGGAGAAGGCTTCCCAGAGTCTGGTTGCTGAAATATTGCCTGCCTCTACACCAATGCCAAATAGAAATGCAGAGACAGAGTTGGAGGAAACAGAAAAAGTAGCTTTGATATGCAGGTGAAGAGGGGAACACGGCAGGCTAGTGCCTCAAGGACTGTGCCCCCCCTTAGAGGGGGTAGCGAGGAGTCTTTTAGTGTTTGAGGAGCAGGGCGTGATCAGCTCACAGACACTTTCCTGATTGGTGGGTGGTGAGGTCACTGGGAGGCAGCATCATCCACCCTCTGGTTCCAATGGGCCTGGGGTCTACGTGCTTGTGGGCAGCATCCAGCTGACTTCTTCCACCGGTGGGGGCTTCAGCACCTTCAAAACAGCTCCAAGGCCATGGCTCAGAATTTTGTCTTTAGTCTTTGAAGAACCAAAGGTCCTCGACTTTATTGAATGGCTGAGTTATCAGTTACTGCTTTCTTTTTTCTCTGTATGTTTTTTCACTTCTCTGATTAAATTGGTTCTTTGACTAAAGTTTTTCTATAGATAAAAAGGCATGTGATGGACATGAGTGGAGGAATCCGTTCTGGGAAGGCTTCCCGGGGTCCTGCTTGTGACAGGGTCTGAAGAAAGTTCTGGAGCAAGAGGTGGAGGCTGGGGTGGGGGTCCTGTGGGTTCTTCCTGCAAAGGGAAGGCAAACCTGCCAGTCTAGAGCTGAGCAGAGGCACAGCTCAGGAGACCAAGGGCTCTGCCTTGGAGCTTGAAGTGGAGCAGGCAAGGGGCCCAGAGGCCAGTCTGCGTACAGCTTCGCAGGCCTGCTGAGGCCTGGCATTCTGGGCTGGGCAGCGGGAAGCCATGAATGGATCTGAGCTGAAGACGCTGCTCACAGTGTGGAGGGCAGGCTGGGGTGGGGGGTGGGAGGTGGGGAGAGGTGAGAAGGACACTGGACTTTCCTAGGTAAGCAGTGACAGGAGTTTGGGCTGAGGGAATGTAGAGAAGGAAAGGAATTCTGGAGACTTTCTTTTTTTCCAATGGTACTTTTGGTGGTTTGAACATAGGACCACAGATTCTCTGGCATTTGTCTCTCAGAAGGTGGAGTCTAATCCCCCACCTCTTGAATACAGCCTCAGTTACTTGCTTGGGATAAATGAAATATGGCTGACATACTGCTACGTGAGTTTTGAGGCTAGATTAGAAAAGGTGATACCGTTTCCACCTGGCTCTCCCTTTGGAACCCTGCGATCATGCTGTACGGAAGCTCGCGTATGCTGGCCCTCATGCTGGACCTCACTCTACAGAGGTCTCAGGCCACAGCTAACCTCCAGCCCAGATCTGTGCATGCAGAGGTTTTCAAGATGATTGCAACTGCATGATATTCTGAGAGCTGTCTTGCTGACCCTGTCAACCCCCAGAACTGTGATTCATGCCGACAAGTTTGGGTGGTTTGTTGGCAGCGAGAAAACGGCACCCTTGAATATGGGAATTTTTCTCAAATATTATGGTCTATATGTGAAAAAAAAGTTATAGACTTTTTCCAGCTCTGTGTAAATCCTCATACTTTTCATTAAATTATTAATAATATATTGTGAACGTGAAAAATACTAATTTGCTAATAGTAAAAAAACATATTTTGATCAACCACGCTGGAGGAAAATATAAATTATGTTTCTCTTTTCTCTATAGATAATACTATATCCAATAATATTTAATCAAAATAGAAAAAGCCTTTTAGAGTATAGAAAGCTGTTAAATAATTCGTATATCTTACTTTTTGAATTTTGTGAGGTTTGTGGCACTTGCTATCATTTTACCACCTGTAATTTATCATGATATGTCATCTCATTTCAAATAAATATTCATATCTAATTAAAACAAAAAAAGAAAACAGCACCCTTGACAGTTAAGTGGACTCATCAGAAGAACTTAAAAAACTTCCCAACACCCGGGGCAGATCCATAATATTCTTTCGAGCCCCAGTGGGCAGCCACGGTTGAGAACCGCTATTGTAAACCAAGCTGAAGGTGTGACTTCGCTTCATGAAATGACCCCCATTTTTCCACTTTCCTTCACCCAGCTTTCTTTTGTCCTTGTCCCTGGTTTCCATCTTCGGTTCCTGGCAGTGAGAGTGAAACGTTTAAGTCGCAGGGACTTTGAAATCGGTGCTTCAGTCCCTGATGCATGAGGTATTCATTTTATTTTACCTTGTTTTATTTTTTGGCCTCACCCATGGTATGTGGAAGTTCCCGAGCCAGGGATCGAACCCATGCGACAGCAGTGACCCAAGCCCCTGCAGTGACAACGCTGGATCTTTTACTTGATGAACCACATGGGGACGTTTTGAGGTGTTTATTTTTAAAACAACGTTGCAGAATAGATACGCAGGGGAAGAGGGAGGCTGCCAAGGGTAGGAGTGCGAGTGAGGTGGCCAGAGAAAATACAGGAGCCCCAGTTAATATCAATTTCAGACAAACAATGAGGATTTTTTAAGTACAAATATGCTCCAAATAGTACATGGACATGTAATAAATAATTATACATTATTTATCTGAAATTCCAATTTAACCACATTTCTTATATTTTTATTTGCTAAATCTGGTGACCTTAAGTGCGCAGCCAGGTTAAGGTGTCTTTGGGCCTCAACTGGGGACATCCATAGGCTTCCGCATCCCTCCAAACCAGGGATCAAGGCACCCAGAAATCCCCAGATCACCCCCTTTTTGGAGGAAAGTGATGCCCCACTAGGAAGTAATAAATCAAAAACTGGCAGTTCTTGATTTGCATGATGTGATGTTAATTAAACCCATGCATAGTGTCCTTGCTTTGCTGCAATAATCATTTGCATGTAGGTTTTTGTGTTGACGTACATTTTCAGATTAATTGGGTAATGCCTGGGAGTGTGATTGCTGGTTAGTATGGTACGTCTACGTTGCCCTTTGTGCAAAATCACCAAACTGTCTTCCAAAGTGGCAGTTACCATTCTGCATTCCCGTGCTATGGAAGGAAGTTCCTGTCACTCCACATGCTAGCCAGGAATTGCCAGTTGTCTGTTTTTTGGGTTGTAGGCCTTTCTAGTAGATGTGTAGGGGTATCTTGGTATTTTAATTTGCATTTCCCTGTGATAAATGAGGCTGAACATCTTTTTACATGTTTATTTGACACCTACATAGCTTCTTTGGTGAAGTGTCTATTCAGATCTTTTGTCTGTTTTTTAATTGGATTGTTTCCTTATTGTTAAACTCTAAGAGTTCTTTATTTTTATGGATACAAACCCTGTATCATGTAAGCGATATGAAAATATTTTCTCCCAGTCTGTGGCTTATTTTTGGTTTTTGAGTTTATTTGTTTGTTTTCATTCTCTTAGCAGTGTATTTTTTCAGAGCAAATATTTTCAATTTTGATGAAGTCCAATTTATTTTTTTGCTAAACTCAAAGTCATGTAGATGTTCTCTTATGTTTCCTTCTAGAAGCTTTATGGGTTTATAGTTTACATTTAAGTCTGTGATCTAGTTTAATTTTTTATGGAAGATGTGAAGTATGTGTAGAACTTCTTTTTTCTTTCTTTCCTTTTTTTTTTTTTTTTTTTTTTTTTTTTTTGCAAATGGATGTCCAACTTTCTAGCACCATTGTTTGAAAGACTTCTTTCTCCTTTGCACTGTCTGTGTAAAAATCATTTGATTATAGGAAGTTCCAGCTGTGGTGCAGTGGGTTAAGGATCTGACATTGACTCTGCAGTGGCTCAGGTCACTGTTGAGGCACAGATTTGATCCCCAGCCTGGTGCAGTGAATTAAGGCTTCATTGCACAGCAGTGGCATAGGTTGCAGCTGCAGCTCAGATTTGATCCCTGGCCTGGGAACTTCTATATGCTGCAGGTACAGCCAAAAAAAAAAAAAAAAAATCCTTTGAAAAAATAGTATGGCTCTACTATTTCTGGGTTCTCTCTTGTTTCACTGATCTGTATGCTTTGGTGTCCCATTCTGATAGAGAGACCCAAGCAGCCCAGCCAGTTAAGACATCTCCCCCACAGTCCCTGGTGGCAGACGGTGGCAGCTAGATCTCTGAATGCAGGGATGTAATTGACCAAGGGCTCCAGCTGCTATGCTCTGAAACCATTGCCAAGGCCATGCTTCCCAGCTTATAATTGGATGTGACAGGCATGTTAATGGGGGATGTGGGACTCCTTTGATGATAGACGTTGGCTTGAGGACTCCTCAACGGCCTTGCTGAACTTTCCTTAAAACTGCACTGCAGAGGAGTTCCCCTGGTGGCTCAGTGGTAACGAACCTGAGTAGTATCCATGAGGACCCAGGTTTGATCCCTGGCCTTGCTCAGTGGGTTAAGGATTCTGTGTTGTCATGAGCTGTGGTGTAGGTCGCAGACACGATTTGGATCCAGTGTGGCTGTGGCTGTGGTGTAGGCTGGCAGCTGCAGCTCTGATTAGAACCCCAGCCTTGGAACTTCCATATGCCATGGGTGCAGCCCTAAAAAGGGAAAAAACAAAACAGCCAAAAAAAAAACAAAAACAAAAACGAACAAACAAAAAGACTGCACTGCAGTCTTAGATGCTCCCATACAAACTTCTTTCCAGCCTTCCCTCTTTCCTTTATTGGGGGGTCAGACCTATACTGTGGGCCAAAGCTCTTATAGCCTCTCCTGGCTCCCACCCCTTTTTCCCTCGCAGGTGTTCTTCCCAACATAAATATATTACAGGTCAACCTTACCTTGGCATCTGCTTCTCAGGGGCCCAGGTCTAAGGTGCGTGTGTGGTAGGGGTGGGGGTCACTCAGAAGATAGGAGAGAAGCAGGTTCCTGGAGAAGGGGCTGTGGGTATGGCAGAGACCTTGACTGACGGGCCCACTCTCCCTGGTCACTCAAACTGGGGGAGAGGGCCTGTCAGACAGAATTGGATTGGCCCACAAACCTCCCCAGGCCCTTCCTGGCTTCTCTGTTCCACCCCATCCCCACCCCGCCCCGCCCCCAGGCTGGTTTCATTCAGAGTCGTAAAAGCTCAGAAAAACCCTGGGGCTTGAGGTGGGCAGAGTTGGCCAATCTCTAGCCATGAGCCCCAAGCTGAAAGTCCCAATTCGCCAACTGAATAACCCAACTGAATAACCCAACTGTCTTTACCAAGTTCCTGTGAACACACACAGAATCTCAGACAGTTGCTCCATTTTGACTTCCCAGCATCCCTCCCTCTTCTCTTGGTGCCTGAGGTCCATGGGGTTGGGTGGTGTTGCTCCAGCTCATGTTCTCCTCTGGCCATTTACTGGCTCCGAACTGGGCATGTGACACCGTCAGAGCCAATGGGATGCCCACAGCCTTTAGATGGGAAAACTGAGAGACTGGTGGTTATTTCTCACCCAGAGCAGGCAGAGTTACCCACTTGAACCTAGAGGTCGGGAGTCTGGAGCTCCAGAGACCTGAAAGTGATATAAACATGGCAGAAGGCAGGGCTCAAAGAAGAGAAGCCAGCCCAACTGTTGCTGGTTAAGCCACTCAGTCAAGCCATCTCTGAAGGCAGAGCCACTCCTGACTTGTAAGTTATGAGGGTCAATAAATTGTCTTTTAAATTAGTCAGTCTGAGTTAGGTTTGTGACACTTTTGCAATTTACTAAATCCTAATTCACACAGGTATTTGATTCTCCACTAATTGGGTCATTTTAGACTCTCATCGTCTTCCGGTGTTACTTATCAATTTATGGTTGTCTAACTTCTATACCAGGGAATAGAGCAGGTTAAAAAAAAAACCAGAAAATTTTGGGAGTTCCCATTGCGGCACAGTGGAAACGAATCCGATTAGGAACCAAGAGGTTGCAGGTTTGATCCCTGGTCTTGCTCAGTGGGTTAAGGATCTGGCGTTGCCGTGAGCTGTGGTGTAGGTCACAGACGTGGCTTGGATCTGGCGTTGCTGTGGCTGTGGCGTAGGCTGGCAGCTTTAGCTCCAATTAGACCCCTAGCCTGGGAACCTCCATATGCCATAGGTGTGGCCCTAAAAAAGCAAAAAACAAAAACAAAAACAAAAACCCCCAAATTTTGGCGTTCCTGTCATGGCTCACTGGAAGTGAATCCGACTAGCATCCATTAGGATGTGGGTTTGATCCCTGGCTCTGCTCAGTGGGTTAAGGGTCTGGCATTGCTGTGAGCTGTGTTGCAGGTGCAGATGCAGCTTGGATCTTTCATGGCTGCGGCTGTGGCGTAGGCTGGCAGCTTTAGCTCCGATTAGACCCCTAGCCTGGGAACTTCTATATGCCACGGGTGCAGTCCTTAAAACAAAAACATAAACAAAAACACCAGAAAAATTTAAAAGACAAGGAATATCCAAGCTCCTGGGGCCCAGCAGCTCTTGTTGAAGGCCTGGAGATTGTCCTGGGCATTTGAGCTTTTGCCTACATAGTGGCTTCTCCTGTTTCTTTAGATTTTCTGTGGGGCAACACCTTCCCTTGCCCGTTGGAACAGAGTCAACCCATCCCTTCCTCTGGGGCTCTCAGGAGGGACAGTTAAGTCAGCCGATCTAGGAAGAAAGAAGTAACTTCTTCCCTCTGAGATATTGTGAAATAAGTGCAACAATGACTTGGAATGTTGGGAGTTCTTGGTGGTTTTCTTGTCACACAGACAATGAAACTACTTCGGAATACAGGCAATCCAGAAGAAAGCTCAAATAAGAGAAAGAGCTATGCATGCGCTGTATATTGAACCAGATCGAGCCTTCACTAAACTCTTTTTTCGAAATTACTTGAGGCAACAAGGCCCCTCACCATTTCTTCCTCTTCTTTCCTTCCTCCCTTCCTTCCTTCCTTGGTTCCTCCCTCCCGCTTTGTAGCAAAATAGACATAACATAATATTTACCATTTTAGCGATCTTCAAGTTTATCATCCTGAGGCATTTCAGTACAGTCATATTGTTGTGTAACCATTTAACCAATGTTGTGTCACTGCTCGTTCAGAAACTGTCTAACCATTAAGCAACAACCCCTATCTCTCCTTCCCTCCAGCCCTTCATAATCCCTAATCTACTTTCTGCCTCTATTAATTTACCTGTTTTAGAGATGTCATCTAAGTGAAATAATAGATGATTTGTGTAGGTGTGTCTGGCATATTTTATTTATAATTTCGTATTTCAGTTTTCATAATTTTATATTCATTTTACAATATTTTTCAGGTTCATCAATGTTGTGGCACGTATCAGAACTTAATTACTTTTTATGGATGAATAACAGTCATATGTGTACACATGCATAGTACACACCAAGTTTTGTTAATTCATTCATCCACTAATGGAAATTTAGAATTTTTTCATTTTTTGGCTACCATGAGTAATGCTGCTTTGAACATAATTGTACAAGGATTTGTTTGAGTCTCTGTTTTCAATTCTTTGGGGGTATATATAGGAATGGGCTTACTGGGTCATATGATAATTTCATGTTTAACTTTCTGAAGAACTGCCACACTTCCATGGAAGCTGTAACATTTTAAATTCCTACCATTAGTGAAAGAAGGTTCCAATTACTCTACACTGGGGTTTCAATTTGCATTTCCTTAATTATCAGGGTCCTTGAACAACTTCTGATGTGTTTATTGCCCATTTGTGTATCTTCTTTAGAGAAATGTCTATTCGAGTGCTTTGTCCATTTTTGAATTGGTTTTTTGGTTGTTGTTGAATTTTATACATATATATATGTATATATATACATATGTAATTTAATACTTAAACTTTTAAGATATGATTGGCAAATATTTCTTCCGTGTTGTCTGTCTTTTCACTCTCTTGATGGTATCCTTTGATGCATAAAAGCTTTTAATGTTGATGAAGTCAAATTTACCTGTATTTTCTTTTATTGCCTATCCTTTTGGTGTCATGTTAAGAAACTTCCAATTTCTTGACCATCAAGATTTTCCCCTATGCTTTCTTCTAAGAATTTTATAGTTTTAGGTTTTAGATCTTATGTTTAGGTTTTTGACTCATTTTGAATTGATTTTTGTATATGGTATCAGTTAAGGGTCCAACTTCATTCTTTTGCATGTGGATATCCAGTTGTCCCAGGATCATTTGTTGAAGAGACTGTCCTTTCCTTATTGCATGATTTTGGAACCCTTGTCAAAAAGCAACTTACTATGTATGGGAGGGTTTATTTTTAAGCATTTCATTCAGTTCCATTGGTCTCAGTGTCTATCCGTATATATGCTGGTCACACCATGCTGTGATGACTGTAGCTTCTTAGTACGTTTTGAAATCAGAAAGTGAGAATTTTTCCAGCTTTATATTTTTCAAGATTGTTTTGCTATTCAGGGACCCTTGCCATTCCATGGGAGTTTGAGGCTGGATTTTTGTACTTCTGCAAAAAATGTCATTGGGATTGCATAAGGATTGCTTTGAACCTGTCAAATATTTTGAGGAACATTATCGCATTAATATGCTGCTGTAACAAAACACAACAGATTTACTTGCTCATAGTTCAGGAGGGTAGAAATCCACAATCAAGGTGAGAGCAATTCAGTTTTCAGTGAGAGCTCTTCTTTAGGCTTACAGGTGGCTGCCTTCCAACTATGTCCCACCTGGCCTTTCCTCAGTGTATTTGTGTGGAGAGAGTGAGCTCTCTCTCTCTCTCTCTTTTTTTTTTTTTTTTTTTGTAAAGAGCACTAATCCTGTTGGATTAAGGCCTCATCCTTATGACTTCCTGTAACCTTAGTTAATTCCATAAAGGACTCATCTCCAAATATACTACATTGAAGGTCCTAGCTTCAACATATAAATTTCTGGGAAATGCAAATATTAAGCTATTGTCAAGTTCTCATCTTAACAATATTAAATCTTCCAAACCATGAATACAGGTATCTTTCCATTTATTTAGTTCTTTCAACAATGTTTTAGTGTTTTCAGTACACAATTCTTATGTCTCCTCAGTTAAATTTATTACTAAATATTTTGTTCTTTTTTATGTTAGTGCAGAGTTTCCTTAATTTCCTTTTCAGATTTTTCATTGCAAGTGTATAGAAATGTAACTGATTTTCGTATGTTTATTTTGTATCCTGCAACTTTTCTGAGTGTAGTACTCTAATATTTTTTTCTTGTAGATTCTTTCTATATATAAGATCATATCCTCTACCAGTAGAGATAATTTTACTTCTTTTCCTCCAATGGCTTCCTTTTATTTCCTTATCATTGAATTTCTTTGGCTAGAACTTCCAAGTTGAATAGAAATGGTGAAAGCAGACATCCTTATCTTGTTCCTGATCTCAGAGTCTTTCCCCCCGGAGTATGTTAGTTAAAAGTTTTTCTTATATGGTCTTTATAATGTTGAGGAGGTTTCTTTCTATTCTTAGTTATTGAGTGGGTTTCATTTTTTTTTTTTGATCATAAAGGGATGTTGGATTTTCTGCATCAATTGAAATTATCATGCAGCTCCCCCCTGCCCTTCATTCTATTAATGATTTTCATATGGTGAACCACCTTTGTGTTCCTGGAATAAATCCCACATGATCATGGTGTATAATCCTTTTAATATGATCCTAAATTCAATATTCAGTGTGTTAGAATTTATTGAGGGTTTTTAGGGGATTTCTCATCGTGGCTCAGTGGTTAGCAAATCCGACTAGGAACCATGAGGTTGAAGGTTCAATCCCTGGCCTCACTCAGCGGGTTAAGGATCTGGTGTTGCCGTGAGCTGTGGTGTAGGTTGCAGACGTGGCTCGGATCTCGTGCTACTGTGGCTGTGGTGTAGGCCAGCAGCTACAGCTCCGATTAGACCCCTAGCCTGGGAACCTCCATATGCCACAGGTGCAGCCCTAGAAAAGACAAAAAGACAAAAAAAAAAAAAAGAATTTATTGAGGGTTTTTGCATCTATATTCATAAAGGATATTGATCTGTAGTTTTCTTTTCTTTCAGTGTCTTTGTCTTGTTGACCTCATAGGATGTGTTCCCTCTTCAGTTTTTTGGAAGCATTTGAGAAGAATTGGTGTTAATTCTTTTTTAAATATTTTAAATACACTTTGGAAGCCATCTGGATTTTTCTTTGTTAGGAATGAATTACTGATTCATTCTCCTTACTTGTTGATGACCTTTTATGGTTTTCTATTTCTTCTTGAGTCAGTTTTATTTTTGTTTTTCTAGGAGTTTGTTCATTTCATCCAGGTTTTACAATTTATTGGCATTCAATTGCTCATAGTATTCCTCAAATAATCCTGTTTATGTCTGTAAAATAGTAATTTGTCTCATTTTTATTTCATTTTTTTTTTACAGCCACACCCAAGTCAAATGGAAGTATCTGGGCCATGGACTGAATCTGAGCTGCAGCTGCGACCCACACCACAGCTGTGGCACTACTGGATCTTTTAAGCCACTGTGCTGGGCTGGGGATCAAACCCACACCTCTGAGGTGGCCCAAGCTGCTGCAGTCAAACTCTTAACCCACTGTGCCATAGTGGGAACTCCCTCCCCCTTTTATTTTTGATTTTAGTAATTAAATACTTGGGTTTTTCTCTTTTTCTTTTTTTTTAGGACCACACCCACAGCATATGGAGGTTCCTAGGCTAGGGGTGGAATTGGAGCTGCAGCTGCTGGCCTATGCCACAGGCACAGCAACAGAGGATCTGAGCCGTGTCAGTGACCTCACCATAGCTCATGGCAATGCTGGATCCTTAACCCATTGAACAAGGCCTGGGATCAAATCTGCATCCTCTATCTCTTTTTCTTAGTTAATCTAGTAAAGGTTTGTCAATTTTATTAATCTTTCCAAAGAACTAACCTTGGTGTCATTGATTTCCTCTGTAGTTTTTCTATCCTCTGTTTCTCTCTACTATAATCTTTGTTATTTCTTTCTTCCACTAGCTTTGGGTTCTATTTGCTCTTCTTTTTATACAACTAGGTTATTGATGTATTAGTTTGCTAGGGCTACCATAACAAAATACCACAGACTGGGTAACTTAAATGGCAGAAATCTAGGAGTTCCTACTGTGGCTCAGCAGGTTACAAACCCAACTAGTATCTATGAGGATGCAGGTTTGATCCCTGGCCCCACTCGGTGGGTTGAGGATCTGGTGTTGCAGTGAGCTGTGGTGTAGGCTGGCAGCTGCAGCTCCAATTCAACCCCTAGAGTGGGAACTTTCATATGCTGCAGGTGCGGCCTTAAAAAAGAAAAAATTAAAGAAAAAAGGAAAAAAGAGAGAGAAAGAAAAAATGGTAGAAATTTATTTTCTCATAGTTCTGGAGGATGGAAGTCAAAGATCAAGGAGTGATAGGGTTGGCTAACTCTGAGACCTCTCTCCTTGGCTAGCAGTTGGGATGCCCTCTTGCTGGTATATGGTTATCCCTTGGTGCTGCATGCCCCTGGCACTTCTTTGTGTCTCCAAATTTCCTCCTTTTATAAAGACATCAGCCAGATTGGATTAAGGCCCATTCTAGTGACCTCATTTTAACTTAATCACACTTTAAAGCCCTATCTCTAAACATAGTCACTCTGAGGTAGTGGGTGTTAGGACTTCCACATATTAGTTCTGGGGGGAGACATTCAGCCCGCAACACCATCCTTTTACTTTCAACCCTTCTGTGTCTTTCAATCTAAAATGAGTCTCTTGTGGACAGCATATAGATTAATCACTTTTAAAAAAATCCATTCTGCAAATCTCTCTGTAATTACTGGTAAAGAAGGACTTAATTTGCCATTTAGCTTTTTGTTTTTCTGTATCTTTATTATTATTTTTTTTTTTGTTCTTAGATTCCTTCATTTTTTGTATTTGTAGATTTTTTTGGTAATATATCATTTTGATTCCCTTCTTTCCTGTGTGTATACATTTTATTATCTTAGTGGTTATCTTTTAGAATTAACATCTTAAATTTATAACACCTTAGTTTGAGTAAGACCAACTTAGTTTCAGAGAGTTCCCATTGTGGCTCAGTGGTAACAAACCCACCTAGTATCCATGAGGATGTGGGTTTGATCCCTGGCCTTTCTCAGGGGGTTAAGTATCCAGAATTGCCATGAGTTGTGGTGTAGGCTGAAGACTCAGCTTGGATCCTGCGTTGCTGTGGCTATGCTGTAGGCTGGCAACTACAGCTCCAATTTTATCTCTAGCCTGGGAACTTCCATATGTTTCCATGGGTGCAGCCCTAAAAAGACAAAACAAACAAAAAGCCAACTTACTTTCAATAGCATACAAATACACCATTCCTATATAATTCACTCCCCTTTTATGTTGTTATTGTACCAGATTATATATCTAGACATTGTGTGCCATTTACATAGATTTATATTTATCGTTTCATGCATTTGCCTTTTAAATCACAGGTGAAAAAAGAAGAGTTAAAACCCAAACCTACAATAATACTGGTTATATACGTATAACTATATATACATATATAAATAATACTGGTTATATGTAATAATATATATAATAAATATATATAAATATTACTGGTTATATATAAATAATACCGATTACATATAAATATTTACCTTTTTATTTCAGCATGACAGACTCACTTTGGAAGTTCTTGTGAAGCAGGGCTACTCGTAATCAACTCCCTCAGCTTTTATTTATCTGGAAATGTTTTAATTTCTCCTTCATTCTTGAAAGATCGTCTGATACAGGATTCTAGTTTGAGAGGGTTCATTTTTGTTTTTCCCTTTCAGGACTGCATATGTCATCCCACTGCCTTCTGCCTTCCATGATTTCTGATAAGAAATTGGCCGTTAATCTTATCAAAGATTCCTTGTACATAATAAGTTACTCCTCTTGCTGCTTGCTAGATTTTCTTTTTGTTCTTGGGTTATGACAATTTGATTATAACATGTATCTTTTACTTTATCCTGCTTGAAGTGCAAGAAGTTTCTTGGATGTGTAAATTGCTGTCTTTCAGTAAATTTGGAAAGCATTCAGCCATTAGTTTCTTTGAAGCCTTTTCCTGTCCCTTTCTCTTTTCTCCTCCTGAAACTCCTATCATGCATATGTTGGTAGGTTTGATCGGGTCCCACAGTCTTTCAGGATCTTTTCATTTCCTTTCATTTTTTCTTTCTGTACCTGACTGGGTAATTTCAAGTGCCATATATTCAAGTTTGCCGACTCCTCTGCCTGCTCCACTCTGCTTCCTGGCTCTTCTAATTTTTAATTTCAGCTATTGTATGTTTTGGCTCCAGGATTTCTATTTTGTTTCTTTCTATAATTTTGATGTCTTTATTGACATTCCTTACTTGTTCATACATTCCTCTTGTGGTTACTTTCATTCTTTGTCCGTGATTTGTTTTTTTTGTTTTTGTTTTTTTTTTAAGGGCCGCACCTGAGGCATATGGAAGTTCCCAGGCTAGGGGTCAAATCAGAGTTGCAAGCCTATGCAACAACCACAGCAATACCAGATCTGAGCCTCATCTGAGGCCTAAACCACAGTTCACAGCACTGCCGGATCCTTTAACCCACTGAGCAGGGTCAAGTATCAAACCTGCATCCTCGTGGATACTAGTCAGGTTTGTTTCCACTGAGCCACAACAGGAACTCCTGCCCATGATTTTATTTAGCTTATTGAGTATATTTAAGACTGTTGAATTAATGTCTTTAATGAATATTTCTAATGTCTGGGCTTCCTCAGGGATGGTTTCTAAGTTTTTTCTATGAATTGGCTATATGTCCCTCTTTTTTGGTATGTTTTGTAATATTTTGCAGAAAACTGGACATTCTGAGTATTATAATGTGGTAACTCTGGACATCAGATTCTTCTCTTCCTCAGAGATTGATGATTTTTGCTTGTAGAGCATTATAGCCCTCTGTTGGTTTAGTGATTTTTCCAAACTATTGTTTCAAAGTGTGTGTGGTCACTGAAGCGTCCATTCCTTTATCTCTGCAGTCAGCCAGTGACTTGACAAAGATTTTTTAAAAAGGGAGGTGGGGTTCTATGCCTTTAAATCTCCCAGTAGGTGTCATCAGGGGAAACTGCTGCAACCTGAGAATGTTGAAACCATAGATAAGAGTCTGTGTCCATTGCTACTAGTCTCTCAGTGAACTGGGAGAGTGACTAAAATGCATAGCCTCCCATTTTTAGAGGGCAAGGCTCTTGTTGCTCCCCCCCACCCCTGACATCAGTCAGCCACTTCAGTAATGCTGGCTACTAACCCACAGCAGCATGGTGGGGTGAGGACTAGAGAATGGGGCAGGGCAGCTGCTTCTCGCCCACCCCCTATCATCTTACCAATACTCAGCAGTGTCTTTCTTCATCAAGCACTCCCTGGTTGGTATAAGTATATAATCAGATTCCAGAGTTTCAAAGTAGTTGATTCTAAAGTGTTTTCTGTCCCAAGCTGATGGTCGTTTTGGTGAAGGACTGACCCCCTTGGGTCTCTGATGCCACCATTTTGCCTGATGTTCTCCTGACCCTCCTCCCCTCCCCCCATAAGTCACTATGAATTTCTGTTACTGGCATCTGAGATGGGGTAACAAACGATACCCAGTTTCACGTCTGGTGCTGTGGGTTTTTTGGATTTGAGGAAGATTTCGGCTCTGTCCTTGGAGGGGAGGCTGACATGTCCAGAAAGACCACATACTCCAAGGATTGAAGTGATCAGTGTCATCTGCAAGGACTTTGCCTCTCCACTGGCGCTAAGATCCAAGGAAAGGCTGGTGCCTGCCTTCTCGCCTCTTGTCCACCATGCCCAGGGGTGAGCCTGGCACATGGAAGGGGGCCAACAAATAACTGCTGAAATTTAACTTTGTTTTTGAAAGTGTTTTGGGGTAGCTGATGGTCACCTGGGTACGTGAGTATAACGTGAATGATTTTAGAGGGATGGAGAAAGACCTGTCATCACTCATATGTGTGATTGTCTTTATTCTTTGGACACCTTTGAGGCAGGTATTGTTTTAAGTCTTGATGTACAAGTCAGTGTAGCTCAAAAAGAAGTTAAGTTTCTTGCCTAAGACTTCTCCATAACTAAGTGGCAGAATTGGAACTATAGCTTAGGTCTACTTGGGTTTAAAGTCTAAGTCCTTTTGTTGCCACTTCGGACATTCTTCTGTTAAACAGGAAGCATTCTGACACAGGCTGGTCTGCTTTCTGCTGTTCAAGTGGGTTCCTCTGCATGTCTAGTTGAGTCTGCTTCTTGCACTCAGTGGCAAGGCCACACAGCAGAGACTCAGAAAGGGCTGGGGCAGCACAATAAGCCCAGTCTCCAGGGCCCAGTGGAAGAAAGCAGTAAATATCTCTTGAATGCCTAGCAAGTCTCTATCCTCATGGGAGCTGACATTCTAGCATGGAGAGATATAATCAGCATGAGAATAGATAAAACTGCTAATATCAAAGACATAAGTGCTACGAAGAAAATTTTAAAAGTGAGGTGTTGGATGCTTGGAGGATGGTGGTTTCTATAGATAGGATATCAGGGAAGCCTCTTCATTTGAACAGAGGCTCGAGTGATGCAAAGGATCTACTCTGCAAAACCCAGGGAGAACTACTGCAGGCAGAAGGGTCAACCAGTGCAAAGACCTTGAGGCAGGAATTAATCTGGAGTTTCTAAAGAAGAGAGAAACCAATGTAGTTGGTATGAGTGTCAAGGGACTTGCAAGCAGTCAGATAATGCAGAATTCTAGGAGGGCATCTGGATTTTATCCTAGTTGCAGTGGGAAGTTACAGAGGGCTCTGAAAGGGAGAGTGATGTAATCTGCTTGCTTTTTAAAAGCTCACTCAGGCTTGCTGAGCTGAAGAACAGAACGGAGGTATGTGAATCAGATGTCTTTGGTCATCAGTTTTGGTCACTCTGTCAGTGACAGAAAACCTGGTGCGGGAATTCCCGTTGTGGCTTAGCCAGTTAAGAACCCTACTAGTAACCATGAGGATGTGGGTTCAATCCTTAGCTTCACTCAGTGGGTTAAGGCTCCTGTGTTGCCGCAAGCTGTGGTGTAGGTTGCAGATGTGGCTTGAATCTGTTGTCATCATGGCTGAGACATAGGCTGGCAGCTGCAGCCCTGATTTCACCCCAGCCTGGGAACTTCCATATACAGCAGGTATGGCCCTAAAAAGAAAAAAGAAAGAAAGAAAGAAAGAAAGAAAGAAAGAAAGAAGGAAGGAAGGAAGGAAGGAAGGAAGGAAGGAAGGAAGGAAGGAAAGGAAGGCAGGCAGGCAGGCAAGCAAGCCTGATGCAAACTGCCTTGATCAGTCAGGAAATTTACTGGCCCTTTAAAATGAAGTCTAGAAGTAATGGAGGCTTCAGAGTTGGCCGATTTATCCCCGAATCAAATGCCATGACATAGCCAAGGACTCAGGTTCTGTCTCTTGGCTCTGCTGGTCACAGATTCAACTTGATTCTGAGTCTAGGATGTGTCTAGGTGTTCTTCCTCAACCTAAAAAACCCAGGGCCATATACTTTGTACTTCTGAGCTAAGGGGAGGATAGATTTTTGATGGGTGCACTTGAAAAGAACGAGGAAGTAATTTCTCAGAAGCCTCCAGCAAACCTCTATCTGTAGAGTGTCACATGCCCATTCCTAAACTAATCACTTACAAGGAAGATGCATTATTCTTTGATTGGAGCTGGGAGTAGATAAGCTTCCCACAGGCACAGGGGCTATGTGGGCCAGGGCTGTACATCTGATTGAGGGGAGTCAGGGTGGGCAGTTGCCAGTGTCCATTACGGGGGGCAAAAGTGAGAGCAGGGAGACCAGAGAAGGAGCTACTGAAGTAGTTCAGGACAGGGAGATGATGGTGGTATAAAGTAGTCAGAGTCTGTCTGTTTTAGACATACTGATCTTGGTTATGCAGTGAGGAAAAGAGAGCAGTTAACATCTACCATTTGCCAGGTTTTTCTTGCTTCTTTGAAGCAAATGGAAAAAGGGTGCTGGCCACAAGGGAAGAGAAATCCAGCAAGCAGCTAGATGAGGGTGTGACCTGCAGACACCTCCCAGCTCATTCCCAACTGCACAATGCTGAAGGAACAGAACCCAACCCTACTGTTAGGGATTGGAGCAGGGATGCTTGTTAGTGAAAGGCCAGTTCCATTCAGTAAGCATTAATTGGGTGCCTACTGTGTACAGAGGATGAGTGAGAAAGAGGTTACAGGAGTTTTGAAATAAAAGAAAAAGTATGGGCAAAGTTTTTTATTTTTGTCTTTTGAGGGCGACACCCTTGGTACATGGAAGCTCCCAGGCTAGGGGCCGAATCTGCCGGCCTACACCAATGCCAGATCCTAGCCTCATCTGTGACCTACACCACAGTTATGGCAACACAGGAGCCCTAACCCACTGAGTGAGGCCAGGGGATGGAACTTTCCTTCTCATGGCTATGAGTCGGGTTCGTTAAGCTGAGCCAGTGACGGGGACTACCCTGGGCAAAGTTATTCTCGAAAAGCCTCTTAAACAGACCACACATGGCAATATATTAATTTAAGCACAATAGCTTTATATGAGGAAAACTTATATGTGCAGTAATTAACATACATGCAAAATTTAATTGCTTATTTTAATTCATTAGACGGGCACAAGAAAGGGTTGAATTTGCCAAAAATTAAATGTGCTTATGAAGCAGTATTAGTGCATCAATTAAGCTCTTACCGCCAGATGCAGCGCTAAACACCTGGGGGGATGAAGGGGGTGCACAAGGCCAAGACAGGGCTCACCTCCTTGAACTGAGCATCCGTCTTCGCTAGAATGAAGGCTTCCAGAGGGCTACAAGCAGAATAATCTTTAGTTAAGCCAGCCGCCTCGCTCCGCTCCTACACCACGTGATTCACCTGGGGCGGGACGAGGGGAGGAGGAAGCGCGCATCCTGCGTGCCGCGCGGGGCGGGGCGAGGGGCGGGGCCTGCGGAGGAGGCGGGGAGGAGGCGCGGCAGCCACAGGACGCCTGGCTCGGCCCAGGCGCACCGGATCGGCGCTTCTCCCCTTCAACGGCCGGCCTGCTGCTCCGAGCCCGCGGTGGCGGCGGTGGCGGGCGGCATGCGCGTGTGAGATGCGGCCGCGGGCAGCCCGGACGGGAGCAGCGGCCGCCGCGGTAGCGGAGAAGGCGGGCGCGGCCTCCTCAGCGCGGGGTGCGCAGTGCATGAGGGCGAGCACGCGGGCGCTGGGCAGCCGCCGGCCACGCCGCCTCCATAAACACTTGTTTAGGACTCGTTCGCCCCGCTGAGGCCCCGGCGCCTCCGCCATGGAGGCCTCGCCCGACCCCGAGCCCCACATCTCGGCCTCGGCCTCGGCCGCGGCGCCGCTGCGCGCCCCGGAGGTGGCGCGACTCCGCGAGGAGCAAGAAAAGGTAACAGGCCTCGCTTCTGGCCCCGCGCTTCCGCCAGTGGTCTCGGGAGGCGCCCGCGCCCCGGCACATCCTCAGCGCCCTGCGCCCCTTCCCCGGGGCTGGGAGCTGCTCCCTGCAGGTCCCGGCAGACCCCCTCCTTACTTCAGTGGGTCTCAGCCCTTTGGTCTGGGCCCAGCTCACTCCGGACCCCGAACGGGCGAGGCGCGCAGCCTCTAGGCCTGGAGAGCGCGTAGGGAGAAACTTTTATCACGTGCTTTTGTTGTCTTTTGTCTGGCGCCCTTTGACCTTCGAGGGGAGGGGAGGATGGGGAAGAGGGATGCTGCGTTAATCTGTTTAATTTGTGTACGAACGGGAGTTTTTAATCTTAATGCATATAACAGTATGTGGGAATTTTCTTGGTTAAGGGCACGCTGTGAATCGAAGTGTCATCTTATTTTTTTAGCTTGTTATCTCATGGTTGCTAAGATGTATATACTGTTTGTTGCTCTTTGTCTGATTGCACCTAGAAGTTTTATAAAGTTTGTAGTGATACACTTTATATGCAGTTCCAGCTTTGGTTTAGTATTTGTCAAAATAGAATGCTCTTTTATTAATTTATAACTTCAATTATATAAGTGAGTTTTAATACCAGTAAAGGGGGAAGAACGTTTTGTATTTCCTAATGGGATTGTATATGAACAAGTATACACATTTAAGAAATACAGTATTACTGCTTAATTTGAGATTCCCCCCGCCTTGGATTCTGTATCGTTTCAAGTTTCTCACTGTCTCCTGAAATTGAAATTCTTGCTTTGAAAGGCAACGTTTAATTTACTTAAAATGTCTTATGCCATATTGAGAGTATCCTGGATATAAAGGTTAGGATTTGTTTGAAAATTATAAACACTGGGAATCCCTAGCTTTTTCTCTTGAGTATTTCTGTATAAAAATGGCTACTTACATAGGTGTACAATATAAGCAGGTCAGCTAGATGAGGGGCTTTGTCATAGAACCTCAAAAATCCTGGTTTGCATGGAAACCACCTGTTGGGATAAATTGTGGGAACCTTTCCGACTTTGCTCTGGTTGTTCTGAATTATTTTGTGCGTTGGATTTCCCTTTCTGAGAGCCTTAAGAGTTGGGTTTTAGACTTGGCTTTTTTCAAATGAGAGGTTTAAAAATTCAAGTTGAGGGTGTTTAAATTGTACGGCAATATTTTTTTTTTTCTTTTTTGAAGTGAAGAATAAAGAAAGATGAAAAGACAGCCCTTCCTGAAACCAATTTGTTCATTTTTGGCAAAAACTGTGTTGTTCTTTTAGAAATGTGAAACAGACCCTCAGAAGATGGTGTTTCTATTGCCTTTTTTTTTTTTTTTTTTGTACAGGAATTAACTCTCTCTTCCCTCATAGTATGTTTGCATACTGCTGACTTGATATGTTTTCTCCCATTTGGCATGTTAGAAAGAGAAGTACTTAGGTTTCTTCTGATGATAGTGTGGCTGAAATACAAAGGACACCTTTTGGGGTGCTCTGAACAGCTTTCTGGTATGGTATCCAGTTGCATTTGAAAACTTGCCTTCTCAGTTACAGTCCTATGGGAACCCGAATAGCAATTTTCAGGAGACATTGAGTATGTTACCATATTACTTTTCTGCACTTTGTTCATGTTATTTTGGCACATAAAATGTGCATGTCTGTCATGGGTATGAAAACTCATTCCCAGTTCGTGATAAGGCCCCTCAGTAAATAGACTGTATTTTAACAGATCTGCTTCAGAGGACAGGAGAGACCCATAAGGCCACAAAATAGACTGGCCAGATAGCTATCCTTTAATTACAGTTCAGTATAGGAAAACTTGACCCTTAAATAGTTAAAAATTTTTTGTGAGGGACTTTGGGCTTTAAAACCAACCCAGCAGCTATAGGAGTACAGCGTAGTAAAATGGAAGTGTCCTGACATTCTTGGAAGGAAAGAGGAAAAAAATGTCATTGTGGTTTTACATATTTGTGTAGCAGTTGGTTTTCCTCTATATGAGTTGAATTAAACGTGTTTTAGGACTTGCCTTTCCCTACTGGGGTTCTGTGGGAGAATTGAAACTTGAAGAAAATGATTTGAATGCCTTTTTTCATTTTTCGCTAGGATAGTACCTAGTTAGTCGACTCTAGATGCAGAAGAGAGGGATGAAGTCTTTATATGCAGTGGGTCCCTAAAGTTCAGGACCTTGTTTTCTCTGGGAATCTTGGTTAAGCAGGGCTGCTAGGTAATGTGGTTTAAATGTTGCTCATCGGTGTTTTGCTTTTTATTTTATTTTAATTTTTATTTTTTTTTTTGTCTTTTTGCCTTATCTAGGGCCGCACCTGCAGCACATGGAGGTTCCCAGGCTAGGGGTCCAGTCGGAGCTGCAGCCTTTGGCCTACTCCAGAGACCCAGCAACAGGATCCGAGCTGCGTCTGCGACCTACACTACAGCTCACAGCAATGCCAGATCCCTAACCCACTGAGGGAGGCCAGGGATCGAACCTGCAACCTTGTGGTTCCTAGTGGGATTCGTTAACCACTGAGCCACAATGGGAACTCTCTGTTTTGCTTTTTAATTTGTCTAGGGTATATAATACTTTTTTTTTTTACCTCGGTTAGCCTTTGGAGCACTGAGTAACAAGGAAGAAACTTAATAACCTAAGGAAAAAGACAAAGGAGGGGCATGAATTATCCATGAACTCAATAAGTGACATCATCTGTAGTAAATGGACAGGATTAATATTTGAATATTGTTCTCATTTATGGCATCAATGGTGACAGTTTCAAAAAATATTTTTTAGTTAAAACTTTTATTTCTTTTTTTATCTAGCCAAAAGCCATGCACAGAAAAGTTCCCTGCAGATTCATTTATAGTAATGAAAAAACTGAAAAATCAACACTAGGGGATTGGTTAAATAAACCATGATACATATGAGGAGCTTTTATGCTGTCATTAAAATTTGTAGAATATATGTTCAGTGTAGTTAGTTATGTTTATATGTGTATAAATATTCACACACTTTATGTAGGGAAATGAATCACTGAATGTTTTCAAAGCACCCAGTTTTGTTTATTTTACCTAAAAGTGAGTGAAATTGCGTGGGATTTTTTTTTTTTTTAACAAAGGCTATTGATAAAAATTAATTAACGAAAACTGGGATATGATGTCTTTAATTGCTAAATACTTTCTGGCCCTGACAAATGGCTCTTGGCTGGTTTGAATACCAAATTAGGCAGGTTTATGTCTTATTCCAGAATGGGTAGATACAATTTATTCAAATATCTATTCCCCTAGATGGTCTGTCTCCTTTTCTTTTTTCCCTTAGAGTTTTTATTGTTAATTCTCTATCAAAAGATATGGGACAAGGGGGAATTTGAGATACCCCCCCTGACTTTTTTAAAACTGAATCTATCTTTACCAATAGCAGTCAAATATTTGGTGGAAAAATCTAGTCTAGGAGCCTCTCTAGACTGATCTGTGCTGTAAAAGTTACGATCCAGGACTGTAGTGGAGTGTCTTGGGCTGTTCTAGGCAGGCTTCCTCATACAAAGATCTTGTTATCTTTGGTTTAGAATTGCATTATATTACAATTTTGGTTTCTTGGCTAAGGTGATTTTTTTTATACCTCCAGGTACTATTATTATCTTTTATTAGCAGAACTGTTGGGATTCTGCTATATAGTATTGTGGAAAAAAGTGGTCTGTAGTACTGTTTTCCTAGGTTTATTTGCAGGATGATGGTAACTTGAGAAAACTGTTGAGGATAATATTTTTATTTAGTTTATGATAATGATTACTGAATGGCTTATGTAATTTGGAATTTTGGAATAACATTTTCTTGATATAGAACCTGTGAAATTAAATGCATTGAGTAAATATTTCAAAATTTTCATAAAGCAGTACAGCTAATTTAACTTTGGTTTGAATGTTTCTTACTATAAACTGCACATAGTTTAAGGCACTGTCAGCCATGTACTCTATACAGCAGCTGTTGTTCTCTTCAAGCCCTTTTTCAACAGGTATTTATTGAGTACCTGCTACCCACCAGGCTTGTACCTGCTTAGTGCCATCCTCTGCTGAGGATGTAGTAGTGAGCAAAATAAAGTCCTTGTTTTTATAAGGGTCACATTCCAGTGGTAAAGACATGGGCTAGACAAGTATAAAATGTCAGGTGGTTTTTGATAGGTAAGGAGCTCGTTGTAAGAATTTCGGTTTTGATTTTTGTGAGACGAGAAGCCATTTGAATGTGTTTTGAGCCTCATTCTCATCATAAATGACGAGTTCATTTATCATGCATGAAGCAAGGGATGATGGGATTGTGGTACTGCATTATATAGAATAAAGTCTTTGTGTGCCAGGCATTGTGACAGACGGTTTACAGATTTGATGTTAGAGTCTTTATTACCTATGTTAACTTTTCAGGTGAACAGTTTGGGTTGTTTCTAGTTTTTACCAGGCGCTTTCGTAGGGAGTATTTTTGTGTTCAGTTCTGTTTATAATGCTTGTTTTCCAAAGTGGTTTTACCAGTTTACGTTCCTATCAGCAGTTGGTGAGAGTTCCAACCATTCTACGTCCTCATCACCACTTGGTACTGTCTGTCCTTTTCATATTTGCTAGTCATTTTAGTAATGACTAATGAATGAGGTTGATAACCTTTTCAAATATGTATTGGCTCTTTGCATTTTTTGGGAAAGTAAAATGCTTTTACTAAATTGAGTAATTGTAGGTAATTTATTGAAGAGAGTGTATTTTATTTGCTCTTTCTAATGTAGACGTTCTTTTGTTCATTTTTATGAAAGTTAGAATTGTAAGAATAAGTTTGCTTATAGCCAGAGACACATTCTGTAAATAAGTGAGTTTTCAGAACTCATAACTTGTGAATTTTATTTTATTTTAGTACAGTTTGTTTTGGTTGATACTGTTAGCACTTATAATCGTGACAGTTATGTGCCATGAGAAAAAACAACTTTGGTTTGTCTTTTGGAAGTTACTAGTAAACATTTTAATACAGTATTTGAAGGCGAGGGGGGAGACCCATTTTCGTTGTGTTAGGTCTTTCCAGATTGGTGTGTAAGACAAGAATTGTTCCAAAATATTGGTGGGGAAGGAGGTGAATGGAGTCTGTGCTATAACTGTTTGATTTTTGTTCTCATGTTTTCAGTTTGGGTTTAAAAATCTTTTAGTGTTAGTTATCATTCTTGCCTTCTCCAGATTTGCTAGATCTTTTTAGTCTGTCCTAAGGCGTTCATTTTTTTTTTTTTAAAGCTGCAGCTGTCTATTTTGAACAGTTGTAAAAATAACAAAAAGTTTGAGTCATCAATACTATTTTGCCTCATTTGCCTTTCCTTTTTCTTTCTACATTTTTCCCCTCATAGAACCATTTGAAAGTAAATTTCAGGAGTTCCCGTTGTGGCTCAGCGGTAACAAACCTGACTAGTAACCATGAGGATGCAGGTTTGATCCCTGGCCTTGCTTGGTGGGTTAAGTATCTGGTGTTGCTATGAACTTTGGTGTAGGTCAAAGCTGTGGTCCAGTGTGGCCGTGGCTGTGGCCAGCAGCTGTAGCTCGGAATCAGCCCCTAGCCTGGGAATTTCCTTATGCCACCGTGCAGCCCTAAAAGAAGGAAAGTAAATTGCAGACATAATCACGTCCCTAATACTTAAGCACATGTCATTTTAGAACAAGGTCATGCTCCTACATAATTATCTTTTTTCTCACCCAAGAGATGAACATTGACACACCATGATACCATTTAGCATATTGAAATTTCCTTAGTTTTTCTAAACGTGTCCTTTACAATATTTTTTCAATTCAGGGTCCAATCAAAGACTGCATTTGGCATCTTAGCTATTTATTTATTTTTCTTTTTACGGCCTGCAGCTGTGGCACATGCAAATTCCGGGTTAGGGATTGAATTGGAGCTGCAGTTGCAGGCCTGTGCCACATCACTGCAACACCAGATCCAAGCCATGCTGCAGCCTGCAGCAATGCCGGATCCTTAACCTACTGAGCGAGGCCAGGGATCGAACTTGCATCCTCATGGACACTATGTCTGGTTCTTAATCCACTGAGCCATGATGAGAATTCCCATCATTTTATCTCTTCAATGTCCGATCATCTGAAATAATCCCCCGTCTTCTTTTGTCTTTATGAAATTGGTATTTTTGAAGACTTTTTAACAGTTTACTTACAGAATGCCCCCAAATTTGGAGATGTCTGATGGATTTAATCATGAAGAAACAGAATTAAATAAACATTTTTGGCAGGAATACTACCTAGTGAAGACAGCTTCCTGTTGCATGTTGCACCACAGCAGAAGACATGTAATGTTACTTTATTCTATTATTGCTTTTGCTAATTACTTAAGATGATACCTATCAGATCTCTCTACCTTAGGTACCTATTCCCCTATGTAAGGAATAAGTACTTTAAAAGGTGATAATACTTGAAGACGTAAATACCCTGTTCCCTGACAACCCTTTACCATGGATGACACTTGCCTGGATCAGTATTATCTTGGTGTTTGCAAATTAGTGGTTTTCTAACCATCTACATTTATAGCTGGCATTTTTCTGTAAAGAAGAGCCCTTTCCTTCCTCTTAAACGCTGTTTATTTCTTTTTTTAATTCAGTATGTTATAATTTCATTATTCCTTTTGATGCTCTAATTGTCCAAAATATGGTCATTTGGGAGCCCCTTCAAGCTGACTCCTGGATCCTTTTGGCTTACCTCATGATTCTTTGATTATTACCTTCTTTTTTTCTGGCGAAAGGTGTTCCAGGCTGACCTTGTAGTTTTCTTGCCTTAGAGATTTAAGAATTCCACCACATGTCTTTTAGGAAAAAGGAATTGCCCAGAAGTTCATGTCGTGGTGCAGCGGAAATGAATCCGACTAGGAACCATGAGGTTGTGGGTGTGATCCCTGGCCTCGCTCAGTGGGTTAAGGATCCGGCGTTGCGGAGGAACTGTGGTGTAGGTCAAAGATGCAGCTTGGATCTGATGTTGCTGTGGCTGTGGTGCAGGCCAGCAGCCATAACTCTGATACTACCCCTAGCCTGGAAACCTCCATGTGTCTCGGGTGAGGCCTTAAAAAGCAAAATTAAAAAATAAAATAAAAAGAGAAAAAAATGAATTGTCCAGGTTTTTGCTGCAGGCTGTTACATGATGAATTTCTTGTTGAATAACTAAGTGGGTAGGAATACCCTATTTTCTTTTGTCCTTAGAAGTGTATTTATTGTTCATTCATTGATCCTTTTTTTCCCCTCCTTCAAGTTGGTCACTCTTTATTCAACATCTGCTACATTTAAATATGTGTAGTTCTTTTCCCAGTTGGCTGTCTGTTTGAGGACTTCGGGAGATACAAAGATAAACCATCTACAAAATTCCTGCTTTCAAAACTCATCTCCAAGGCTCTCAGGGTTCCCTGATTTCTGACCTCAAGAAGCCTAAAAACTTTGTAGGAGTGGAAAAATATGTAGAATTTAGAGAGCTTTTATTCCAGCAGTCTTATTTATGATGATAAAATAAGAATTGTCATTTTAACCAGTTTCAAGTGTACAATTCAGTGGCATTAATTACATTCACAGGGATGCACCATCACCCCTGTTTCCAAAACTTTCTCATCACTCCTAACAGGAAGTTTGTAACCATTAAGCATTAACTCTCCCCCTCTTCCTTTGAGCCCCTGGTGATCTCTAATCTTCTTTCTTCCTATTTGAATTTGCCAATTCTGGGTATGTCACAGAAGTAGAATCATACAGTATTTGTTGTTTTGTGACTGGCTTAATGTTTTCAAGGTTCATCTGTGTTGTGGCGTGTATTACCGTTTTATTCCTTTTTTGTGGCTGATTAATATTCCGTTGTATGCATATACCACATTTTGTGTATCCATTCAACTGTTGATGAGCACCTGGATTGTTTCTACCTTTTTACTCTTGTGAATGATGCAGATATGAACATTGGTGTGCAAGTATCTGCCATAGTCCTGGTTTTCAATTCTTTGGAATATATACCTGGGAGTGGAGTGGCTGAGTCATATAGAAATTTTATGTTTAACTTTTTGAGGAACTGCCAAGCTTTTTTTTCCACAGTGTTTGCACAATTTTCATTCCCACCAGCAATGAATGAGGTCTCCAATTTCTATACATCCTTGCCAACACTTTCCTTTTTTTTTTTTTTTTTTTTTTTGATGAGAACTATCTTAATAAATAGGTGTTAAGATCATTGATTGATCTTGGTGATTTTGATATGCATTTCTCTAATGACTAAGGATGTTGAGCATCTTTTCATGTGTTTATTGACTATTTTTGTATCTTTGAAGAAATGTCTATTCAAGTCTTTCGTCTTTTTTTTTTTTTTTTTTAAGGGCCGCAGCTGTGGCATATGGGGGGTTCCCAGGCTAGGGGTCTAATTGGAGCTGTAGCCGCCGGCCTATGCCACAGCCACAGCAACGCCAGATCTTGGGCACATCTGCGACCTACAACACAGCTCACGGCAACGCCGGATCCTTAACCCACTGACCAAGACCAGGGATCGAACCTGCAACCTCATGGTTCCTAGTCGGATTCATTTCCACTGTGCCACGATCTCTTGGATGGTCTTTTTGTTACTGAGTTGTAGTTTATATTCTAGGTATTACACTCCTACCAGATGTATGATTTAGAGATGTTTTCTCCCGTTTTGTGGTTATCTCTTCACTTTGATGATAGTGTCCTTTGATGTACAGAGTTTTTAATTTTGATGAAGTCCAGTTTATCTATTTTTTCTTTGTTGTTCCCTCTTTGGTATCATATCTAGGAACCCACTGCCAGTTCCAAGTTCAGGAAAATTTACACGTTTTCTCTGAGAGTTTTATGGTTTTAACTCTTGTATTTAGATCATTGATCCACTTTAAGTTAATTTGGTATATTTCTCATGATTGTTGAATTTCAAAAAATTCATCTAGGATATTGTCATCTGAAGACTTAAAATCTTAGATATAATTAATTTATTTTTATTAAAAATTTTTAATTATGGTTGATATATAGTGTTCTGTCAGTTTTTGCTGTATAGCCAAGTCACCCAGTTATACACATATATATATGTATGTATACACACACACATTCTTTTTTCTTTGTCTTTTTAGAGCTGCACATGCAGCATATGGAGTTCCCAGGCTAGGGGTTGAATGGGAGCTACAGCTGCAGCCTACACCACAGCTCACTGCAATGCCAGATCCTTAACCCACTGAGCGAAGCCAGAGATCGAACCCACAACATCATGGTTCCTAGTCTGATTCGTTTTTACTGTGCCACGGCGGGAACTCCACATATATATACATTCTTTTTCTCACATTATCCTCCATCATGTTCCATCACAAGTGATTAGATATAGTTCCCTGTGCTATACAGCAGGATCTCATTACTTAATCCACTCCAAATGCAGTAGTTTGCATCTATTAACCCCAGACTCCCAGTCCATCCCACTCCCTCCCCCTTGGCAACCACAAGTTGTCTCCACATCCTTGAGTTTCTTTTCTGTAGATAGGTTCATTTGTGGCATATATTAGATTCCAGATGTAAGTGTATCATGTGGTATTTGCCTTTCTCATTCTGACTGACTTAGTGTCAGAGTTTTAAATTCCATGTGTCTTACTGCAAATGGCATTGTTTTGTTCTGTTTTATGGCTCAGTAGTATTCCATTGCGTATATGTACCACATCTTCTTAATCCATTCATCTATCCATGGACGTTTAAGTTGTTTCCATGCCTTGGCTATTGTGAATAGTGCTGCAGTGAACATACAGGTGCATGTGTCTTTTTCAATGGACGTTCTGTCCAGATAGGTGTCTAGGAGTGGGATTGCTGGATCATATGGTAGTCCTAAGTTTAGTTTTCTGAGTTACCTCCATACTGTTTTCCATAGTGGTTGTACCAAGTTACATTCCTACCAACTGAAGGAGGGTACCCTTTTCTCCACACCCTCTCCAGCATTTGTTATTTGTTGACTTGTTACCTCATAGTGGTTTTGATTTGCATTTCTCTAACAATTAGTGATGTTGAGCATTTTTTCATGTGCCTGTTGGCCATCTGTATATCTTCTTTGTAGAAATGTCTGTTTGGTCTTCTGCCCATTTTTCAATTGGGTTGTTTGGTTTTTGGCTGTTGAGTTGTATAGGTTGCTTGTATATTTTAGAGATTAAGCTCTCATCAGTTGCATTGATTGAAACAATTTTCCCCCATTCCGTAGGTTGCCTTTTTGGTTTTTTTTAATGGTTTCCTTTGCTGTGCGCAAGTTTGTCAGTTTGATTAGGTCCCATTGGCTTATTTTTGTTTTCATTTCTGATGCCTTGGGAGACAGACCTAAGAAAACATTTGTATGATTGATGTCAGAAAATGATCTGCGTATGTTCTCTTCTAGGAGTTTTAAGGTGTCTTATGTTTAAGTCTTTAAGCTATTTTCTGCATAGTGTGAGGGTGTGTTGTAGTTTCATTGATTTACATTTTTGCAGATGTCCAGTTTTCCCAGCACCACTTGCTGAAGGGACTCTTTTTTCTATTTTCTATTCTTGCCTCCTTTGTTGAAGATTAATTTACCATAGGTATTTGGGTTTATTTCTGGGTTCTCTATTCTTTTCCACTGGTCTGTACATCTGTTTTTGCTCCAGTATCACACTGTCTTGATTATTGCAGCTTTGTAATAGTGTCTAAAGTCTGGGAGAGGTATGCCTCCTGATTGGTTTTTGTTTTCTTCAGATTGCTTGGGAAATTCTAGGTCTTTTATGGTTCCATATAAATTTTTGGATTGTTTGTTGTAGTTTTGTGAGAAATGTCATGGATAATTTGATAGGGTTTGCATTGAATCTGTAGATTGCTTTGGGTAATACGGCCATTTTAATGCTATTAATTCTTCCATTTCAGGAGCATGGAATACTTTGCATTTCTTTGAATCCTCTTTAATTTCCTTGATTAATGTTTTATAGTTCTCAGCATACAAATCTTTCACATTCTTGGTCAGGTTTATACCTAATTTAATTTTTTTTTAAATTTTTTGAGTGCGATTTTAAAAGGAATTTTTACGTTCCTTTTTTAATATTTCATTGTCAGTATACAGAAATGCCTCTGATTTCTGGATGTTAATCTTGTATCCTGCTACTTTGCTGAGTTTGTTGATCAGTTTGAGTAGTTTGTGTGTGGAGTCCTTAGGGTTTTCTGTATATAGTATCATTTCATCTGCACACAGTGACAGTAGGATTTAATTTACATTAATATTTTCGCCATCATTTGTGTCTAGTTGTGCTGTCCAGTATGGTGGCCATTAAATTTAAAATTCAAATTAATTCAATTAAATTTAAGTTTCTAGGTCATAATAGCCACATATCAAGTGCTTAATAGCCTCATATGGCTATTGGCTGTTGAATTTAAACCATGTTGATTTTGAAGATTTCCATCATCAAAGAAAATTCTGCTGGACAGTGCTGGTGAAGAGAGCTGCTGTCCTTTAAAATTTGTATCCTAGGAGTTCCCGTCGTGGCTCAGTGGTTAACGAATCCGACTAAGAACCACGAGGTTGCGGGTTTGATTCCCTGGCCTGCTCAGTGGGTTAAGGATCTGCCATTGCCGTGAGCTGTGGTGTAGGTCGCCGACTCAGCTCAGATCCTGCGTTGCTGTGGCTGTGGTGTAGGCTGGCGGCTACAGCTCCCATTAGACCCCTAGCCTGGGAACCTCCATATGCTGTGGAAGCAGCCCCAGAAAAGACAAAAAGACAATAATAAAATAAAATAAAATTCATATCCTAATATGTTTAATAATTGTGAAATGTCTTCCTCTGTCATTTTTCTTACTATTATGGACAGAAAGTGAAAATTTCTGACTTGTCAGTTGTGTTCAAAAGCTAAAAATAGACTATAAAGATGCTGTCTTCAGTCTTTTACACTTTTGAAAGATGATGCAGTACTTTGGGATTTTTTACTGTTGATTACATCACTCTTTAGGTGATGCCATGGTTCCTCCATTGCTTGTTACATAGTTCTTTTTCTTTAAGCATAGTTAGGAAAAATTGATGAATAATTATGAAATAATTATTAGGGTGATGACATGATGTAGGAAAAATATAATCACTGGGATCCTATAATGTGTTTTAGGCTTATAAAAAGTTTCACTGTGCTCATATAATAATTGCAGGATACAATGAATTTTATCCTTTCTTAAAATAAATAATTTTCTCTTTATTCTTTGCAAGATCTCAAAGAATAGAAGTCATGAAATATCAGTCCTTGCAGATAGAACTGCTCAGAAACAAACTAAAAAACTAAACTTTAGTTCAGTGGATTCTGAACTTTCCATTCAGATCCATTACCACAGAATTCTCCTTCAGCTTCCCCCGATCCATCGATCGATCGATCTCTCTCTCGCTCTCTCCATCCATTTTGGCCACACCTGTGGCATATGGAAGTTCCCTGGGCCAGGGATCAAACTGAGTCATAGCCACCAGGGAACTCTACTCCCCCATCTGTGTTTGAATCTTTCTTTTCCTGTAGTGAAACCTTGTTCTCAACATCTGTATTTATTCATTTGCTCTATTCCACAATATACATAAAATAGTTTCCGAATTACTACGTTAATACCATTGCCAACAGCAAACCTATGAAGTAAAGGTCAAGATTTCTTTGAAGTTCTGTTTCTGCTTACAGAATTAACCCCTTTGGGGTATGTATTTAGGTACTAATCTCAAAAGTTACTTGAGGGAGTTCCCATCGTGGCTCAGCAGAAATGAATCTGACTAGTGTCCATGAAGATGCAGGTTCAATCCCTGGCCTCAGTCAGTGGCTCAGGGACCTGACTTTGCCATGAGCTGTGGTGTAGGTGGCAGACTCGGCTTGAATCTGTCGTGGCTGTGGCTATGGCGTAGGCTGGCTGCTACGGCTGGGATTCAACCTCTAGCCTGGGAACTTCCATATGCCACGGGTGCGGCCCTAAAAAGACCAAAAAAGTTACTTGAATTATTTTCTTTTTGTGCAGTTATATCTTGGACTTAACATACAGTTTCTATTTGTGTTGAATATCAGTGTTTGCTTTTTTATTGATTTGACTTTACGAGTACATAAAACATTTGCATGGTTTAAAATCACAACTGTATCAAAAGGAGTAGTGAGGTAATTCGTTCCCATCTCTCCTCCTGCTTACCCCTATTGATAATCATTTTCATTAATTTCTGGTTTATCCTTCCTGTATTTCTTGAAAAATAAATACTAAAATATGCTCTCTTATCCATCCCCTTCCACCTTCTTACATAGAACATATATTTTGGGGAGTTCCCATTGCGACTCAGTGGTAATGAACCAGACCAGTATCCATGAGGACGTGGGTTCAATCCCTGGCCTCTCTCAGTGGGTTAAGGATCCAGCGTTGCCGTGGGCTGTGGTGTAGGTCTCAGATGCCACCTAGATCTTATGTTGCTGTGGCTATGGTATAGACTGGCAGCTACAGCTCTGACTGGGCCCCTAGCCTGGGAACTTCATATGCTGGGGTGCGGTGCTAAAAAAAAGGCAAAGACGAAAAAAAAAAAAAAACCCCAAACATATTTTGCCCCTTGTTTTCCTCATTAAATGAGGAATTTAATCTTAAACCTAGGAATCTTTGGTTCTTAAAGATCTTCCTCATCATATTTTATGGCTACATAGTACTCAGGTATATTATCAAGTATTCAGCTGGTATCTTTTTGATGGTTATTTTGGTGGTTTTTAGTCCCTCGATAGTGCTTTAGTGAATCATTCTGTGCATATGTTATATCTCATTCGTTAACTGACTTCAGGTGGTTTAGTGGGTAAACTGGTTTTCAAAGAACTGGTATTACTTTCACTTTAGTCTACAATGTTGAAGAAGAGTTACGAGAACTAGATGTTCAAAGCTGGAGAACAGTGTTTTGAGTTTCTTGAATGGGCTATTTCTTTTGATCTTCACTGCTGTTTTCAAGTTGTCATTTTTTAATGGAGGCTGGTCTTTGTGGTTCCATTCTTGTTCTTCTACCTTTTTGTTCCAGAGCTGCCTCGCTTTCTTTCTTTTTTAAACAATGTAAATCTAATTATGACATTTTGTCACTCTTTACTGGTTATAAATCCTTTGATGGCTTCCCACTGTACTTAGAAAGAAATCTAGGGTCATTATAATGTGATTTAGACCCTTTCTCAGACTCAGCTCTTTTTAGGATCATTGCTGGCTACTCCTTACATTTACTATAAGATAATGACATATTTTGGGGGACAGGATACCTTAAATGTGTTTCTGTTTTTAAAAAACGAACAATTTCTTTGTTTGTTTTTTAAAATAAATCTTAGCACAGTATAGCAAGAAATATCCCATCCAGTGTATGGATTTGGGCATTTGTTCCGCATCCTTTGCCTTCCTGACTTTCTGAATAGAGTGATATTAAAGTAGTTGAAAATGAGTGTGTCTACTTTTCATTGAAATTACTTTACCTAAAATTTTTATTATATTTTACTTGTCAAACTCAGTGAGCCCTTTCTCGGATATGGCCTTACTTGACCTCTGTGTTATATTCGAAACTTTAGTTGTTCCCTGGTAAACTCTTAAAACTCTCTGTACCACAGGAACTTCTGTAACTTGACTTTTTTCTGGCTCTCCCTTTCTCTATTTCTACTCTGTCTCTTTAGTGTCTCCATTTAATCCTTAGATGTTGGTAATCCCTGTGCTTTGCATCCTTGGCGAGTTGTCTCTTCTCACTCTGCATGTCTTCATATCCTTCATGCTCTCTGCTCTTGCCCAGACCTGTTGCCTGTTGTCCAGACCAGGCGGCTTGGATGGCCCATGAGCAGCTCAGTCTCATTTACTGAAATTAATTTATCATCTTTGTCCCTAATCTACATGCTGTACATACTCATTCTGATTCTGGGCAACATTATTCAAATCAGAATCTTCAGCCTGCCCTGATCCATCTCCTTTATACCACTAATTTGTTAAATCTTGTCAATTCTGTTATGATCTATATCTTCTATCTTAAAGGGACCACTAGCTTGCCTTAATTAGGCTCTTACTTGAAAAATAATACATCAGATTTTTCAGATAAGTTTACTATGTCTGGAGTTCCTCTCGTGGTTCAGTGGTTAACGAATCCGACTAGGAACCATGAGGTTGCGGGTTCGATCCCTGGCCTTGCTCAGTGGGTTAAGGATCCGGCGTTGCCGTGAGCTGTGGTGTAGGTCCCAGACACAGCTCGGATCCCGCGTTGCTGTGGCTCTGGCGTAGGCTGGCAGCTACAGCTCTGATTTGACCCCTAGCCTGGGAACCTCCATATGCCTCAGGAGCGGCCCAAGAAATGGCAAAAAGACCAAAAAAAAAAAAAAATTTTTTTTACTATGTTTTTTGATACGGTTGGTCTTTTTAATTGTTAGTAATCTGATGTTACCTCACTGTGTTTTTATTTTCGTAGTTCTAATCTGTGAATATATAGTTATTTAGGTCATTAAATTTTCTCATCCATCACTTAGTTGGAATTGAGGTCTACTCATTTTGCCACATGTTTTCCACTTGTCACATTTGTTTGCGTTCTTTTATCTCTTTCTTTTTGTGTTAATAAAATATTTTCTTCTGTTTTAAATTGTATTAGCTTTATAGTTACATGGTTTTTACTTTTAGTTATTGCCCTAGAAATTATAGTATCTCCTTTCTTATTACAGTCTATTTTAAATTGGTAGGAAATGGTGTACTAATCTTTTGAAATCTTGCCACTTAGGAAATTATTCAGATAATCTTTTGATAGCTTAATTTCATGAACCAACACCCCCTCATTTGTGCTATTGTCATAGGTTTTACCTTTCAGAATGTTTTTTTTTAACTCCCTCTTACCTCCCAAATTAGGATTATTATTTCTTTTAAACATTTTCTTGTAGTTTTTATTTAGTTCTAAGCTGGGAGGTGATTTTTTTTTTTTTAACACTTTAAAAATGCCATTCCATTGTCTTTCCACTTCATTCCTGTTAGTCTTCCATCAGTCTTACTGTTTTCTCCCCTGAAAAATGTATGTATTTTCTCTCTGTTTGTGGATTTTTCTCTTCATCTTTGTTTTTTAGGTATTTGATTATGATGAATCTAGATTTGGCTTTCCTTTGGCCTGCTTTGAACCTGTAGTTTATTAAATCTGTAATTTGGTGACTTGTTAGTTTAGAAAATTCTTAGTCACTCTTCAGGGGCTGGTTTTGTGTCCTTGTCTCCTCCACTTTTGGTACTCTGGATACACATATAGTAGACATTTTCTTTTCTTTTCTTTTTTCTTAATGACTTTACCTGTGACTTTGGCACATGGAAGTTCCTGGGTTGGGATTGAATCAGAGTCGCTGCTGCAGTGCAGATCCCTTAACCCACTGTGCTGGGCAGGGGTTTGAGCCTGTGCCTCCACAGCCACCTGAGCTGCTGCAGTTGGATTCTTAACTGCTCCACGGTGGAAACCCCTAGACATTTTCATTGTCTCATATCTCTTACTCTCTTTTCTGTATTTTCTGTATGCCATTTTGGATATCTTTTCTGACCTGTATTCCTGTTTGCTAATCCTGTTTAGTTATCTAAACTACTGGTAAACCCATTTACTGAATGTTTAATCTTCATTCTAGAAATAAATACTATAATTTATGTTTTGACATTTCTTTAATGAACTGTATTGCCGTCTTCGACCTTCCCTTAATTTTCATGCATGTATTAATCATAAAAGTCTATGTCTTATAACTGCAGTATGTAAATTAAATGAGGCTCTGCTTGTTTAATTTTTCTCTTGATTTTTCATCAGTTGCTCTGGTTTTCATAGAAAGCCTTGTAGTTTTTGATTGGATGCTAGACATTGTAGTGAAAAATTGTGGACTCTTGATGATGTTACCTTCCTTCATCAGAGGGGTAAATTTCCCGCAGCATATGGAGGTTCCCAGGCTAGGGGTCCAATCAGAGCTGTAGCCACTGGCCTACACCAGAGCCACAGCAATGTGGGGACCTGAGCCGCGTCTGCAACCTACACTACAGCTCACGGCAACACCGGATCCCTAACTCACTGAGCAAGGCCAGGGATCGAACCCGCAACCTCATGGTTCCTAGTCGGATTCGTTAACCATTGCTCCACCACGGGAACTTCAGAGGGGTAAATTTTCTTTAAGCAACCATAGTACTAGTAGATAACACAACCTAGCTGAGAGTTGGTTTTGTTAGGGCTGGTCTGTTTCAGTTTTGCTCTTATTACTAGCATGTAGCCTTTACTTCTAAAGCATAGCTCTAATTCTGTATGGAGCATGTCTTTTTCATAAATTATGTGATCATGTGTGTGTAATTCTGTTTATTGTTTCTTCTATTCCATTGGATTATTTGCCTGCACTTGCACCAGTACCACTTTTTTTTTTTTGGTCTTTCGTCTTTGTTGTTGTTGTTGTTGCTATTTCTTGGGCCGCTCCCGCGGCATATGGAGGTTCCCAGGCTAGGGGTTGAATCGGAGCTGTAGCCACCGGCCTACACCAGAGCCACAGCAACGCAGGATCCGAGCCGCGTCTGCAACCTACACCACAGCTCACAGCAATGCCGGATCGTTAACCCACTGAGCAAGGGCAGGGACCGAACCCGCAACCTCATGGTTCCTAGTCGGATTCGTTAACCACTGCGCCACGACGGGAACTCCTGAAATTTTTTTTTTTTTTTTTTTTAACTATCTCTTAATATAGTAAAATTCCTTCAACTCTGTTTGCAGTATTGCCTTTACTGTTCCTGACTTTTTCTTTTTTCATGACTATTTAAAAATCAACTCTTCGGTATCACAGAGCAAGCTACTAGGGTTTTACTTGGAGTGCAATGAATCTAAAGATCCATTTGGGGAGAATTGACATGTTTACAGTATTAAGTTGCCTAAGCCTTGAATATGGTATATTTTTTTATTTATTTAGTTCTTCTATAACTTCTTTCACTATTTTAAGTATATAATATACTTGATTTTTCTATATTGACTGTTAAATTTATTTGAATTCTATAATTGTTTGTATATCCTGATGGTATGTATATAGATATATTCAGGCATGTTGTCTGAATAATAGCAGTTTTTTTTTTTTTCCAATTTGTTAGGCTTTTATTTTTTTGCCTTATTGAATGAAATAGGACCTTTGGTATAGTGTTGAATAAAAGTAGTGATAGTAGGCTTCCTTATCTAGTTCTGTGTTTAGGGGAACCGCTTTAAATATTTTACCATTACAAATGGTGTTTACTGTAAACTTTCGGTAGATACTCTATGAAAATGAGGAAATGTTCTCCTATTCGTAGTCATCTAGTTTTTTCATGGATTGATGTTGAATTTTTCAAATGCTTTTTCTATATTTGTTAAGATGTTAATGTAGTGACTTATTTTGATTTTTAAAATATTGAAACACTATTGTATTCCTAGAGAAAGACCTTTGCTTATAATGTGTTTATTTGGTAACGTCCATGTTAAGTTTTGGTTTCAGTGTCATAAGACAGCTATAATTTTTTGTTAATTTAATTGACTTAATTAATTTTGAATTAAATTTTTTTTGGCTGCACCCACTGCACATGGAAATTCCTGGGCCAGGGATTGAATACGAGCTGCACCTGTGATCTGTGCCACAGCTACACAGCGCTGGACCTGCTGTGCCAGGTCAGGGATCAAACCTGTGCCCTAGCAGAGACCCAAGCTGCTGCAAAGACAATGTGGGATTTTTAACCTGCTGCGTCACAGCAGGAACTCCCATTTTCGTGTATTTTATAAAATACTTTACTACTGGTATTGATTCTGACTTAAATATTTGGAGTAATTTTTCAGGGATGCTGCCTAGGCTTTGTATTTTCCTTATGTAGATATTTTAAAATATAGAAATATCTGTAGGTTTGGTAGTGATGTCATCTTTTTAATTTTTGTTATTTGCAATTTGTTTTTTGTTTTTTTTTTCTCTACTTGATTTGTCTTCCCAGGGGTTCATCAATCATAATCAGTCTTTTTTAAAGAACCAATTTTGACTTTTATTGATTTTTCTTTTGTAAGTTGGCTTTATTCTTTATCGATTTCTGCTTTTATGTTTTTCTTCCTTTAAAAATTTCCCATTGGCTGTAATTTTTTTCTAGCTTCTTGAGATGGAAGCTGTTAGAGATGCAGATGTCACTGATTTTTACTATTCTTGCTTTACACAAGGTATATTTTGAGTTTAACATTTTTCACTACTTATTACCTTAGGCACCCCACACATTGTGTATGTTATTTTCATTTTTAGTCAGTTAAATTATTTCCTAATTTTTCTTGAGATTTGTTCATTGACGCAGAAGTTACTTAGATACATGTTTCTAGCACAACATTGTAAATCGGCTATACTTTAATTTAAAAAAAAAAAGATGAAAAAAAGAAACATGTTCCTTAACTTCCAAACACTGGGTATTTTTAGCTTTTCTATTGTTGATATATTTAATTTGATTTTGATAGGAGAATACATTTTGCAAAACTGGGATTTAAGACTTGCCTTATGACCTAACATATGATCCATTTTGGTTAATATTTCATAAGTTACTTGGAAAGAATATGAATTCCGCAGATTTTGAGTTTCATATGTTCGTTTGTTTGTTTTGCCTTTTGTCTTTAGGGCTGCACCTGTGGCATATGGAGGGTCCCAGGCTAGGGGTCCAATCTGAGCTGAAGCCACCGGCCTATACCACAGCCACAGCAATGTGGGATCCCAGCCACATCTGGGACCTACACCACAGCTCACAGCAATGCTGGATCCTTAACCCACTGACCAAGGCCAGGGATAGAACCCACATCCTCATGGTTACCAGTCGGGTTTGCTAACCACTGAGCCATGATAGGAACTCCCGAGTTTCATGTATTTTTTAGCTCAAGTTGACTGAATATGGTGTTCAATTTATTTGGTATACTTGTTAATTTTTTTGTTCTATCAATTATGAAGAAATGTGCATTTAGAATCTCTACTATGATCATAGATTTATCTTTTTTTCTATTTTTTCAGTCTTTGCTTTATACATTTTGAAGTTATGTTATCCAGTGTATACAGATTTAGGACTGTAATAATTTCCTGGTTAGTTGACATTTTATCATCTGAAATAGTTTTGTTTTTAGTGGTATTTCATGCCTTCAGATCTCCTTTGTTGGATGTTAGTGTGGTGATATTAGCATATCTTGCTTTTGTTTCTTTTTATGATGTATCTTTTCAGCTTTTAACTTCAGTGTTTTTGTGTATAAATTGTTTTTTATAAACAACATAAAGTTATTTTAAAATTCAGTCTAGATACCTTTTTCTTTTATCTAGGATAGCTAGTCAATTTCTATGTCATAGAATTACTGATACATATAATTTCATTTTTATCATCTTTCTACTTGATGGTTTTTTTGTTTTTGTTTTTTTGTCTTTTGTCTCTTTAGGGCCGCCCCCACAGCACATGGAGGTTCCCAGACTAGGGGTCAAATCGAATCGGAGCTGTTGCTGCCAGCCTCTGCCAGAGCTTCAGCAACACCAGATCCCAGCCACGTCTGCAACCTACACTGCAGCTCACGGCAACGCCAGATCCTTAACCCACTGAGTGGATCCTTAAGCCACTGAGCGAGGCCCAGGAGACTTTTTTTATCAAATTGTAGTAGAATAGGCCTAGCAGAATTGAAATCATTTAAGTCATTTTAAGTGTACATTTCAGTGGCAGTAAGTACTTTCACGTTGTGGTGTACCCATCACCACCGTCTAACTCTGGTGGAACTTTTTTTGTCGTTCAAAACTGACACTATCCATAAAACAATAACTCTCCATTATCCCTTCTCCCACCTCCCCTGGTAACTACTATTTTACTTTCTGTCTATGTGAATTTGGTTATTCTGGGCATCTCACGTAAGTGGAATCATAACAGTATTTGTCCATTTGTTCTGGCTTATTTCACCCAATGTGTCTTCAGGGTTGATATAGCATATATCAGATTGCTTTCTTTTTAAAGGCTGAGTAACATTCCATTGTATGTAGATAATACATTTTGTTATTCATTAATCCGTCGATGGATATGGGCTGGTTTCCCTTTTTGGCTACTGTAAATAATGCTGCTATGAACATTAATATACAAATACCTGTTTGAGTCCTTGGTTTCAGTTCTTTTGAGTATGTACCCAAAAGCGGGATTGCTGGATTATGTGGGGATTCTATGTTTTATATTTGAGGAACTGCCATACTATTTTCCACAGTGGCTGCACCATTTTACCTTCCCACCAATGGCACAAAAGTTCCAATGTTCCAGTTTTTCCACATCCTTGCCAACGCTTGTTATTTTCTTTCTTTTTTTAATAGCCATCCTAATGGGTATGACCCGGTTTTTCATTGTTGGTTTGTTTTGACCCACTTTTATGTTCTTTTTTTCTCTGCTTTTTCAGTTGCCTTCCTTTGAGTTAATCAGACACATCCTATTGTATATTCTTCCTCTCTGTTAACTTGTTCAAGATAACATTCTGGTTTTTTTTACAATGGTACTTTAGCACTCCACTTTATGTATATGTTAGGACTAAACATACTGTATATTAATACCATGCTTTTTTTTCCTTTTTTTACTAGGGAAATTTTTCCTGGAGATGACAGCATGCATTCATTTATCCATCCCACCTCTTGCATTATTGCTTCCATGTATTTTAATTCTGTGTGTTTTAAACACTAAATACAACATTTGATTGTTCTGTTATTAATATTGATTTATCTTTACCTTTAAAAAAAATTACCTGTACAGTTGCTCTTTAGTTCTTTCTGCATTTCTGTCACACCAAATATTTCTTATGGTAGTTCTGCAAGACATAATTGACATACACCATTGCGTAAGTTCCAGGTATACAATGTATAGTTTTGATACATTTATATAGTACACAGTGACTACTTACAACCTTAGCACTAGCTAACACCTCTACCACATCACCTATACTTGTAGTATCTGCTGGTGTAGAATTATGCGTCTGTGTGAAAATTTTTAATTTTTTCTTGATGTTGGAAGATCTGTTTTCTCTGTACATAGTTATAGGTTTTTGTTATTTTTTTCCAATACCTTAAGATTTCACCCAGTTTTCCAGTTTCTGTCCTCTTTTCTTTGTGTAGTTAGCTCTAGCTTTAACTCTTCTTTTTGCTCCTTTGAAGACACTCTATTTCCTCCCTGCTCCTTCTCCTTCATGATGATTATCAAAAATGTTTGAAAATCAGTATATCCGTGTTGTGCGCTCATATAATTTTTAAAAAGAGTTCTCTTGCTTGAGGTTCTTAGAGCTTCTCAAATCTTTTGGTTAATACCTTCCTCTCTCATTTTTAGAAAGTCACGTCAAGATCTTTTCAAATACTGCTTCTGTCATAATCTCTCCTGTCTTTATGGGTCTTCAGTTATACAATGTTTCATGAATCTCTTACAGGTCTTTTCTGTATTTTCGATTTTTTTTTTTTTTTAAATCTAGGCTTTAACTATGATACTTTCTATCGATCTGTCATCCAGTTCAAAATTCTTTTTTTTTTTTTTTTTTTTTGTCTTTTTGTCTTTTTTTGTTGTTGTTGTTGTTGTTGCTATTTCTTGGGCCGCTCCCGCGGCATATGGAGGTTCCCAGGCTAGGGGTTGAATCGGAGCTGTAGCCACCGGCCTACGCCAGAGCCACAGCAACGTGGGATCCGAGCCGCGTCTGCAACCTACACCACAGCTCACGGCAACGCCGGACCGTTAACCCACCGAGCAAGGGCAGGGACCGAACCCGCGACCTCATGGTTCCTAGTCGGATTCGTTAACCACTGCGCCACGACGGGAACTCCCCCAGTTCAAAATTCTGACTTTTGTGTTTAACCTCATGTTAACACCGCTTACTGAGCTCATTTTAGATGTTTCAGTGATGGATTATGCATTTGATTCTTTTCTTGTATAGCTATTCTGTAGTGAAATATGCTGCCTTACCATGTATTTTTTTCTATCTTTTCTACATTTTTGGGGAACATGTTAATAATTATACTTTAACACCTTTTTTTCATTTCATTTTTGTTTTCATTTCATTTTTGTTTTCATTGCTTTGGCAACTCTTAGAGGCCTTTTAAGAGATGGTTTTGTATTCATCTGGTTTTTCCAGTTTTTAGAGGGATTATTGATCTGCTACTGCCTCTACTTGGAGATAGATGTCTGGACTGAGTTAAGTTCTGTAGCTCCTTGCAGTGATTTATTGTTAATTTTACTATCGTCTCACTGATAGTTGGTAGTGTTTAGTTAAAATAAAATTTTACTACTTGAATTGGTGCAAGGTGACATTTCAATTTGACTTTTTTGTTACTTGTGAGGATATCTTCTTTGTTCTACTGTTTTTTTTTTTTAAATGAATTATTTGTTTCCTTTGAGATCTTCACTGAACAGTTCTCATCGTAAGCTGTGTAGCAAGTTTACTTCTCTGAAGTTTTCTTAATCTGCTATAAACCCTAGAAATGCTTAGAAGAAAGTTTGGAAAGTATTTACTATAAGAAGTCAGGAGGAACTCAGGGTAGGGCTGTTTTGTTTGTATGTATGTGTGTTTTGTTTTCTTGTACATTTGTATGGTTACTTCGTAGACCTGCTTCATTAGATGTATTTAGCTTGGAGTTCTTGTCATGGCTCAGTGGTTAACAAACCCAGCTAGGATCCATGAGGACTCAGGTTCAATCCCTGGCCTTGCTCAGTGGGTTAAGGATCTAGCGTTGCTGTGAGCTGAGGTATAGGTTGCAGATACAGCTCAGATCCCACGTTGCTGTGGCTGTGGTGTAGGCCGGCGGCTGGAACTCTGATTCAACCCCTAGCCTGGGAACTCCATATGCCGTGGGTATGGCCCTAAAAAGACAAAATTGAAAAAAAAAGATTTATTTAACTTGTGCAGATTCTGTGATCACCTTCTCAGGTCCAGAATCTGTATTCACCTCAGTCTCTCTTTATGTCCAGAGTAAATTTGATTGGCTGGCCCAGTCAGTGTTTGATATCTATCCTCTCAATTCACACTGGCTGCAGATGGAAAAATGGGATCCTCTGCCTGTTGTGGATGGGAGGACAGGGCTTTAGGGAGTAAAGCAAGGGAATGGAGAGGAAATGATCGATAGCTCTAGTAAAACAATGGGCAGGCAAGCTGCAGTTCAGGCAGTATTTCTCATTCGGGAAAACAGGTCACCATCTCCTACCTGCAATTCAGAAAGAAGGCTTGAAAGCAACACACAGTTTTCTCTAAGTTCGTGGCATATTCATTTGTTGATGGAACTGATTCAAGTTGATGGAACTGATTTGAATATTTTGGAATAGTCAAAGTTTCATTCCACTTTGAATATACATATTTTGCTGTAAATGTTACTGTATTTGATACAGGGTGGTGTTAGACTGTGGTAGTTCTGTGATGTATGTGTAGTAAATACATTACCTTCACTAAATTATGAAAAGTTCTGAATTGAGAAACACATCTGTTCCTGAGGGTTTTGGCGAAGTGATTGTAGACCTGTCCTTTAAAAGGACTTGCTGCACATTTGCTGTATGGCAGGTAAGTACATTGGTGAATAATGTTAGATCTGGCTAAGATCTAATTGAGCTTTCATCTGGTACAGTTAGAGTTTCCTGAATACTGAGTTGCCTGAATACTACCTCATCCAAATAATTCAAGAAACATAACCTGCCAAATGCGTCAGGGTCTCCATTCCTGGAAATATCACTGGTTGTTTATGTTGCCAGTCTTAAATACATCCAATATGAGAAAATTGTGTATTTATTAGAATACTAGGTATTATGAATAATAAAAAATTGCAGGAAAAAAGAGCCCTAATTTGTATGTAAAACCAAAGGACAATGAGATGTAAAATACCAAATCGTGTTCGATGTAGATCAATATTTGTGTAAAAAGAAAGACTGGGTTTGAGTATGACAAGGGCATTAGAAGCCTGGGTAGGAGAAAACTGGATTAAATGTAAAAGTAAGGATTAAGATGATCATTTTGATTCCATTTTAGCTATATTTTGGAAAAAAAAAGTTTTAAGTGTTTTAACGGTAGCTTATAATTGGAGTTAACTTTTGGTAGTTTTTTATTTTTACTTTTTAGCCTATTTAAAAAGGAAATTTAAAATTTTCATGCAGAAACACTCAGTTTATTATAGTTTATTAGTGTTTAATGCTGTAAGGCGTAGTCTAGCAAGAGAAACAAACCACGTAAATAGGACAAACCATGTAAATAAAAATCCATGTAAATATGTCTTCATAAATGTAGACAGCTTTGATTAGTACAGTCCTCAGATTGTTCCTTATACATTAACCTCTGCAGGGAGAATTTGAAATTGCAATACATTGAAAAAAAGGTTTTGGAAGTAAAGTGAAGCAATTTTGAAATAGGTATCATTTGAGACTTATGCAGACTTACCCTTGGAGGCTGTCTGTTGCAGTTTAGTTTTAATGTAGAATGTTCTTAACCTGGAAAGCTCATAGGTTGATGCCCCCTTGTGGTCTGTTACCAAAACAAATGGCACAAATGGAAGTCTCAATACATGTTAAGTTATTCATTCCTTTCTTTATAAAATTTTCTAAAAAGTGGCTTCTGAGACAAACAGCAAAGGAAAAGTATTCCTATAGTCTATATAGTTTACTGATTGTAAAACTTTCAAGTATAGAATGTGTATATATGTTAGACACTGACCTAAAGAAAAATAGGTTGTTGGGTGGACTGTGATTGTCATCTTAGGTATCTACCTTGATTAGTTATAGTGCCTTAAAAATGTGATGAGATGTGGTAGTAATTATAGGGCTAGCCTATGACCTTCTCTCCCCTAAAACATACACATAGATACACAAATGAGGCTTGGGGAATTTTTTGTCTATACTTAGTTGCTTGACGTGAGAAGGCCAGGGGTTGTATGAGGCATTGGAAGAAATAAAGATTTTTATTAGTGAATTGGTCAATTGAAGTTTATTTGCTTTTCCTGATATTACTGGTAATGTCTTGGCCATGTGAGTGTGGGTTCGTGGAGAAAGTGGAGAAGTAGCAGCATCAGTCATTGTTTTAAAACTGCAGATACAAACAGCTGCTTTTCTTCTTACCCTGTAAGTTTCATGATGGTTGGAAGCAGTCCAGTACAGTGAGTACAGGTTTTGAGATTGGATAGATCTAATTTTAAAGTTGATTTTATCTCTTACCAGTTCTTGGGCCCTTGTATAATGTAGGGGAGGTTATTCCATCTCTGAACACAGGTTTTCTCTTTATAAGAAGAGGTTAAAGGAGTTCCTGTCGTGGCACAGTGGTTGACCGATCCGACTAGGAACCATGAGGTTGAGGGTTCAATCCCTGGCCTCGCTCAGTGGGTTAAGGATTCAGCGTTGCCGTGAGCTGTGGTGTAGGTTGCAGATGTGGCTCGGATCCTGCGTTGCTGTGGCTTGGGTGTAGGCTGGCTTCTACAGCTCCGCTTAGACCCCTAGCCTGGGAACCTCCATATGCGATGAGCGCGGCCATAGAAAAGACAAAAAAAAAAAAAAAAAAGAAGAAGAGGTTAAAACCTACTTTATTGAACTGTTTAATCATATGAAGTCTTGGCATATACCTCTGTTATTATTACTTCTTAGGGTAAGGGCAATTGTGAGTTATAAAGAAAGCGTACCATAGGATTTTCTTACTCTTGGGCTGGTGGTAAAGACTCTTAATGGTAGAGTGAATGTTTCTTAAAAACTGGTAAATTAGCTCATAGTCCTTTTCTTTAGTGTGGACTTATACTGCTACAGAAGTACATATTTGTAAATTCTTGGCTGTAAGTGTGATTATATTACATTAAAGAATTTACTTAGGTCAGTTACTTTAATACTTGAAGCCTCCTAACCAGTTATTTTTATTAAAATGATTCAATAACTTTTTTTTTCTTTAGGAGTAATAGTTGCATATTTTGGCAGATTACATTAAAAAAATAAACTAGTATTGTTCCTCCATAGCTGTCTTACTTTTAAAAATCTTGTGTGAAGGACAGTAAAACAATGAAATGTTTTTTGCTGTTTTGCTTTTTCAGAAGTTGCTTTTAGAACCAGGCTCACTATCTTATAGTCAAATTTATTTAATACTTGAATTAATTTGTGTCCATTTTCAGAAGAAATAAGGTTAGTTGGAGTTAATAGAAAAAACATTTTTTTAAATCCAGATAGGTTCAGTTTTGAATCATAAGATTTTTTTTCCCTTCCAAAAGCTAAGTTGTAAAAATTTACTAATTTTTTCATTTTGAATAACTTGTAAAAAAGTAGAAAGCTACAAAGATAGCTGAAAATGTAAATACAGCTGCTTATGTTCAGATGTTTTTTTGGAATTAGGCGGGCTATAAATCATGTAAACAAAGGTAACGGTAGACATACCATCAGAAGGCTAATTGCATGTATTCATACCTGCTTCTTTCACCTCTTTTTAAATTTTTTTTGGTTCTCAAAATATCCGGCCTGTATTTCGATAATGTCTCATTGAAGACTCTTGTTCTAAACCCTGTATGTGAGTAGTAGACTTTAATGAAGACAGTATTTTGGTAGTGAAAAGTTCTCTTGTAAATTGTGAAATGCGTTTTTGTTTTATCCTTGAATATCTTTTCTTGGAGAGACTTGTATTAGGAAAGGAAAAGGGTGAGGGAAAGATAGATGCAGCAAAATGGAGAGGAGATCCTGGAGGGCGATGGCGAGAATATATATGCTCTTCTACCAGGAACTTGTTTTTTAAACATAAAAAGCATATGTGCCAAATTTACATATTTACTAATTAAAAAGGCTTCCTGGAAACATTAAGTAGACTTATCTTCTATAACCTTTAACACTGTCACTAATGGATATTGCATAGAAAATTTCATCGAAGGTCCTTTAAATAATGTAAATGATTATGAATATGTAACTAGTTAATATGCAGCTACGAAAGGATTATCATGTAGAGGTTAATGAACATTCTGCTCTTATGGTTTGCAGGGCTTTTCTTTTTGTGCTTTTGGCTTACTTCATGCTTGGAAACACATGCCTTGGGATTGGAAAGCATCCTGACTGTTTTTGGGTCTCATCCTTTAATGGGGTTGTTAAATAGGAACTTTATAAAAAAGGATTTCAGGAAGATTTTTTTTTCTTTTTTCAATTTACATTTAATTCTGTTGGTCTATTTTGTAATTACTGCCGAATCAGAAACAGTGGAATGGATTGATGTAGTTTTAGCCTAGCTCTTCCAGATGTAAAGTCAGTAGTCTATTATGTATTATCACTGTTATTAAGTGTTGCTATGTGATTGATACTTACTGAGAGATCTTTATTCTAAAACCGACTTTTTATGCTGAGTTAATATGTAGTATGGTTGGGTATCTGATTACAGCATGTATTTTGGTACAGGATAGCTGCCTTAGTATTTAAAATGTCCTAAAGGAAGATACTTATTTCAGGAATTAAATGTTATAATAGAGGAATTTAGTGACAGGCCAAAAAAAAAAAAAAAAGCAAAAACAAAAGAACCCCCAAACTTGTGATTTTGGGGTGAAACATAGGGCTCTTATACAAGATACAACATTGGCATTTAGAACAGTGAACTAGAGAATGTTTTAGACAATATAGTACTGCTGTCTTTTTCACATAGCCTTGTATTAAGCATTTTGGTTTTTATCCCTTCGTTTCTCTCTAAAATGGTACTACAGTATTTGAGATTATTGTTTAAAATTTTTTATTAATGAGTAGTTTAAAAACGTGATTAGTAATCTTTGAAAACTGTTTTTGAAAACTTTCTTTAAAAAAATTGCCATTCAGATGTTCTCTTTTTCTTATTGGTTAGTGTTCCTAATTTGTTTGCTAAGCATTTTGAGAAACTTGTGAAATGTGTCTGAGGAAAACAAGTGATTTTTATTGTTTTAATTTCATTGTTTTAGTTTTATGAACATAGTTTTAAGCTGGGGAGGAAGTGCTTAAATTTTTATCATAATTCACCAGGGGAACTCTTCAGAGCATCTCTTTATCCCAAGTATTTCTTCTTGAAATGTGGTAGAAAAATATCACTGTACTCATTTTTAATGTGTCAGAATAAAAATTACAGGTGAAGACGTTTGGAGATACACTGACAAAATAAAGTACTTTCACTACTGTCTTTTTTTTTTTTTAACTGATGAAACGTGGATGTTACATTGTTTTTTTGTTATTTATAACGTTTACGTATTCTACAAAATATGTAACATTGAAAACAGGCCTGCAGATTGTACAAAATACTAGTTATCTTATATCATATGTCACCTAATAGTTATGAAGCGGGTTTTGTACCAAAGTATGAATTGGAAAGCTGTAATTTGTTCTGCAGTTATCAGCCTGCATTAGAGTGGTATGATAAAGTGTGCTGCTTAAAAACTAACATTCACATCTCTGTGCATTTGACAAATAAAAATGTATATTGAGATGCTATTAAATCTGTAAAGCCACTTGTTTTCTGATACAATGGTTTTGTAGCTTTGTGCATAGCCCTGTTTTTTCATGAGTAGTTATCTGTTTTCATGACAGGTGGTCACTAACTGCCAAGAGAAAATCCAGCATTGGTGAGTAAAATATGGTTTTATTACATTTCTGAACTACTAACGGGGTTACCTATTTGTATTTAAATAACGCATATACAATTTTTGTATCTCATAATTGAATTCGTGTAGTAATCTCCATTTTGAATCCTTTTGATACTAATTTATATTTTCTATCATCGTTTACATGTTCCCTGATTTCCTGAAATTGTGTCACCATTTGTTTATTCTAATGACCATCTCTTTTCCTTTCCTTTTTTTTTTTTTTTAAGGTAGAATGTCATTACTGTCATTATGAAGTGGAGACTGAGACATTTTGGAACCTAACTAATCATAGAGATCTCTTTTTTGGGGAGTTTTTTTTTTTAAATATATGTAGTAGAATAATAATTAGAATCAGTTGTTTTAAAATCATGATGGAAATATGTACAGATACATCTTCCCAGAGTTTGAAAAATCTAATTGCCTGTATCTCAGAGCCTGCTTTAGAGACTGTACTTTTTTTAGAGTGCAGAGAGAAAGAAAGCGTATCTATTTTAATGTGCTAATCTATAGTGAGTAGGACAGTGCTTGGTAAATAACACACTTTCCTACGTCTTCTAAGGAAAATGCTCAATTTATTGGTGAGTAAAATCTTATGAGTTGTCATGAGGTATAGCTGTTGATCTTGCAGATATCAAATTACAATATATCCATGGTGTGTTTACGAAGATTTTACTGAGAGAACAACAGGAGCTGTCTTGATTATTGTCTGCAGGGTTATTGCAAAATCATGGTAACTGCCCCTTTAGTGGTGAGATTAAACCTTTGGTTATACACCATCAAGCATATAATATTTTAAATTTATTTTAAGAGGCTTTTTCTTCATGCCTGAGAGATCTCTAAGGAAATAATTTATAGTTAGTGTATATCAAATGTTTTTTGGTTTAAATGCACATAGGCTGCAAGCAGTGGATAAGAGTGAAAATCAGTGCCATCTGTACACATCATCTTATTAAATTCTGACTTTTGGCTTGCAGAAATAATCTAAAACTAAATAACATCCACTTTATAAATAAAAATTCTGGGACTTCATTAATTTTCAATAAATGGAAAGTTGTGGTTGCATCCACTGGTGGTTTAAAGCCTGTCAGTATTTCCACAATGGACCGTTCACTTTTCCTTTTACATTCGGCCCAGGTTAAAACTTGAAGTGCAAGTCCTTGGTCAAAGAATTAACCATTTTCCTCTTGCTAATTTGGTCAGAGTGATCCATTTTACAAATCATTCCCAAGGGAAGTTTTACTAGTGTGGTCTTTATTGGTTTGGGGAAGGAATTCGGGAAATTAATAAAAGGTTAGATTCACTCAGAACAGATACTAATTTATACAAATGTGTGACTAATACCTTGCTTCTGATTTGTTTTGTAAAATTCTTTCCCTTCTAGACTGAGAATTCTTTAAGGCTAAGAGATGTGTGTTCATCCTTTTCTCCACAGCACCTTTTACTGTATTTGGCATATTATAGGTGCTTAGTAAATGTCTGAGTAAGTTAAGACCAAATATTTGGTTTTTTTATGCATAACATTCTTGTTTACAAGTATTATAGCAGCCCCAAGTCTGAGGAGCATCGACAGGCAGAAATGTGACATTTACTTCAGGGCAAGTTCTTATGACTCAATCTTAATTTACTGTAGAAGCTTAGCATTTTTTCCTCCATGTATCTTAAAGTAATATAGTACCTTGTCTATACATTAAACAATTACAATAATTTTTATAGTTAGAACTTGCTTTTTCTTATGAATTATTTTTAATATGGCTCAGGATATAGACTTTTATGTGTGTTTTTAATGAGGATCTGATATTGCTAGAATCCAAATGGCCAGTGAATTCACCAATTTATTATGTTAAAAAACTGGAACCAAGTGTTTCTCTCCCCCTGAAAGCCAGGAAATTGCTATTTGGGAGCATTGGGGAATTCTTGTGATATTTATTTTTATTATCTTGATTCCACAAACAATAAAATAAATTATGCTACTGTTTGGAATTGAAAGACCCTGCCATGGAGAAATTCATAGTTGGACACTAAACAGGGGAAATAACAAGAATTTTGTGCTATTTGGTTAGAGATAGGGAAGCAAGAACAGAGACTGGAGCTATTCTTAAGATTGAATCATGCACTGCTTTTGCAAAAAAGCATGTTGCTTTTCACTCTCACCCTTGCTGTTAGCATAGTCTAAAATAACATTTTTCATAACTAAGTTCTTTATTGGTACATACCAATATAATAAGGAGGAGCAAAATACGTGATTTTTTAAAAAAATGCATCCTTATGCTAGTGATGTTTATGCTTGTTTCTGCAATTTTAAAGGATTCTTTAAGGGATGAGTCATGAATATCCTAGCCTTCAAATATAATCTTAAATTTTTCTTTTCTTTTTACGGCCATACCTGTGGCCTATGGAAGTTCCTAGGGTAGGGGTTGAATTGGAGCTGTAGCTGCCAGCCTGTGCCACAGCTGTGGATGGCCACACTGGATCTGAGCTGCATCTGTGACTTACACCTCAGCTTGTGGCAATGCTATATTCTTAACCCACTGAGCAAGGCCAGGGATAGAACCCTTGTCCTCACAGAGACAATGCTGGGTCCTTAACCCACTGAGCCACAACGGGAACTCCTAAAAAAATTTTAAGTGTAGGACACAAAGTAAAAATATTTGTAGAAAAGTATTAGTAATGGTCAGGGGCAATAGGATCTGCCCCCAGAAATCTCTTCCAGGAAATTAATTCAAATCCCAAAACTTTGGTGACCTGAAGACTTTTGTAGTATTTGTTTAATTAATGACAGATAAGAAGGAAATGTTTGAGCCTCATGATTGAGAATTTGTGCAACGCTTTTATAGCTAATAATGGTTTTCAATTTAGTGAAGATTTAAGAAAATTTTTAGGTTCAGCTTTTCCCTCTTATAATCCTTTCTCCTTAACTCGGGAAAGAAGGCATTATAAAATCTACACGCTATTTTCTCATTAAAGTATGGATATACTTCCCACTGTTTGATCCACTAGGAGCTGATTATTCTGTTTGTAGATTATCTGTAATTTTTTATCTTTTTAATTCTTCTCTAAAGAGCGTGGGATTTGGAGTCACAGACCTACATTTGAATCCTGTCATTTACTAACTTTGTCACCTTGGATGAATTACTGTGATTTTTAGTTTTCTTGTAAAGTGATGATGATACTAGACTTGAAGATCAAGTGAGATAATGTCTGTAAAACACCAGACTGGCACTCAATAAATATTAATAGTAGCTCTGAAAAGATTTTTTATTCTTTTTGTCTTTTTAGGGCTGCACCCGCAGCATATGGAGTTTCCCAGGCGAGGGGTTGAATCGGAGCTACAGCTGCCAGCCATAGCCACAGCAACACAGGATCTGGGCCACATCTGTGACCTACACTGCAGCTCACTGCAACACCAGATCCTTAACCCACTGAGCGAGGCCAGGGATCGAACCCGCAACCTCATCGTTCCTAGTCGAATGTGTTTCCGCTGTGCCATGACTCAGGGAACTCCCCTGAGTGGCATTGTTAAAGCTTTACATCAGTGTTTTTAAATAACTTGTATTCTGAAGAATTTCAAACAGAAGGTGACAGAGCAGTGTGCTGAACTCACATGGAGCCGTCATTAAGCTTCAGTGATTACCAAGTCATGGTTTCATCCGAACTGTGTTTCCTTTTAAACAGCCTCTACCTTCTGTCCCTTCCTCCAACTGTTTTGACATGAATCTGAAACATTCCACCTGAAAACATTTCAGTATATATCCTAAAGACATAAAAGACTCCGCAATACCTTTTCAAATTTTAAATTAAGAAATTTAGAATCAGGCAGTACATGTAGTTCAGAATTTAAGAAGTACGAAAGAATATGCATGGTAGGTAGTTTCCCTCTTCTCAGTTCTCTTCTTGGTAAACAACTGTTTTTTTGTTTCTTTTTAAAATTGATTCCTTGCACATCTTTTCTGAAATTGTTTGCTTCAGGGGTGTGTATGTACGCATGTACCTGTTTTCACCCACGTGTTTGTATACATTATGTTCCCGCTCTTTGATCAAAGTGAAATCAGACCATGCACTATTTAATAGCTAAACCTTGGAAATTGTTCTCGGTTAACTCTTACTCTTTATTTTGTTCCCATGAACTTCACTGTGTGTTAAATGTCTAATTTTTAGAGTTGGCAAGTGGTTTTGGTGCCATAAAAGTAAATGATGGCCACATCACTGAGAGAATGGCTTCTACCACTCAAAATATATCCTTGCTAAGCTGTTACATCCATTATTTATTGTTCTTTAAAGAAATTACTCCAAAATGTACTGGCTTAAAACAACAACCATTTACTTGTATATGGTCTGTGGTTGTGCATATGGGCTGAACTTAACCTCTGTTGTTTTCTGCTGATTTTGTTTGGGCTCGCTTGAGTGGTTGCAGCCTTTTGGTAGTTGGGTTGCCCAGAAGAGCCTCACCCACAAGTCTGATGACTATTGCTTGTCTCTAGCTGGGTCTCTCTATGTGCTCTTTTATTTGGTTTACATTACATGATGCTACAAGGGCAGCAGGAATGGAAGCTGCAAGGCCACATTCTGTTGGTCAAAGAAACTCATAAAACTAGCTCAAATTCAAAAGGTGGGAAATGGACACCACTTCTTGGTGGGAGGAGTGACAAAAAATTAATGGTCGTTTTTAATGCACTATAGGTGACTTCTAATGAACATGTCCCACAGAAAGAAGTCTCATTATTTGTGTTGATTTGTGAGAATTAAATGGGCTATAGTAAGTGATGCCTGGCACATACAAATCATTTGTATGTTAGGCATTGTTTCTAATCATAAATTGTGTGCATATGAATTGTAAAAAGAATTGTCTTCCCTCAAATCATCTTAAGAGAGTTTTGAGTAGTAAAGATATCTATGAAATTACCTGAAGCAGACTTAAATGAAAATGTAGAAAGAGATATTTTATATTGTTCAGATGTTTAATTTTGGAAAGAAGACCTTTAAATTTGGACTTAAACATTTTGAAACACTGGAGCATGTGAATTTTGAAGGGGATATTGTAAAGCACATATTGACATTTGTCCTTTTTCATAGGAAACTAGACCAAAAAATACTGTTTTTAAGGAAGAGAATAATTAGTTTGTATTATAGGTTTTAATTAAAGTATATAGTGGAAAATAACTACCAGAGTATGCCCAAATAGTTAAAAATCGCAAGTGAAGATTTGATGATTTTTTTTTTCTCCCTTTTTAATAGTCTCACCTGCGGCACATGGCCAGGCCAGGGGTCAAATTGGAGCTGCAGCTGCAGGCCTCCGCCACAGCCATGGCAATGCCGGACCCTTGGCCCACTGAGCAGGGCCAGGGATCGAATCAGCATCCTTGTGGACACTGTCAGATTCTTAACCCGCTGAGCCATGCCAGGAACTCCGTGATTTTTTTTTGATTCCTCTTTCAAGTTAGTACAAATGGGTGGGAATCTTTATCTATCTCTGATGCCTTGCCTCACAGAAGCACTGAACTATTTTATAACGCTGCTAGTGGTTTATAGTGTATTTCTTATGAGTTACCTGAAACAGCGTTTTCCTGACTTGCCTTAAGATGCTTATATAACATTTATTTTATTTTATGAATAATATATGAAGTATTGACCTACCTTTAATACCTTAAAACATTTATTCATGGTAATGACTTCATTCCTTAGCATTAGATAAATATGAAAACTGTATTTTTCAGAGTCCCCATTTTACTGATGGCATAGTTTTCGTCATTGTTTTACATAGGAACTTCCTTTTGGCCTTTTTCATTTTTATGTGTCGTTCTCCCCCTCCAGTGGAGCAGTGAGCCATTTCCAGATTTTCTGAGGATTTTACATACTTCTGTTGTTGGAATTTCTATAGTTATTTATGAAAATGACCTTGGGGCAAGGGCAAGAGGGAGGAATCATATACAAATTTCCTTCTCTGTCATTCTTCAAGTTCTTGCAGTTTTTTTTTTTAATGGTGTCATGTTTTAGTAAGAAAGTTTTGTGTGTGATGTTTCAAAGCAAATTAAGATGCAAAAAAATGTTTTAAGATGATTTTTTAAGAAATGATTTTTTAAGAAATGATTTAATTAAAATGATTTAAGAAAATCAAGAAATGATTTTTTAAGAAACTCAATCTAGTTTTTTTCTTTGAATACATATTTATAGAAAGGTTGAAATAAAAGAATAAAGATAAGCTTATTCATAATTCTGAAAGAAGCAAGTTCTCTTCCTCTTTTTAATTTTATTTATTTTTTCTTTCTTTTTCTTTCTTTTTTTTTTTTTTTTTTGCTTTTTAGGGCCACATCCACGGCAATATGGAGGTTCCCAAGCTAGAGGTCCAATCAGAGCTGCAGCCGCCGGCCTACACCATAGCCACAGCAAGCCAGATCCGAGCCACATCTGCAGCCTATACCACAGCTCAGGGCAATGACAGATTCTTCACCCACTGAGCCAGGCCAGGGATCAAACCACGTCCTCATGGGTAGTCAGATTCATTTCCCCTGAGCCACGATGGGAATTCCCTCTTCTTCTCTTTTTAAACCATTTGTTTTATTCCCTTCAGTTTCTTAATTCTGTATGTATATTTATGTCTCTCAGGTCAAATTATAAATGCTTAATGCTCTTTCCTTTTCCTTTTTAAAAGAGTTAATGATTTTTAAACTGTGATAGAATTTGTTGCTTCCAGGAGTCCCCTAGCCTTTGTATCCAGTTTTTGGAAGAATCACATTACTTTAATACTTAATGCATTTCTGAAAATAAAAGGCAAAATTATATGTGTTATAGGGGAATTTTTTCGCTAAAGAGTTTAAACTATTACTTAAAAAAAATCCATAATATCATCATTGAGAACATAGTCTTTGCTGATATATTTCTGGTGTCTACATACTTTGTTTATTATTAGTTCACAGTTTCTCACAATCAGCTTAAGTCCAGTGAGTATTTTGATGAATCTCATTGAGGCTACATTTCTATTTGATTTGGACGCTTCATGATTTTTCATCTTTGTCTTAACATTATTAGGTTTGAAAACTACACTTCTTTGTAGTCTGGGATTTTTCATTTTCCATTCATTTTTATTTATTTTTTATAAAATGAGAGCAGTCTACAGTAAAGCTTTCAAGCACAGAGCACTGTGTGAGCATGAAGATGTTGATTACTCAGTGATAGTCCAGAGTTCACATTCTTGTTGTGAGATACAAATTCTAAGTTCTAGTCTATTAAAGATAAAAGGGGGGTGGCTCTCAGTACATGACTGAAGAAAGTGTAAGCTGTAGAAAAAATGGAGGCATGTGTACAACTTAACTTTTTTGTTCATTCATTTTGAACTTATGACCTAATTGGTTATCATTTTCTCATTTTTCCTTTTGTTTAAATCAAGTGATTTAAAGATAGTTTTGAGTATTTTATGTATTTGGGGGAATTCAAAGCCAGGATTGCTATTTTTTGCTCATGTAAGACCTCTTGAAAGAAACAGTAACCTCGCATATAAAACACAGTATATAATAAAAATATATGAGAAAATAAACAAAAAGAAAACAGCGGAGGGGGAAAAAACCCAGTAACCTCAAGGAATCTATGAGCAGACTTCTACTGAAATTTATGCAAAATATAGAGCATTTTTCTCAGGATAGAATCGAGAGGGGTTTTTTTAATCATCAGTTTCTCATAGGTATCCATGACTCTAAAGGGTTATGAATCATTGTTCTAAGTAAACAACACACACAAAAATTTTTTTTTCTCTAAAATATACTTTAGAAATAAAGTAGAGAAAACAAGAACCCAAAATGACAAAACTTGCAAATTAAATTATGGTTAGATTTAAGTAGAAACTGGCACAGACATTCAATGCTTAAAGTCAGTTATAAACTTAGCACATCTAAACTTTTCTTAATCCTCCCTTCTGATTTGTTGCAGAAATGCGTATCGGTTGTAGAGAATTTGGAAAATAAAGAAAATAAAAATTACGTATAAACTCATCAGCTAAAATTAATTGACCTAGGCGCTTTAGGGGCCCATCTTTCATGTTTGGAGTGATATGTTTTTATATTATAAGTATTTATATTTAGGTTCATTTCCATACCTATTTCTAATAATAAAGTTTTCTGATAAACTCATAAAATATAAAGAACATGGATTATTTCATCAACAGCTTCTGATGTAAGTTTCCTAGGTATGAGTTGAGAAAAAGGAATATGATGGCATATTGCCTGAATTTTGTAGTAGATGTCATTTATCTTAGTAATATTTGTCATGACCATTAAAAAAAAATGCTGTTGATTTAATACAGATACATTTCAATTGTTAAAGTATTCCTCTTCCCACCAAATTGCAGAAGGCACAGCAATGTAGATCCTTATTTCAGAGTATTTTTATTGCTTAATATAACCTTGATAATTTGTTTTTGCTTTTTAAGAGGATTCTTTAAAAAATCATTGTCTTTTCTTTCTTTAGTAATGAGATTTCTCTCTTTACCTGTATAATCTATGCCAATATTTAGTATTCTTGTATTTTCTTAATTTTAGAGGTAAAAACTCAGGCATCTGTCAAGCCAGTGGATCTTCAACAAAGAAGCATTGCAAAAAAAAAAAAAAAAAAGTCAGGCTATATTTGAGTGATGATCCCTGCAGCATATGGCATAAGGCTTGGTTGCAGAGCAGGCACTCAATAAATAGTGAATTGAATTGAAACAAAGGTTTCTTGGATGCTTAATAGGACATTCTATAGTGGCTACGATGGACTAAAATTCATTCCTAAAATATATATTCCACACCTTTGGGTTTTATAATTTCTTAAGTTAAAAACTTAAAAAAAAAAAAGTGTTAATGTTGCCCCAGATCAACCCAGATATCAGTGTAAAGCCCTTTCCCTGTTAAGCATCTCTTAGTGTTTTCTCCTTTTTTGTTTAGGATATTAGGTGAAGAGAATGATAGATTTTTTTTAAAAAAAAAGCGAGTTTAATGTCAGTATTTTCTACCTATTCCAGCTTCATGCTTTAAAGTAAAAATTAACAAGATTTTATTTCAGTCAGTGATTTAACTTCTATTTTCCTTTTTTATTCTTTAAAGCTGGAAATTGAAGTATTTATCACTTGCCTCAGACAAGGGACATAGGATTTTTTTTCTTTTTCTCTATAAAGATTTTTTTTTTTGGTCAGTTGCGTTTAAGAAGAGAATTAAAAATAAGGAGTTCCTCTCACATTTCTCCCTTCATAACATTGTATTATGAAAATCTTCCAACATATGGTTTGAAAGGGTTATATAGATGAGCCTTGATCACGTATCTATCCATATCTCAACCCTTAATCCATTTTTTTCTGATGCATTTCAGAGTAAATTGTGGACATCTGCATACTTCACCTGTAAATACATGAGCATACACTTAACTTGCTCTCATACTTTTTACTTTATGAAAATAAGATGTTTCTCCTAAAATCTGTTCTGATCTTCATCCTTAAGGTTAAGGCTAGTTTGTACATTATGTTCTTTTTTGCTGCTGCTTTTTAATAAAAACAGTAGGTGCTTCTCAGAAGGCTTATATTAGCACATGATTATAGCACATGATTACCAAGATTCAACAGATTATACAAGTTTTTTGTATGCTTTATAACAGTGCTTTAATTCTTATTTTCTATAGGAACATTGAGTATAGATGTGTGATGGAAATTAAATCTTATTTATTGCATAATTCTTTTAAATTAAGAATTGAAGGCTGAACTGAATCTATAAAGATCAAATACAGTGAAGCCAAGCACAGAAATCTATATAGAATAAGCAGGCTTGGGGGGGTTTATCCTAACTGCATCTGGGTTTTATTTCCCATTTGGGAAAAAAAAATTGCTTTAAGCAGTTGCTTCTATGACTGCACGTTTTACAGTATCCAGAATTTAGTTTTATGTATCTAAGTGGTGAAATAGAAAAAAAAAAAATCTTCCAATTTTGGTGCAAAGAAAGATGTGTTCTGTAATACATTGGTTTCTAGAATCATTTTTGTATTTTTCGCTGTATAGGCTTTCTGATCTTTTGGGGGCCTATTTAAGCCCTACATATTAGAGAGACTAATGGGAGATAACTGTTTTCCCAGGTGCTTGACCCTATCTATATATTTCCACTAGTGGGAACTTGGGAACCATACTTACCGCAGAGACACTGCTTGCCTCCCTACAAAAAGAATTTCTACATGAGCTGCTTTTAAAATGATCTTCTCCTTTCTTTTTGTATTTTTAGAAAACAATTCAAAATTTAGAAATAGCAGCTTCAGTCTTAAACTGTTCTCCAATATGTCCACATTTTTTGTTCTAGGGAGAATTATTGATAAGTTTAACACTGAATATACTTGCTTTGGAATACATGCGTTGGTCTCTTGTGTTACCCTTGATTGCAACTGCTGTGTGATACTATGTTAGGAAGTCCCCCCTTTCCAGGTGAACTTACCAAAATAATACACCTTCAGTGCTAACTTTAATACCAGCTGTTTAGCAGTCATAGGAACATTTAGACATCTGTGCCGATTAGTCCTTGAGCGTTTGCAAAATTGCTTATCTAAAACATATAAACTCCTAGTGTTTGTAGATTAATAAGGAGTTTTCTGGGTGCAAGCATGGTATTACATCACTTCTTCATAGACAGGGTTCCATTTACTGTTCACACCAATCCTGTCTCCCAAAACTTCCTAAGCTGTTATGTTTAGCTATACTATCTTTTAGTAAGTTATACTGTTAGTATCAAATTGAATGAATTTAACATAGTGGAATTATCTTGATAATATAGTCTTTACTAAACATTTTAGAATTCAGGAGTTCCTGTTGTGCAGCAGAAACAAATCTGAGTACTAGCCATAAGGAGGCAGGTTCGATACCTGGCCTTGCTCGGTGGGTCAGGGATCTGACATTGTTGTGAGCTATGGTATGGGTCGCAGAAGCAGCTTGGATCCCACGTGGCTGTGGCTGGCAGCTATAGCTCTGATTCCATCCCTAGCTTGGGAACTTCCATATGCCATGGGTTCGGCCCTAAAAAGCAAAAAAAAAAAAAAAAAAAAAAAAGAATTGATGTTTTTTGGTACCTTATGGGTAAAGGGTCATTGGATGCTCAGTGTAGATGTTCAGCTCCAGGCAAGGTATTAAACCCTGTATATTTAGTTCTCTTGAATCTGTGAGATAGCTAGGCATTATTCCAATTTTGTCATTGAGGATTCTAAGACTAGGGTTAATTTATATTTGTTAAGTAGTGGAGCTGGTATTGACCCTCTGGTCTGACTTGAAAGCCTTGTTCTTTCTGGTACATAGCCCTGTTCATGAAGTTTCCTAGCATTTTTTTTTTCATAAAAATTTACCCATATGGATGATTTTTGCCTTAAAAAGACATTTTATGTTTACTTATTTTCAGAGATTTGAAAGTTTTTAAAAGCACTTGAACATTAGAAAATGAAAAGGCTGGGAGTTCCCTTTGTGGCTCAGCAGTAACGAATCCTTCTAATAGCCATGAGGATGCTGTTTGATCCCTGGCCTTAACTCAGTGGGTTGAGGATCTGGCGTTGTCATGAGCTGCTTTGTAGGTTGCAGCTGTGGCTTGGATCCTGCGTTGCCCTGGCTGTGATGTAGGCCGGCAGCTGCAGCTTGGATTCTGTCCCTAGCCTGGGAACTTCCCTATCTTGCAGGTGCAGCCCTAAAAAAATACAAGAAAATGAAAAGGCTGGCTTGAAAGAATGCAGGCCAGAAGACCTAGTTTAAGGTCATTGCTTACCTCTCCTTAATAGAGACCTGGGGTCTCTTAATGTGTGGTTTTTCCGTTTTCCTTCTGTTTTATTCTGTAAGAGGAAAATGTTAATAAGAGACCTTTACTATAGGAATATTTTTAGGATGACTAACAGAATATATGTGAAATTCCTTGATGTTCTAAAAACTAAATGAGATCATTTTTATTAATTCTGTTACTGTTGCTTTAAGGGAGCTAAGGAGTAAACTGAAACCAATTCCATGATGTTTATAGAACAGTCCTGTTTTTGTGTGTGTGTGGTTTTTTTTTTTTTTTTTTTAATCTGGAGAGTGATTATCTATCTTGCAATTTATCCTAATTTCAATTTGACAGTATCTATATGTTCTTTTAAATTTCCTGCTGAATGGGTGAGTTTTTGTTTTTGTTATTACTATTATTTTTTTTTAATTGACACCACCCTCCCTCTGCTTTAAAAAATTTCATTGCTATGGTTTTGCTTGCAGCCTGCACCTTAGCAGGGAACCCTTAGGAACCTCATATCCAGAGAAGCTTTGAAAACAGGCATCTCAATGTGGGGCTTTTCAATTCTAGCAGGTGTGAAAACTGAGTAGGGCTCACAGGTATGGGAACATGTGACTGTTTCTGCTCCTACAGATGTTTATTACCTCTCCTGGATTTCTTCTAGTCCCTGTTGATTCTCTCCTACCCTAATCACATTAGTATGACTAACTGAGGAGTTGATGACGCCACATTTTTCAACCTAAAGTTTTCTGAGGACCGAGGCATCCGAACAGATTTTGTGTTCATGATTTCTATTCCACAGCCAGTGTTTATTCACTCAAAAGCTTTTTACTAGCTCTCTTCTTCCTTCTCTTGAGCCCCTGATTCCCTCCAGACTCAGTCTTCCTTAATTTCCAAATTTTATTTATTTGTTCACGTGATCTTCTACCTGAAGAAACACTCAATTCTCAAGATGTGAGTGTTCTCCTTCTAAAAGCTAAACTCCTGGAGAGTCTTAATTTTTTGATAAGTGTATGGTGGCATACTGCCATTGCTAAATTTTGTAAAAACACGGTTTTAAAATTTAAAATACTTTAAAGTTGCTAAAATTAAGTTTTTGATTATCTTGTTTTATGATACATAGCCTGCTTGAGGAATTGTTGATTTGCATATTGATTTAGTGTTTGGTATTTTTTTGTCCACAGGAAGAAGGTAGATGATGACTATACTGCCCTTCAAGAAAGACTCAGTACCTTGCCTGATAAGTTGTCTTATGATATCATGGTATGTTTGGTGTGTTTCTTTTAAAATAATATGTTGTTTCTTATAAAGATATTAACTCTGTACAGTAAAGATTCAGAAGTGCCTTACTGATGGCTAGATCACTGAAGCTACCACAGCAAGGAAGGTTTGTTTTTGTTTTACTTGATAATCACTAATGGTAGTAATAGTTGGTATTTACTACTTTTCTTCTTTTCAGATTTATATTAAATTATGTTATGACAGCATAAATGTTAGCAAAAATTCAACGTATTTGGTATACAGAGTTACTGTGTTAGAAAACTGTAATTACAACAGAAATATAGCATGTAGCTGTTTCCTGTTAGCCAGGGCAGAAATAGACCATAATGTGTAATTCACAGAATTAAACCCTAGGACATTGATTTTTTATTAAAAAAAAAGTGCTGCTAATTTTTGTTTGAATGATCTTCATATCGACACAGCGATCTATTCGTGAAGCCTGAATTAGATTCTTTTGTTGCATGAATCTTCTTTTTCATGAAGACTTTGTTCTTAATTACATTAGCGCAAATATTTTGCAAGTGTATTGTTCTTTATTATCTGAGCTCAAGTATTTTGTAAGTTTTGTAAACCCATTAAAGCTATTTATTTGTTAATTCCTGTTTTGCCCCCAAAAGAGAGACTACTTTATCAGAAATAATTTTCAGTTTTTAAGAATCAAAGTTATTCTTTTTTAATATCTTATTTCTAGTTAGCTTTCATTTAGATTCATGAATGAGCAAGTATAAACATTTGGAAACAATACTAACTTCTCTGAAAGCTATATGTAAAAATGCTCGTTTTGTTTTTTTGTTACAATGTTGATTGATTAACCTAAAATAATTTTCTGTAGGTTTCCTTAGTGAAATTTTAATTTAATGTTAAATTTCCATGAAGTTGACAATTTATTTTTCCTAGTGTGTAGTAAAAAAGACTGCCACACAGTGATTTTAATGCTGTTTCATAAAATGTAGTTTTTAGTGTTTTTAATCTTTTTGCCTTTTTTTTTTTTTTTTTTTTTTTTTTCCTTTAATACAATAGGTACCGTTTGGCCCCTTTGCCTTTATGCCAGGAAAACTTGTTCATACTAATGAAGTCACTGTTTTACTTGGGGACAATTGGTTTGCAAAATGTTCAGCAAAGCAGGCTGTAGGCTTAGTTGAACACCGGAAAGAACGTATGTACCAATTATAAATGATGTTTCTTTGCTGGATGTGTATTGGTTCACAGAGTGTTTGTTATTACAGGTACCATCCGTTGATTTATTAGATGAATGTCATACATATCCAAGGTATTTGTGATTCCCTTGAATTGTACCAACGTTTAAGAACTGTGGGCTGGGGAAAGGAACCATGTGGGTTGGAAATACCACCCACATTAACATGTTTTCAGAAATCATCAAGTGTAAAAGTCATCACACATGGTTTTATAGATAAGAATTTGGATAGATAGAGGAATTGGGGTCATTTCATATTTTATAATTGGTTTATTTTAGGTGCTTTTCATAGACTTAGTTTTGCTTTTAATACTTTAGTACCCAGAAGAAATTTATTTTTTACTTATTGAACTAGGATAAATACTTATTTGCGAAAGGAGAAACAATTCTTAAACAAGAGTTTTGGGGAGTTACTGTCATGCCTCTTGGTTAACAAACCTGACTAGTATTAATGAGGGCAGGGGTACCATCCCTGGCCTTGCTCAGTGGGTTAAGGATCTGGCGTTGCTGTGAACTGTGGTGTAGGTTGCAGACGTGGCTTGGATCCTGCGTGGCTGTGGCTGTGGCTGTGGTGCAGGCCTGTGGCTACAGCTCTGATTTGATCCCTAGCCTGGGAACTTCCATGTGGCCCAGGTGCGGCCCTAAAAAGACAAAAAGACAAAAAAAAAGTTTTTTGGTTTGGAAGAAGTCCTATTTCCATTTTATGGAAGAAAAGGTCAGGTGTGGAGAGATGCTACCTAATATGATGCCCTCAAGCTTGTGAAGTGGTTTGAAGTTTCTGCCTCATTTTGTTGAGATAGTTCTTTAGTTTTCTTTATCTATGATGTTATTTGTTGGTGTATATATATCCATACATTTTGTAGTTGGATGGGTTGACTTGAGTTCTAGCTTAGTTTTATTTTAAAATTAGGTTATTTAATCAATGTTCTTATTTCTGTAATAGCATACTTAAACTGATCATATGATATCACCCCTACCTGCTTTTTAACCTAGTTAAATGTGCATCTGAAAATAAATTCTGTCGCCTTCTTCTGTATAAATGAGGTCATAGAGGTAGAACACAACTGCATTTTCTAAAGCTGAAATTACTTCACTTAAGCATTAGTGGGTACTATTTGGAGAACTCATTTACTCTGAAATTCTGGAATCATATTTCGAGACTAATTGCCAATCAACTCCTATATATATTTTGATCTTTGATATATATATTTTCATCTATATGTGTTTTGATCTTTGATATATTTTTTGATCTTTTGTGATGCTAATCAGAATCTTACTGTTAGGCCTGTGTATAATTTCTGGCAGGGCTAATTCTTTTGGCATTGCTGTATTAAAGTCAGTTATGTATATTAGAGGAAAGAGAATGGGCATAATTTGGTGAAGGCTTTAGCTCCTGGGGTAACTCTGCTGATACGAAATGGGTTCATAGTCTTTTGAAGTTTGTTCACTTTGATTTTCATATGGGTATTTCAGCAAAGAAATCTTTAGAATCAATTTAACATGTATTAATGAAAGAAAATTTTTATAGAATAGAGTAGAGCTCTAAAATAGCAAGATATTTTTTGGTAAATCACTTTCAGTGTTAAATAAGGTTTTAGGAAGTGGCCAAATGGTGGCTTTTGGGATCAATATTTATCTGAAATAATTTTCAGAATAATAAATTATGTTTGAGAACCTGTTTTGTTAAATGAATTTTAAAAATGTGTTTGCATACAGTTTTATAGTTATAATAACTGAAGAAATTGTTTAAGTATGTTATTGTACTTAATATTTATTAAGGAAAGATACTTAATTTTTTTTTAAGGCCAAAGAAATACAGCAGGTTAAACATATCTCCCTCACTGTCAACAGGGTTATTGGGGAAGTGTAGGGAGGTCATTGCATGTTTTAAAAATAGTTAAAGGACAAAATGGATTTAACACAACAGCAGCAAAAGGATTCGGAGGCGGTGACTAAGAGGAAGATGATGTCTGAGAGGAAGAAGCAAGCTCAGGGCCCTACCCTTTGTGCTCACATTTAGCATGTTTCCACTTAACATGAATATGACCAGCCTAATTTTTAAGATTATCAGAGTATAATTGACTTTTTATTTGATGTGCTTATTTTATGCATTTACTACACTTGTAAAAATTTATTTGACCAGTACCACAATCAGGAAATGGAATAGTGTAAAGGATATACTGCAGTCAGCACACAGGACCGCACCAGAAATTCCCTCATACTTGCTTTTTGTGGTTACACCATACCCTACCACACCCCAAGCCCCGACAACCATGATCTGTCTCTGTCGTTATGAATTTTACCGTTTCCAGAATGTCGTATAAGTGGAATCATACACTAGGTAGCCTTTGGGGACTGGCTTCTTTCACTCATCATGGTACCTCATCCAAGTTGTTCTGTGTATCAAAAGGTTCGCTCCTTTTTATTGCTGAGTAGTGTTCCATTGTATACACGTATCACAGGTTTTCAATTTACCCACCGAAGGACCTTTGGATTTGCTTCTGTTTTTTTGGGAATTACAAACAGAGCTGCTATAAACCTTTTAGTATAGGTTTTTATGGGACCGTACATTTTCTTTGCTGTTGAGAAATGCCTGTTGTTTTCTTTCTTTTAGTGTCTTAGTCCGGCTGACATAGAAAGTATTCATTCTTCAATATTTTGAAAGAGTTTTAGAGTTGGTGTTAATTCTCTGGATGTTTGGTAGAATTCATCTATGAAAGCCATCTGTTCTGGGCTTTCCATTATTGGGAGGTTTTTGGTTATTGATTCGTTCTCCTTACTTGTTCTAGGTCTATTCAGATTTTCTGTTTCTTCTTGTTTCAGTTATAGCAGTCCATATGTGTCTAGGAATTTGATCATCTAGGTTATCCAATTTCTTGGCATTCAGCTGTTTATAATACTCTCTTACAATCCTGTTTCTATAAAATAAGTAGTATTGTCCCTACTTTTTCTTTGTGTTTTTAATTAATATGCTTTTAAGATTCAATTTTTTTATTCTTCTGCAAGTTTACTGCATATTTCATTTCAGGTTCTGTATGTGAATATAGAAAGGCATTTCTATTTTTATTTCTGATTTTAATAATTTGAGTCTTCTCACTTAGTCTACGTAAAGACATATCAATTTTGTTGGTCTTCTCAAAGAACCAGCTTAGTTTTGTTGATTTTTGTTTTTCCAGTCTCTGTCTTACTTCTACTGTAATCTTTTCTATTCCTTCCTTCTGCTAGCTTCGGATTTAGTTCACTCCTCTTTTTCAGGCTTCTTAAAGCATACAGTTAGGTTATGATTTAAGATCTTTTTTTAATGTAGGTGTCTCTAGGTATAGATATCTTGGTTAGCATTGCCTTCTCTGCATCGTGTTTGTTTTGGTAAGTTTTGTTTTTATTTTCGTTGATCTCAAGGGTTTTTCTAATTTCCTTTGTGATTTCTACTTTGACCCATTGATTAATTCAATGTTTTGTTAAATTTTCATTTTTGTGAATTTTCCAGTTTGCTTTTTGTTGTTGGTTTCTAGTTTCATTCCACTGTGGTTGGAAAAAAATACTTTGTATAGTTTTAATCTTGTTAGAAATTTTAAAGACTCATTAGAGAACATTTCATGTTTCCCTTAGAAGAATGTGTATTCTCCTCTTGGGTACAATGTTCTGTATATATCCTTTAGGTCTAGTTGTTCTGTAGTTTTGTTAAAGTCCTCTTTCCTTGTTGCTCTCCTTTGTGTTCTGACTTTATTGCAAGTGGGATATTAACATCTCCAGTTGTTACTACAGAACCACTTGAATTGTGTCATTTTTTGGCCTCATATATTTGAGGCTCTGTTGTAGGTGTGCATATTTTTATAATTGTTATATTCTGAATAGATTGAACTTCGTATCAATATAAAACACCCATTGTTTTTTGTAACTTTTTTGACTGATTTGTCTCATATTAGTGTAGCTGCTCCAGTTCTCTTTTGTTACTGTTTGCATGGTCTATCTTTTCCATCCATTTACTTTCAACTTACATAGGTCCTGAGAAGTAAAGTGAGTCTTTTGTTGACAGTGTATCATTGGATCTTTTCTTTTTTAATCCATTCTTCTCATCTGTGCCTCCTTACTCTATGGTCCTTTACTACATTTACATTTATAAAACTGTATACGGCAGGACTTTTGCCATCTTGTTATTTTTCAGTATGTCTTACAGCTTTTGTATCTCAGTTCCTTCATCATTGCCTTCCTTTGTATTTAGTTTGAGGGTTTTTTTTTTAGTAAATTTCCTTTATTAATAGTTTATAAGTATTTTCTTTGCGATTGCCATGGAGATTACATATAGCATCCTAAGTTTATAACAATGTATTTTGAATTGGTACCAATTTAACTTCATCACTTAGAAAAAAAAAAATCTGTTGCTGTACAGCCCTGTTCTACCCTCTATATCATCCATGTCATAAATTATATCTTGGTATGTTGTGTACCTGCTAACAGATTTACAGTGATTTTTAGTGCATTTTTCTTTTACATCCTGTAACAGATAAAAAGTGAAGTTCTGAACCATAATGAAAATAATACTGTTTTTAATTTTTTGCCCATGTTTACCTTTATAGGAGATCTTTATATCTTCAAGTGGTTTCTAGTTATTGTTCAGTGGCCTTTCATTTCAACAAGAAGAATTCCCTTTAGCTTTTCTAAGGGCAGGTGTTACGATAAGGAACTCTTTCAGCTTTTGTTTATCTGGAAGTATCTTAATTTATTCTAGATATTTGAAGACAGTTTTGCTGTATATCGGATTCTCAGTTGACAGGTTTTTTTCTCTCAGTACTAAATATTTCAGCCTTCTGGAGTTCTGACTTCCAAGGTTTCTATTGAGAATTCCATTTATATTCTCATGGAGGATCCCTTATATGTGATGAGTTGCTTTTTTCTCACTGCTTTGAAGGTTCTCTCTTTGTCTTCAAAAGTTTGATTATAATGTGTCTTACTGTGGGTCTCTGGGTTTATTCTACTTGGAATTAGTTGAACTTTTTCAATTTGTAGATTCATCTATCTTGAAAAATTCAAGAATTGTTCAGCCATTTATTTCTCCAAATAATCTCTTTGCCACTTTCTCTGCTCCTTCTGAGACTCCTTTAATGTATATGTTAATCCACTAGGTATGTCTCATAAGTCCCTTAGTCTCAGTTTACTTTTCTCCATTCTTTTTTCTTCCTGTTCCTTAGATGAGATGATTTCACATGTCTAATCTTCAGGTTCACTGTTGTTTAAATTTCTTCTGCTTACTTAAATATGCTGTTTGACTCCTCTAGTGAATTTTTCAATTCAGTTAATATTTTTTAAGCTCCAGAAGTTGTTTGGTCCCTTTTTATGATTTCTGTCTCTCTGTGGATATTCTCACTCTGTTTCTGAATTGTTTCTTATTTTTCCTTTAGTTCTTTATGTTTCCCTTTAGCTCTTTGCGCATACTGAAGCAGTTGTTTTAAAGTCTTTTTCTAGTCATCCAATGTCTGTATTTTTTCAGACAGTATCTTGAGATTTATTTTGTTCTTTTGACTAGGTCGTGTTTTCCTGTTTATTGTATTCCTTCTGATTTCTTTGATGAAAATTAGACACTTGGAAAAATCGTCACCCTCTCCCAGTGTTTGAAGACTGGTGAGGAGGACCTTCACTCGTAAGTTAGACATTTCTGTTAACCTTCGTATCAATCCAAAGTGAAAGTTTGCTCTTTCGTGTGTTTTCTGAGCATATCTCTTTCCTCGGCCTGTGTATGGATTTTTTTTTTGATTTCCGTATATACATGGCTGCTTCTGAGTATTTTACTTTCTCAAAGATTCTAACCTCAGCTTCTCTTTGCAACTTCAGACTGTATGTTGTACGACTCCATGTCTGTGATGCCTCTTGCCCCAGGCGTCTGCAGGACTGTAGCCCCCTGTAGCTTTTAGCAGCAGTGTCAGCTCATTTTCTTCCCCCTGAGATCTAGTTTAGGTGAGTCAGATACCAGTTCTCGAGACAGCCCCAAGGCTGGTTAGAATATTGCAGATACAATCTATGGTTCTCTGTGGTTCAGGGGACGGAATTGGGATCTGGGCTGCTACCTTCTCCAGACCAAAACTCCTCCACACTAGGCAGAGGGTGGGGAGAGGCAAGAGAAAATGCCATGAAATTTCCTGCTGTTTTGACTATGGCTTTTTCTTGTTTGATTGTTTGCTTTGTTGTTGTAGACTGTTTTCCAGAGCCCAAGGTGTTTTAGTTTCTGGTTTTTTTGATGCTTTCTGGGGAGGCAGTGAAAGCTTTTTAGTCTGTAATTTTGCTCCTTCTTGTTTTGTTTTGTTTTGTTCTTTTTATGGCCGCACCTGCAGTATATGGAAGTTCCCAAGCTAGGCATTGAATTGGAGCTGCAGCTGCTGGCCTGTGCCACAGCCACACCAAATCCAAACTGGGTCTGCTACCTATACTGCAGCTCATGGCAACACCAGAGCATTAACCCACTATGCAGGGCAGGTATTGAATGCACATCCTCATGGACACTAGTTGGGTTCGTTGCTGCTAAGCCACAATGGGAACTCCCTTGTTGTTTTAAGGGAAGATTTTCTTTTCCTTTGAGCATAGGTAACATCTGAGCATATTTGTAGTAAGTGTAGTGAGTGATTAACACTTCAAGAGGAAGAAGGAATAAGACAAGATCCTGAAGGGGATGAGATTAAAAGCATAGAAGGCATAGCTTTGGAAAATATCGAAGAGAAAGAGAAGATTAGGTGAAGAATATTTGGGTTAGAGAAGTTAAAGATTCAAATCTTCATAGTAATAAAGTCAAGTTTATTTGTTCAGAAGTGGGAAAGGTTAGGGTCTTGAAGTGGAATATGTACTGTGGGAAATGTGATATGGCCATCAACAAAGTTTTATGACTTACCTTAAGAGGCAATATGTGTGTGTATTCTTTAGTATCTACTGATTTGGAATGCTACAGGGATATACCTTGTGTAGAGCTTTTAATTTCATTTGCTAGGTGTTTGGTGGGTCCTTTTGTGTGGAGGTGCATGTTCTATAGTTTTGTGAAATTTTTAATATTATTTCTTGGATAATTTCCCTCTCCTATTGTCCATATCTTTGTCTTTGTTGTCCTTTTTTACCTGATTTCATCTATTTCATATTTGTTTGTTTATTTATTTATTTGCATTTTAGGGCCACACCCGGCATACAGAGGTTCCTAGGCTAGGGGTCAAATCAGAGCTACAGCTGCCAGCCTGCGCCACAGCCACAGCAACACAGGATCTGAGCCGTATCAGTGACCTACACCACAGCTCACGGCAATGCCAGATCCTTAACTCACTGAGCAAGACTAGGGATCGAACCTGCAACCTCGTGGTTCCTGGTCAGATTCGTTTCTGCTGCACCACGATGGGAACTCCTCTATTTCGCATTTGGAATCATGGGTTGGTTTTTTAAAAATTTCTCTGTGCATTTTAATTCCCGGGAGCTGTGGTTTTTGTTTGTTCATTTAATCGTTTAGTTGTTGCCGTTTCTTTGGTATAGATACCATTCTTATTTCATGGATACAAAATCTTTTAGGATTTTATAGTTTTTTTTCTTTTCAAGTTTTCTTTATGCATTGTTGTCTTTGTTTTTTGTCCTTTTCATATTCTTTTCTTTTTTTCCCCTCTCTGGCATTAGTAGTGAAGGGCAGAGTTTATTGACCAGTAATCTTTTCCATAGGGAGTTAATGGGACTAACAAAAAATCAGCAGTTTTGGACATAATCAGCATCTTAAAAAAGAATTTTCTAATCTCTTGTCCAGTGTTTCGCAAACCAGGTTGGATGTCTCAGGGTTCAGTATGTATATTGTTTTCGCCAAGACGTTTCCTCTTCTCTGTTCTTCCCCCCTCCCCGCAATCCCTATAAATCACCCTTGGCTGTAAATGCTTTGCTTAGTCAAGAAAGGGGAAGTTACCTGGCTCTGCTTTGGAAGGATGGGGTTTGGAACCTAACCATTCCATTCAAATTTTAACTCAGATCTTTGTTTTTAGTTCACTCTTTCTTTGAGAAATATT